>NC_137819.1:13815805-13833305 GCF_963921795.1 Nannobrachium achirus | reverse complement strand
AAAGATCACTCACTCACGCACGCACGCACACACACACACACACACACACACACACACACACACACACACACACACACACACACACACACACACACACACACACACACACACACACACACACACACGCACACACACACACACACACAGGCACAAAGAGTGAGACTGACATCTAGTGGTACTTTGACTTGACAGCATTATAAATGACAAGCATTTGTTTAATTCTGGTTACATTAGATAGTTGTGTCAAGGACGGAACCCTTCCCTATAGCATAATATGCCAACACAGAAATACCCCTCGAGTGCAACAGTGAAAACTTTACGTTAAAGGTATCAACAACGCCCTATTGTAGAATTTATTTCTGTTACAACAAAGTCCTGTATCTTTTTAGACAAAATAATTATGTCATTTATATGACGAGGTAAAACTCAGATAATCAGAAAAGATTACCTAAGACCCAGAGCTGATGGTGGATTCATTGGCCTCCCCAACTTCAAATACTACTGCTGGGCTGCTAATATCTCTAAATGTTTCAGCTGTGTCCCTTATGAAGTATTTTATGAAGTAACAATAATTAACAGCAATATACTTTGCCACTCAGTTACAACAACACACTTTTTAGTGTGCAAATAAATATATAAATAAAACACACACGCACGCACACGCACGCGCGCGCACGCACGCACGCACGCACGCACGCACGCACGCACGCACGCACGCACGCACGCACGCACGCACGCACGCACACACACACACACACACACACACACACACACACACACACACACACACACACACACACACACTCAGGGTCCAGTGTTAATAGTTAAACAGTGATGTTTTGCAATGCAGGAGTCTCCTGGATTTTGACCCCATCTCCTCTCCTGGGAATCTCCTGGATTGGCAAATCTCCTGGATTTCTCCTGGATTTGGTATCAAACTCCCAAAATTCACCAGAACACAGGAAATGACATCTACTATGTAAATTTGAGGACCCCCAGACCCCCCGCTTTAGGTGTGGGGGCAATGCATGCAACAGATATTCAATTACAGTAAGTAATGACTTAAAGATGAGAAGTCATTATTAAAGATGTCTTACTTTGCTTCAGTCATCAAATCTGTAAAATCAAATTTGGCATTTTAAGGCTGAAATTGTACCCATGCTAGTAAAGCAAGCCTGATAAATGTATCAAACATGCACAAAATTCTACAGAACACAGGAAAATATATATCTGTTAATACGTTTTGGGGGGAGGACCCCCAGACACCAGTTGGGGAGTTCCACTCGCGACCGAGTATTTCCCGGTGAACCTGAGTGCAACGGTGGGGGCTTGGGACTGTGGGGAACACGCACCACTGACTATTGCTGATGATGGAGAGGTTATAGTTATAGACTTTATGTATTGAGAATGAGAGGAACTCTTGCCGATTTAGTAGCCTAAGAGACTCGTCGCCAATTGCAAGATATTTAAAAGTTATTTGGGGCCATGATGATATCCTTTTCTTCCCACTACTAGACTAAGGATCTATATTGTCTGTGTTATTGTTTACAACCACAATTATTCACGTGTGGTAAGATCGTGGTTCACTAGTTTTTAGTAGGCTATAGTGTACAGTAGGCTTAAGCCTTTTCAGAAGTTAATTTAATGTTTTCCATTTAGTGATTTCCTTTATCCTCATCTAATCTTGCACTAATGCACGCAACTGTTTTTGCCATGTTTTAAGGCCGTGTAGGCTTTTCAGAAGTTAATTTAATGTTTTCCATTTAATGATTTCCTTTATCGTCATCTTGCGCTAATGCACGCAACTGTTTTCGCCAGGTTTAAGGTCTTATTAGTGGCCAAGGCCACGAAGTGGCAATGCCTTGGCCACTCATTGTTATTGGACTTCATCACTATTATTATTATTATTCCGCCACTTTTTCTCTAGCGGCTAGACCGTGCAGTCGCTTTTTACGAAACTCGGCAGTATGGCAGAGGACTATGCCAAACGGCTAAAACGCGAAGCCCGCAACAATCGGCCAAAGGGTGGCGCTGTAGGAAACCTTTGAAAAATGCCAACTTTGAACAGGTGTAGCTCATGCCCTGTTTCAGGTACAGCAATGAAACCTGTATACACTTATGCGTCTCCTCATGCCGAACAACTTTTACGCTCTGACTTTTGACATCTGACCTTTACTTCTCCCACAATTTTGAATTATATGAAAAACAGTCAAAATCTATCTCCTCCTGGGATTTTCGCGTAACGTGCGCGAAACTTTTTTTACATGAACTTTGGACCAATGTGGTCATCGCACAGCGGCCGGATTTCTTTTAAAGCGAAACATTATTTTTTAATAATTCACTGTATAATGCAGTTTCATGCAAATTATTCTTCTGCCTCTAAATCATACATGCAAAGTGACACGTTCATGGCATTTGGCAAATATGTACAGGGTTAGTCCAAATATCACTGAAAGCAATCTTACTCCAATTGGCCAAAGGGGGGCGCTATACGAAGCGTTTGAAAACTCAAACTTTAAAGGGGCATAAGTCATGGCTCGTTTCGTTTAAAGACATGCAACTTGGTTACACGCGTGCCTTGACTCAAGCGGAAGCCATCCGTGTCTTTGTTAAGTACGCTCCGTCCTTAGATTTTCTGCCATTTTGAGCAGTTTGTAAAACACTTAAACCCGCTTTTATTCCGGAACCTTCGCGTCACGTGCACGGAACTTTTTTTACATGAACTTTGGACCAATATCTAAAGATCTGTCAGATCGGATTCTTTTTAAATTTAAACATGTTTTTTTAATAATTCAATGAATATTGCAAGTTTTATGCAAATTATTCTTCTGCCTCTAAAACATACATGCAAAGTAAAATTTTCATGATGAACTACTGTAGAGGGTTGGTCCAAATATCACTGAAACCAATCTTACCCCAATTGGCCAAAGGGGGGCGCTATATAATTTTGAAAGAAGGCGTCAAGTACATTACATGAAACTTTTTCTTTTTTCTTTTCTTTTTTTTTTAAATGACAGGTCCATTATGTGTGACTGCCGTAGTGTAGTGGTCAGTGCCTGTGCCTGGTATACGGATGGTTGTCAGTTCAAACCCCACATTGGGTTGAGTTGATGTTAACATCCTGGATTTCCATGGCATGTGCATATGTCAAACTCTTTAATGTTGACACGTCTGATCTAACTCCAGATCACGTTAATGTTTAAAATGAGCCCCACAACTACTGTAGATTTACATGAAACTTTTTCTTTTTTCTTTTTTTAAATGACAGGTCCATTATGTGTGACTGCCGTAGTGTAGTGGTCAGTGCCTGTGCCTGGTATACGGATGGTTGGCAGTTCAAACCCCATGTCGGGTTGAGTTGATGTTAACATCCTGGATGCCCATGGCATGTGCATATGTCAAACTCTTTAATGTTGACACGTCTGATCTAACTCCAGATCACTTAATGTTTCACTTAATGTTGACACGTCTGATCTAACTCCAGATCACGTTCATGTTTAAAATGAGCCCCACAACTACTGTAGAGGTTTAGTCCAAATATCACTGAAACCAATCTTACCCCAATTGGCCAAAGGGGGGAACTATATCATTTTGAAAGAAGGCGTCAAGTACATTACATGGAACCTTTTCTTTTTTCTTTTCTTTTTCTTTTAAATGACAGGTCCATTATGTGTGACTGCCGTAGTGTAGTGGTCAGTGCCTGTGCCTGGTATACGGATGGTTGGCAGTTCAAATCCCCCGTAGGGTTGAGTTGATGTTAACATCCTGGATGCCCATGGCATGTGCATATGTCAAACTCTTTAATGTTGACACGTCTGATCTAGCTCCAGATCACGTTCATGTTTAAAATGAGCCCTTCTCTACCGTCTGTTTTTTTTCCTGTTCTGAGTAAAAGAAAATATGATCACTCGAAAATGTCAGAAATACTCCGATTACATTTACTCAGATTGATTTCACCCCAAGCCTCCAAAATATAAAAAAGAAATCAATAAAATCAAGGCACTCAGCCTACATAGAACTTTTTTTTTTAAACAAACATGGTTAACAGATCCTGTGGCTGCCTAGTGTAGTGGTCAGGGCATATGCCTTACATGCAGAAGGTCGTTGGATCGAATCCCGCCTGGGGTTTATATAAGCATAAAACCATGACATTTGGTAGACTTTACAGGTTGGTTTGGTTCCTTGAACAATGTCTGACATGGAGCCTTCCTAAAAATTTCCCCCAACCCCCCTTGATGCGTATTTTAATATCCGCCATTACTAAATAATGTATTTTGCATCATAAATCCTGAAACAAGCATTATAATACAAACTGTCATGTCTACACCTATGTTGTGATTTCCAAGGATTGCAATGATATCATGTACCAGCTCAGTGGCCTAGTGGTTTGAGTGTCTGCCCTGATACTGGGAGATCCGGGTTCAAACCTGGGTCGCGTCATACCAAAGATTCTAAAAAATGGGACCCAGTGCCTCCCTGCTTGAAACTCAGCATCAAGGGTTGGATTGGGAGTAACTCCCTGCGACAGACTAGCAAAATGCTTCAAATCCCGCATGTAGCGTCCGATTGCTGTGAAAGGCCCAAAAACACGTTGCACCCTTTTCACTTTGGCCTATTATAGTAGGCCAAAAAGAAACCTACCTGACCTGCCGGAGTCGTGTTCGGAAGAACACTGCTTCTAGTTTTTCTTTGATATTCTTCTTTGCTTTCCCTTGATGGCTTTTTGCTTTCCTGCTTTTTATGCCTTGGACACTTTATCGCTGCTTGCAGCTATATTTTTAGTTGTTTCTCATAAGTTCGCGACCCTCCTTGCCCATCGGCCCCCACCTTTGCGCTTAGGTTCACCGGAAAATACCCGGTCGCGTTCCACTCACCCCCCAAAAAAGAAATCTCCTGGATTCTGACAGTCCAATGTTGTCCATATTTTTAGTAGTAGTAGTAGTAATAGTAGTCGTAGTAGTAGTAACATTTATTTATTTTAAAAAGAAAATCAAAAATTACCACATATTGGAGTTCCCAGATGGTCCTTGACCTTGATTAGAGTCCAGCTTGTACATTAACTTTTCACTGGGTACAATGACACGTCCAATGTTAGTCTATGAGGAGAGAGAGTATAAAGGCTGGCAGCACGATAAGGTTTAGTCATTACGTTCCAGAATGAAGGTTTGTGGTGCTTTGCTTGTTCTACTGTTGTGTCTCTCTGAGGCTGGAGCTCAGGGTGAGAGTGGACTGGTCAAGGAGAGAGAGAGCGATGCAGAACCAGGTCCCCTTGTACTACCTAACATCTGGACTGAGCTGAGGGAGCTCAGAGACATGGTGGTGGAGATGAGAGTAGAGACCAGACTGAGCCTGGGGAAGCTGGAGCAAGAAGTGGAGCAGCAGAAGAACTTGGTGGCTGATCTTCGGCTGGAGCTGAGCATCACCAAACATAAGATGGAAGCAATGGAAAAAGAAAATGCAGGTTAGGATGTTTGAGACGCTACATGCTTCGTCTGTGCAAAATGTGATAAGAAAAACTGGACCTTGAATATGTTTGGAACATACAGGCTGATGATGTGTTTTTATTAGTGGGCAAGCCACTAATAAATATTAAATATTTTATAAATATATATACTTTGGGCGGTCCCGAGATAATTAACCTAATGTGCAACATTGTTTTCTCACTCAAGTGTGAACAAACCAACATAAAGTTTAAGTGTATGGAGGGTATAGGCAAATGTCTAAAGTGACAGTTTAATACATCTGAAATGCCAAAATAAACATTGTCCAAATTGTCAAATATTAGAGGCAGAAATTGTGGAAAAAAAAGAAAAAAAAAGTTCCCGTTCCCAGAATACTATACAAAGTTATTTTAGAAGGGAAAGGAAAACACATGATGACCGGCCATGACGCTCACTCACTCATGACTTTTCACAGTTTTGTGGGGCCAAAATTTAGCCCAAGGAATGTTTTTCATGCAAAACAAAATGCTTGCAATATATTCAAAATCAATTCAAAGGTCTGTTTGTTCATCAAGTTAAAAGGGAAGTCCTTTGAAAGCCATTTCCTCTCTAAACAGTGCCCAGAAGCACATTTCAAAACAAGAGTCTTTATTTTATTTCTTTGTCTATACAATCGATCATTCAACACATGTTTATTTTGAAATTGTACTGGAAATAGAAGTAGCCAACCATAGCTCCTACTTCACGCCACTGATGTCAGAGCCTCTACTTGCCGATCGGCAATATTTTTCCCCCAACCCCCCTTTAGGGGATGCGGTGGGGGGTGCGGTGGGACGTGGGGGAGGGGGTGCGGCCGCACCTCCAGCACCCCTACTTCCCTCGGGTATGAACACGTCTGAGCCTGCATTACAAACCATTGTAAACAATGGAGCGATGGTCCCAGAATATGAGTTCTGTTCAACCAATTTATTTTGACCACATTGACAGATGAAAACATCAACATTCGCAAAAGGATTCCAAAGAAGGGCTGGTAGTAACTGGATTGAAGGTACATCCACCATAATTCAAGTTAGGTTGCAACATTACTGTGTACAAAGACTTGCTCTCTGTGCAGTGCTTGCTCCGCCTCTTATTAACTATTTGTTAACAACAAATAAAACAATGTTAGCATGGAAACATCAGCAGCTACACGTTGCTCATATCTACTTACAGCTAACTGACATTAACATTAACTAATCTCATTAATTAATGTTAGCACTATTTAGTTGTTAAAATGATTAACATGCAAAATCACAATACAGTAAGTTAATATGGCGGTGGAGCAAGCACTTCACAGATAGCAGGTCTTTATACACAGTGATTATAATTACATCTAACAATGCTTCTCCTCCATTCACGTTTGGTGAATGTAGCCTTGGACAGGAAAATGTGATGTCTTCAGTCGGTAACCATCGATCATCAGGTGTTTCGACCCTTGAACCGCTACACCCTCCTGATGGCCGGGTCGGCAGTGGTGGCCAAATCACTGCACATCTCCTCCTTCTGGCCAAGACTAAACTCTGGCCTCTCTGGCTCTTTTTTTTTTCTTCCAACAAGAGGCTCCTCTGCAGGTATTGTGTGGTGTGTCCCTCCTGAGGTCTTGAGGTGACACAGATGCGTAGAGTTCTCCAGTACTGTGGGGTTATTCTTGCCTGGAGCTCTCCTTCGTCTCACCAACTCATCAACCAAGTTGTGCGCTGCACCTGTGACCCCTCTTCTCCACACTTGGTCCTTTCTTGATGTATTTTTACCTTTTGTGTCCCTGCAGATGTAACATTGCAACCTAGCTTACCGTGGCTTTTGAATTGGGGATATTGACGTTGTCAACTGCCCCTTGAATATCGTGGCTTTTGAATTGGGGATATTGACGTTGTCAACTGCCCATTTGTCAATTTGGTCAAAATAAATTGGTGGAACAGAACTCATATTCTGGGACCATCGCTCCATTGTTTACAATGCTTTGTAATGCAGGCTCAGACGTGTTGCCACCCCATGTGGTCATGTGATCCAAGATGGCCACGGTGTGAATATGGTCTATTGCTCTTATCAACGCAATATAGGACTAGAGCTTAAATCGGGCCTAAACAAGTGAGCCCGGCGCAGCCCAGCCCGGCAGAACGTCAGCCCGGGACAGACCCGAAGCCCAATACATAATTGACAATTGGAGACCGACACAGCCCGCAGCCCGACATTCTAACAAGCTTAATTGCTGCAGGCTGCAGCAGCCTTTTTTCTCATAAAATATTGCTGATTCGTTAAGAACAGAATCATCCTACCATTTTCCCACTGTCTTTATATATATATAAAAGACATTGTAGCGAGCACTGTCCTAATTATGGAACAAATAAATCGGAGCCTTGCTGGAGAACACAGCTGACAGCCTACACTAAATCAGGAAGCAGGCGTACAGGCTGTTATAGCTACAACATGAGTAGCACGGCTTGGCAAGCTGTGCGGCAAGTACTGGGAGCTGATGGTAGGTGTGGCGCTCCACCTCAGCAATACATCTCCCAGATGTATTGCCACGCCGACCCGCCAGGTCCCGTCGGGCTCGGGCTGACATTTTAAGCTCTATATAGGACTATGTCTGAAAAATCTAGTTTGTAATAGTTTGGCTTTAATTTTCTTTAGACATGACTGCCAAATTGATCGCCAGTGAGAAAGCGATTAAAGACCTTCAGTCCAGACTGGACAGCAGTGAGCAGCTCGTCCAAGTCCTTCAGACCAGGCTGGCTACCACTGAAGACCAGCTCCAAGGACATCAGACCAGGCTGGCTACCACTGAAGACCAGCTCCAGGTCCATCAGACCAGACTGAGCAGCATTGAGAGCAATGTGGAGGCTTTGAGGAGAGTCAGTGAAGGTAAAACAGAAGGATGTTCAGTGAATGCAGGCAAGAGAGGACATGCCTGCTCTCCCTCTGCCAACCTGGGGAGACAACGGACTGACCTCATGCTTCAATCTATGCACGAGGAGTCAATGTCGCTTCTTTTCACCTGACAGGGGGGGGGGGGGGGGGGGACATAACGCGTGGAAGGAACACGTTATTCCAACCAGTTCCTTTCCCCTCCATCAGGCGCCACAGCTGGCCAGGGGGAGGCAGTATAGAGACCAGGATTACTGCATGTTTTTTGTGAATGTACCTACGAGAGAACACATGGCAATGTTGAAGAATGAGTTACTTTAGTGGTAATTATTTCAGTTGAGCTCAGAGAATAGTTCCATGTAATCCAGTTAGTGTTAGGTTTACACACTCAAATAAAACTGAGTATTTATGATTGATGTAATAATGTTTTGATTGCAGCCCAGCAAGCTCAGCTGTCCACCTTAGGAACCATTGAGAACCAAGTGCAGGAACTAAGGAGTGAGTACAGTATGTCTATCGAATATGTAATCTATACTCTGTGTGCGTGCGCGTGCGTGTGTGTGTGTTTATCATAAACATAGCCCCATATAGAACCTCACCCGTCGCTGCATACTGTTGTGCTCCGAGATGAGGTCCTAGAAAGATGTCGCCGTGCAGGGGGAGAACGCCTCCAACGGCTAGGTAGAAAACACTCGAAACGAAATTTTATCCAAAAAGTAAAGGTAGTTCCGAGCTCCCAGACTGTGGTTACCTAACCAGGGTACATAAAACATGAACCAGGGCACGAAACAACCCCTTAAAATCGTTAGTTTCTTCAGCCGGTCTAATGTTTACTTTCAGGAAGTTGCCGGAATGGCGCAGACTAAATATATTTCAACATTCGACCAGAGAAGGCGCTAATGCTGCCATGCCGGCAACTTCCTGAAAGTAAACATTAGACCGGCTGACAAAACTAGCGATTTTAAGGGGTTGTTTCGTGCCCTGGTTCATGTTTTATGTACCCTGGTAGGTAACCACAGTCTGGGAGCTCTGAACTACCTTTACTTTTTGGATAAAATTTTGTTTCAAGTGTTTTCTACCTAGCCGTTGGAGGCGTTCTCCCCCTGCACAGCGACATCTTTGTAGGACCTCATCTCGGAGCACGACAGTATGCAGCGACGGGTGAGGTTCTATATGGGGCTATCATAAACCAGGACTGTATTAAATTGCAATCTATTTCCTGGGTTGACAGACAAACCAAAGGTGGCCTTCTCTGTTGGTCTGACTCATAATGGGTATGTTGGACCATCAAATTCTGATACCAATTTGGTCTACAAGATCATCTTCAGTAACATCGGCAACGCATACAATCCATCAACAGGTAGGTGGTGATTAAGTCATGTCAATAAACTTAACACACTTAACTCTTGACCCACTATTACTCAACAGACAATTAACAGTGTTAACTTGTCACCATGATCAAAGAATTACATTTGGCTTCTTACATCTACAATTCATGGGTTGCATTTGTAGTCCTACGCCAGCCATTTTGAGGACCAACACAGGTGTTTTGATTAACGTAGAACATTGGTTCTATGCCAATCAGACAAATTGAACACCTGTGTTGGTCCTCAATATGGCCGGTTTAGGACTACAAATGCAACCCATGCATATGGTACGATGGTTTATTCACACAGTTGTATCAATTATGTGCTTGTATGTCTGCATGTTCCATAGGAGTCTTCGTGGCACCAGTGAAGGGAGTCTATCACTTCACGTTCACTGCAGCTCTCTGGGGATCATCATCCGAGACCGTGCGCATCCAGATGTATAAAAATGAGCAGAAACTCATCGATAACTTTGATTACAATAATCATGGAAGGTTTGAATACATGTCTAATGGAATGATCGTACAGCTGGAGGCGAGAGACAGAGTTTACATGCGTTTACCTGCTGGGCACAGGCTCTATGATGACGGACACAACAACAACATATGGAATGGTGTTTTGCTCTATACTATGTAATACCTGCTATTGGTACCATTACTGTTGTTCTGGTCTGTTCTACGTACCACTGGAACTGATACCATTACTTTATGGAGCTCCATAATGCTCCTACTTATTCATTCTGTCAATAAACAGATATTCAAAAACACTGTTGACTTGTTTTACTGATCATTTTATACAGAGGTTCTACCACTTTTCAGACCAAAACTATACATCTGGTGTCTCCTTGTGACCCAAACTTACAAAAATACAGTATGAGTTAACAGCTGAGGCTTTATTTAATAGTGAAAATAGCAGATCGACAAACTGTGTGTCCCAATGCCATTGTGTCGCAATGCTGTGTGATTTGGGAACTAACCAGAGGTTTGGGTAAACTCCGCCCCTGAGAGATTTGATGAGTTTTATAATTTCTTAGTTGAATGTCTTGTCACAAGGCTGTCGTCGGTAACAGAAAGGGCAAGAGATTGTGGTTAACATGTGCTTATTTAGGCCTACAGAGCTTCAGTCAGATGATGTCAGCGAAATTCTAGAATGTACAGTATGTGAGAGGAAAGGGAAATGAGAAATGCTGAGAGCTCAAAACAAAACACTTTATGTTTGTACTTGCATTAAACCAGTGGTTCCCAAACATTTTAGCTCGAGACCACCTGCGACACTTGGTGTTATTTTTCACCTGGACTAAACGGGAACATAAAAAAGGGGTATTTACTCACGACCCACCCACTGTTTTGGTAACTGTTCCCCCTCCATTGATAGGGTAGGCTCTTCCCCTCTGCTAGCACCAGTAGGGCTGCGATTGTACTATCGACTACTTTTCTTTTAGATTAATGGAATAACTGAGTGTGTTATAGTTTTGTTGATGATGTATATCATAGACCACCTAACTCCGACGTCACTGACTGTCGCTAGAAGGCGCTGTTACCCGCGTTCACATTGTTATCTTTTGTATTGATATCCCCATAGGGTGATCTTAGATCGCCTCATATAAGATCTACAAGCTCACAATTCATGATTTATTTTGTTGAGAATAGACGGTGAATATAGGCTTGGAGTGGTTAAACTGAGCTTGATAGTGATAGGCTTCTTTTGGGCTTGGGTTTTATAGACCCGGTTTCTCAAATCTGGCAACACTGGCCCTGGAACCCTGGGCCTGAGACTGCCTCATGGCCCCCAACCCGGTAAGGCTGGGCGATAAAACCTTCAATATTCGATAACGTTGTTGATTACCTCGATATCGATATTACTCATGATATTAGCAAAAACGATTGTATTATATCATTTTTAATGTTTTTCTGCTTTAGGGACATTGCCTGCCTAACCCAGATGATGAATAGCATATCTATGCATGCACACTGCACAGTACACATAGAATAAAGACATTAAATGACTTATTGGTGGTTGGTTGAAATAACCACACCTGGTTACAGATGGACTGCCTTTTTGCGTGTGCTACGTGCATGGATAGCATGTCTATTAATTAATTTGACACTAACACCAATAGCTAATTTCAAACAGTCTTCGTTGATATCTATACCTCGCATGTTGATACCTAGATATCGATATATTTTCGATATATTGCCCAGCCTTACAACCCGGTACTTATGTATTTATTCTTTCCTGCTGCCAACATGAAATGAAATGCATGGTGCTCTAACACACACAGGCACAATGTGCCGTGACCCCTTCATATTGTTCCTGTGGGGCAGAAAGCTTGTATCTCCATTCTCCATATTTCAACTTTTGATGCTCTTTCTGTCACAGCTGGCTCAGGACATGACGAACATTGGGGAGAGGAGACGAGGTAAAAGGTGTAACAAATATGATTATTTTGGGGCTCGCGGCCTGAAAAGGTTGAGAACTGGTGTAGTGCAGGGTGTTGGATGAAAAGTAAAGCTGAACAGAACTAAACTTAAATACAAAGGAAGGCCGAAGGCGCATGGAGACAGCAGGTCTGTCTCCTCTGGACCTCACCTGTAGACTGGAGAGGGGAAGCTTTTATATCCTCCTGGAGGCACCGGGCCCAGGTGCTCTCCAATGAGCCATCATCAAGCCAATAAGCCAATGAGGCCCCACCCTGCTCACCTACAGGGAGAGAGTTAGGACTCAGGAGCATTGCAGACACACCCCTAACCACCCAGATTACTACTATGTATACTGTGAAGGGCATCACATTTCATAAATGAATGCCCTACTTTGTCATGCTACAGTGTCACGCAGAAGTAGCAAAAATATCTGGTGTGAGCTTGTAGATCTTCTATTTTTGCTATTTTTGATTACATATTTTAAGTGAACGTGAAAGTGGATAGGCCATGGCTACACAGAGCTGGATTTTTCATATATCCCGGTTTTTCAGATATCCACATAGAAAAATATCTAGGTCCACACGGAGCTGGATATTTCCTATATCCAGTTTTTTCAGATATCCACATTTTAGGTCCACACGACAAAGATATCTAGGTCTAACAAGCACACACACAGTAAAGTCTTCAGAGATATCCGGGTTCCCTGTCTACACGGATCCAGTGAATCGGATATTTTTCAATCTAGGTGCCGGCTACATGAAGCTGGATATTTCTGAATATAGAAATTTTTTTGTGCCACACAAAGCTGGATATTTCGGCCGCGAAACTGGATATTTTTGAATCTGGATAAATAAGTGGAGAGATTGAAAAATATCTGATTCACTGGATCCGTGTAGACAGGGAACCCGGATATCTCTGAAGACTTTACTGTGTGTGTGCTTGTTAGACCTAGATATCTTTGTCGTGTGGACCTAGATATTTTTCTATGTGGATATCTGAAAAACCGGGATATATGAAATATCCAGCTCCGTGTGGACCTAGATATTTTTCTATGTGGATATCTGAAAAACCGGGATATATGAAAAATCCAGCTCCGTGTAGCCATGGCCATCCGGTTTAAAAAATATCCAGTTTCACAGCCGAAATATCCAGCTTCGTGTGGCTGCAAGCCCCAACAGCACAAAAAACATGTCTAGCTTCAGAAATATCCAGCTCCGTGTAGCTGGCAAATGTGTCTATGGGTTGTGTGCACTCTCTCACACACAGACACTCACACAATGTGGCCTGACCCCCTCATATACTAGCTGACAAAGTCCCCCTCATATGTGGATACTAGCTGACAGTGGAATAAAATAATTCCTGAGATGTCACATGTTACAGGTATGTTTTTTTTAAAATGGTGGAAAGTAACTAAGTACAGTATGTACTCAACTCCTGTACTTCAATACCATGTTTTGGTATTTTCTTTAGTGTACTGGAGTATTTTCCCAACTTCGATACTTCTATGCTTCTACTGTACTACGGAAAATATTGTACCTTTTTACTCCACTACAATTATTTGAAAACATTAGTTACTTTGTAGATTTGAATTATTATTACAAAAATCACCACAGACCTGTGCTGAAAACAGCAGATCTAAGGTCACAACAACGTGTTGACGATGCAGATCTGCTATTTTCGAAGATTCTTTCTTATGTTTTGAAAAATGTGAAATGTCACATTCTGCTGAATGAGTAGATTTACTGTTGGTACATTTTGATGACAATACTTTTGTACATTTCCTTTTTTAAGTAAAGGTGATTGAAATTTCACTTTTCCTATTTTAAAACCTTTTTTTGGGGTCCCACTAGCACCTTCTATCCTCACAAAGTCCCATTTCTGACCGTTGTGTCTTTCTCTGGTTTTGAGAAGGCGAAGGTTAAAAGTATCCCACGGGTTCTCAAAACAGGCTATCCAGATTTGCTGCCGATTGTGACGTCATCTGCCGATTGTGACGTCATCATAAAAAATAAAAAATATAAAAGGTCAAAGGCCAAAGGTGGTACTGCAGCTGAAATGCTCTGAGAGCCATTCAAAAATGAGAGAGGCTCTCTATTCAGGAGTGGTAATTTAGCCTCAAACCTTTTGAAAAACGCTTTTGGGACATAAACAATATGACATAAATACTTTTTAAATGCACGGTGTATCACCTTTAAGTAAACTTTTGTATAGGCCCACCATACTTACTGAAGAATTTAACTAAAAGTCAAACATTTGATATTATTACCCTGCACATGAACCAGTTGGGTTGAATGTACAATTAGTTCTTATTTTCTTGTGTCTCTGCAATGAAGGTTGACTGTGAATGCTGGGTACTCATCACTAGACTGGTCAAACAAAAGAGAAACCTCACGATTGTCGCTGTTGAGCAGAAACCTTGTATCTCCATCTCTCTATTTCAACTTTTGCTGTGACTGTAGGTCGCAGTTAACTATGAGAACCGCCACGTCTTGTCAGTATGTCCCTTCTGTAACATCTGTAACGCCTCAATATTGTTGACATTGTTACATCACGTGACATCACCTAATCAAAGATCAAACCCTGGATATCCATACATGGAGACGACTGGATCATCACCTATATACAGTATCTTCATATATGGAGCTGACCTCTACATACATTTCCAGATGATGCCCTGTTAGGGCAACCACACTAATAGAATCCCTTTATGCCCATACAAGGGGACAATGACTAAGAGACAGATACATGTCTTGGGTCTCACAGCACACAGTTGGTTCTATAGACAGGGATATCCATATATGAGCATAAAAGGGATTGTAATATAACCGAGTAAGCATGTCTGGGGTCTCACAGCACACAGCTGATTCTACAGACTCCAACATTTGCACACAAATAGCTCAGAATGTTGTTTTAGCTGCTTCCCCTGCCGTTATGTACTTGCACAATGTACATTTGTATGAAACTATTTTCTTTTTTTTTTTAGAACCGCCGATCCAACCAGTATGCCCATATCTCCATATACAGTACATGGATCTCCATAAATGGGCATCAGGGATCTCCATATATGGGTAACTGGTCCGATATATATTAATAATGAATTCCATCCTGCGCTACCTCGCCCGCTTTTCGCCCTTAGGCGTCTTACTGGTTTGTAAGTTAACGCCCTTCTTCGTCACGCGACAGTAGCAGATCTACAAGCTCACAAGACGTCGCAAAATAACTTTAGGATCCACTGGAACACAGCTTATTTTTTATTTACGCACTGATAACTGATTTACTGACGGTTTTGCACATACAAGTTCAGTCTACAAGTTTTCCATCTCTCCCCAGGCCCCAAACTAGTGAAAATAGCCAATTTGCTAAATGGAATCTTTCTTACTTTTTGATGAATTTAGTTTTTAATTTGTTTTTGATGCATGCAAAATTGTGAATGTTTTCTTTTCCCCTAATCTTTTAGAAATAATAATGTATTTACGAAAAGTTAAGTGACATTTAGAGCTTGGGTCCTGAGTCCTGACCCACTTGCATCAAGTACAATCTGCAAGAAACATGGATGGATGAGTTTGCTTCTTCAGCTCTGTGAAAAGTTGACACATTTCCTCACATTTCCATATTGCACATTCCTCTTTAGAAATCAGCGACAGAAACTTAGTGTCACGAGCAGCTGTGTGCTGACAGTTTGCTGACAATTTTGCACCTTAAAGGGATATGTCACTTTCAAACATGGTTTTTACATTTACTCTGACTTATTTGAGCACCCCAGACACTTTTTAAGTGTCTTGATTGAGCATTTAGATATTTTATAGTAATTTTATCAGACAGGCTACCTTCCTATACAAACCCATTGTAACTTCAAACTCCATTTTAACCATGATAGATTCATTGACAACACCGTCCGTGTTTGGATTGGCCTCCTAATGAGTGAGGAGACAGTGTTTCTTCCATTTTTTTAAAATCTCTTTTTCATCATTTATTTGGAAAATGAACCAATGACATGTGTTTACAGTGAGTGTAGCGTGGATGAAAGTTTGGAGTTTGAAGTTACAATGGCTTTTCAAGGGGGCCTGGCTGTCTGTTACAATAATATCAAATATCTAAATACTGAATCAAGCAAATCTCAAAAACTTGAGAAACAACCTAAATGTCTCCATGGAGACCAGTTTCAAAGAGTCCTGACGTTTGTTCCATTTGTGTGGAGTATATGATAAAAACTAAAGCATTCCTTGTTCCCTGTTCATACGTGGACTGATTGGACATTGGATGTTCAGTAACATTTGAATTAAAAAGCGTACTTAGATAGAAAGGAAGCTTACCACAAACCAGGCCTTATGAGTAAATACATGATGCAATCTCTATCTGCGAGAGATGGCCAATATTTTACATATAAAATGGTTCAACATGGGTGTGAAAACCTTACCAGTAATGAAGTGTAGAGAGGCTTACAAAATGCTCCCAGGACTATTTCCGGAGCCCTTTTTTTCAACGTTTTATATTTGTGATGATACTGAATATTTTGGTGCCACTTTATATGTTGTTGAATTGAATACTGAGGAACGCAATGGAAACAAGACCGCAGGACTTTTTCCGATGTATTCCGTTTAGACATGCTTTGACTGTACTCGTGCTGTTTTACATTTCTGTCTAATGAAGTATTCAATCAATAAATCAAGCATTCACATAACCATAACAAAACAACAACAACAACAACAGATTGAGCATCAGTCTTTCTACTAGCAGGAGAAACTCTGTGGGAAGTATGTGTCTCTGATGTGTTGGCAATGTGGACAGGTAGTTAGAAAGTGCAGCTCATCTTGTGTGCAGTTGGGAGCACAGTCTGTCTTCTCTTGGGAGCCCAGGGTGTGCCTGCGGCGGCCTTTCTGTGAGACTTGTTGCTCACTGAGTCTGTACCGCAGTCAAGGATTTCCCTGGAGCTTTGGCAGAGGTGGGGAAAAGTACTTAAATGGTTTACTTAAGTAAAAGTATCAATGCTGCAATGTAAAAACACTGTACAAGTAAAAAAGTTACAAAAACGTGTAACTTGCAAGTAAAAGTCCGGAATTAAAAATGTACTTGAGTAAATGTACAAAAGTATTCGTATCAAAGTGTACTTATGATATAATAAAATGTGCTTGTCATTGTGCAGAATGTCCCATTTCACAAGTTTTCAAATGTATAAAGATGGTTGCACACTGCACTGCATGTTTTCGTTGCGTTTTGGAAATCCAAAAGCCGTAGGCCAGGGAGAGAGAGAGGAAAGAGAGAGAGAGCAAGGGACTCAGTGCGACAGCTGCGAAAATCGGGAAAAATCAACCCTGGTCCGAAAATAAATACGAAACGGGCGGCAGTGTGCAAACGTGATTGACATAAC
>NC_137819.1:13808305-13810805 GCF_963921795.1 Nannobrachium achirus | reverse complement strand
TCCGTCACCGTTGGGCCGATGCGCCAATCGGTGTGAAACTTTGCACGCACGCACACTTCCAGTATAGGCCAAGGAAGAAACTCTTCATGGCCCTTAACGTTATGGACTATATATTTCTTTTTCCCCCCTGACAAAACTCCCCAAATAAACC
This sequence comes from Nannobrachium achirus, assembly GCF_963921795.1. Classification (NCBI taxonomy): domain Eukaryota; kingdom Metazoa; phylum Chordata; class Actinopteri; order Myctophiformes; family Myctophidae; genus Nannobrachium; species Nannobrachium achirus. Next base: position 13,810,654 of record NC_137819.1, on the reverse strand, counting down.
ACATCCATTTGGATCAAGACTTTCTGCCATTTTGCGATTTCTTGAAAAAACAACAATACAGATTTTGTCCAATACTCACGCAAATCAGTACACATTATCCCTGGGGTCATGTGATCAAGATGTATCTGAACAAGACTTCAAATTCCATGCCAATTCAATTGGCTTGGTTTCACAGGTCGAGGTGGGCAGTTTTCTAGTTTTCTAGTTTCACCTAAATTAAGTCTTTTTCAATCGAAATTATGTATGGAAAGAACAATTACCTTCAAACAGATTCCTTTCACCAGAAACAGGCACTTGATTTGATTTTTGATTTGTTTATCAGATCCCCATTAGCTTACTGGACAATTACAGCAGCTACTCTTCCTGGGGTCTTAAAAACATGTCATCATCAATGTCAGCTTAAGTTATTTTACATAGAAAAACATGTAAAAAACTAGCCTTCAGCACTAGGTGGGGCAGGAAGAAATGATAGGGGAGTCACCTCCTAAAACACCAGAAAACGAAGCATTTTGGCGCACTTATGCTGCATTCACACTACAGATATATAGTTGAACGTTTTGCTTGCTTGGTCAATGTAATCTCAATGGAAACCAGCTTTAAAGATACAGGACACACACAGAACAAAGCTTTGAAAGCTTTAAAGCTGGTTTCCATTGAGATAACATTGACCAAGCAAGCAAAACGTTCAACTATATATCTGCAGTGTGAATGAGGCATAAGACATATCATGCAATACAAACAACAGGTCTTACACCTATCTCTCTCTCTCTCTCTCTCTCTCTCTCTCTCTCTCTCTCTCTCTCTCTCTCTCTCTAATATCTTATGAGTTTATCTATCCATCTACCTAGTTGTAGCATAACATTTCAAATAGTTTAATATTTTTGACATTTTAGATTTTTGCATGCCATGCCATGTTTGGTGGGGCAGACAGGGCATTTAGGGGGGCATTGCCCCCCCTTGCCTATGCCTAGATCCGGCCCTGCACAACACAATACAAACACAAACAGTACAATGGGGCTGTTAAGTCTGACATCATTTTGTAGGCAAAGGAGAACTTTTGCCCCCCCAAAAAGCAAATCTTTTTACTATTTTTACTATTTACCCATTTTTCTTCTCTTTGTTGTTGAAAGGAAAGTGGTAGAATTATACTTTAGTCGTTATTTTTGTCTCGGATCTGTTGAAATAGCGAGGGACAGATATTGACAATAAATCTGCTTGGAGGTCTGACTACAAAATGGTGTCACGGCTTAAAAGCCCCATACAAAACACATAACCTGTCTGTCTTATACATTTGATAGCTCTGTCAAGTGGGATATATAGCTTTTTCTTTCTTTCTTTCTTTCTTTTACATCACTTCTTGTGTGAACAAACACTATTTCATTTTTTTTCCTTAAAACTCACATTATTACTTTCATAAATCAAAAAAATAGGTAATGAATTCAGACAAGGAAGGAAGCAGTTGTATTTGATCTCTATATAAATGACAGAACTGCTGGCTGGCAGGAAATAGGAAACAAGTAGAACTATTAGTTAGGCACAAGCTCTGAGTGTTTTGCTGGACGACCGCACTGGTGTCACAACAGAGAACTAATCTGTCAGCTTTTTCAGATGACCTTCTGATTGGCAAAGATTGGCTTTCAAAGTTTGCGTGAGTGGCCCGCCCTGTAATGCACAAAATGCCACAATTCATGAACAACACAGTGTTCGATTGCCATGACACAATGCACACACACACTGCCACTAGGCCAAGGAAGAACTGACACCCCAACCTTTCAAATTGGCCACACAATTGTGCCAGACAATATTTTCAGCAACATGGGGCCAGATTCATTAAGCAATTTATGCCCATATTTTGAACATACCCGCATTTCTGACAATTCCTATACGTAACGTTAGCGGTCAGATTCATGATGTTTTATTCTTGGTGATTTATGCCGGAGATCCTTCGGGAGGTAAGTCAGCTCCGAAGCTGACTTACCAGGGCTCAAAGCTTGCGTTATTCTTCATGTAAAATCAATTCAATAGTGCCAAACATCAAATTAAATATGTATGTGCCCGACATTTGCCAACACATATATTAAACAACATGTAAAACTATGTATTGCTCGCACAGCCTATGCATAATATAGACATGATGCAAATTCCTCCAATTTGTATTTATTTTGTAGGCCATCGGTTGTATTTAGAGCAAGGGTTATTAGGTCCCTCAGAGTGTTTGCAAGTGTCGGCAGGCTCTGCCAAAGTTTCATGTAATGAACTATCATTACATTACTATCATGCCTTAACGTCGCTGCAGGCCTCCATTGTGTCGTGGTAGGCTATTAATTGATTGCGACCGTCAGGTCGCAG
>NC_137819.1:13618305-13805805 GCF_963921795.1 Nannobrachium achirus | reverse complement strand
ATTGGAAATGCCAGCTTCTTTTACTCGCCGTTCAGGAGCTGTAGTTCCAGACTCTATATAGCATTCAGAGATTGTGGAATAGTTGTCTGGCTACGCGAGACTAGGAAGCCGCAGACCTATGAGAGGGTTAGCATGTTGTTGTTGTTGCGACTGTACCGTATGTTTTGACGAGGGCACGCTTGCTCTATGCTTTCCTTAAGGCTGTCCTTAAGCTACAGAGCAGTGTGAACCTGGCCTTACAGATCATCTTGCATAATGATGTCCTGGTAGGCCTAATTATTCTGAGACGCTGCACGGTAGGTCTATTTCTCTGAGTCTGAGATAGTTTCAGTCTGACTGCATACCAAATCAGCGCGATTAGGGTTAGTTATGGGGGCGTGTCGGACGAACGCAACGTCAGAGAAATGCCCCATCGGATCAATGACACGGCAACGTTCAACTGTGCTAGGAGCGCTAGCGATGCTTTCTCCCATTTAGAACGGGTACGCATTATTGCGTATCAGTGTTTTATGCTTTAACTATTGAAAAAATAGCAGATATACAAGCTCACAGCGCGGCACCAAGTGCCGCGCTGCGAGCTTGTAGATCTGCTATTTTTGAAAAATCGTGAACATTCGAATTTTGACCCGATTCTATAAGTGAAAGAAGATTCTGTAAGTTTGAAAAACCTATGTTTCTATGTCAGCAATCTGGCCAGCCATTGTCAAAGAAAAGGTCATTTTCACTTAACTGGAGCTCAGTCAGTGGTTCTCAAACCTTTTCATGTGAAGGACCCCCAAAATTATATTTATTTGGCCACGGACCCGCATCTCAAAATATTTAGTTCCAGGGACCCCCCAGAAGCAAAATTTTAGTTACAAACATTCGCTTTGAAAATACATTCAAAGATTTGCACACATTTTCACAACTTTTTCAAAAATAGCAGATCTACAAGCTCGCAGCGCGGCACTCGGTAAACTCCTGGGCTTTTGGGGCAATCTGGGCTTTCTTTTTGCGTGTGTTCACGTCGGTTTTCCCTAAAGCCACGGCCCTACATACTGTATGAACGGAAGGGAACTCCCTTTTCCCCTCCCATTTCTGAGTTCTGTGAGCTGCTAAAAAGAGAAATAGAAAACATTTAATTCTCTGTCATTCTCTGTAGTTTCTGTGTACTGTCTCATGTCACGGACACACGTGCACATGCAGGGGGGCAAGCGCACGTCACATGCATTAACACACACGCACACATGCAAGCACACACAGATCCGTTGATAGGGCAGCAGTAAATCATGCAGTAGATGTATTTTTGTCATTTTCAATTTCAGCCAGACAGCTTGTCAGCTCTAGACATCTGTGTGTGTGTGTGTGTGTGTGTGTGTGTGTGTGTGTGTGTGTGTGTGTGTGTGTGTGTGTGTGTGTGTGTGTGTGCGCGGTTGAACAGTAATGGATAATATTCCAGGAACATTACAATTATACGGCACTCTCTCTGTCTTTGTCTGCTTGTCTGTCTGTCTGTCTGTCTGTCTGTCTGTCTGTCTGTCTGTCTCTCTCTGAAAGCCTTTATTGGCATAGTAGGATTGGCATTCAATGACATTATTAGTGTCAATCTATGGGTTCGAATTAGAACGTAAAAGCACGGCTGTGCGTGCGTGCGTGCGTGCGCTGTGGCCCACAGGTAACGCCTGTGGCAGTGCCAGAGGGCATCACTTCAAAAAGCTGTGTGTGGAGAAAAAGCTTAGAGATTAACACCGAGGCGAGCACGCATCGCCATCTTTATAGGGCCATGATCTCCTGTCTGTCTGTTTGTCTAGGCCACAGCATTACCTCCTCCACTCCTATTATCTACTATTACTAATGCAGCTTGTATTTCTAAAACCTTAAAATGTTCTTTTATGTGTCTGTCATGTATGGTTGATCACCGAGTGGAAAGGACTCTAGGTGAACTAGGGCTGTCACGATTATGACATTTTACGTGACGATTAATTGTCACTCAATATAATTGCGATTAACGATTTAATTGTATATTTGTCATTGACAATTCTTCTGTTTGGCTTGTAGGCTTTGAAGTTGCACATTGCAGATATGACACAAAACCTAAATATACAAAGAAATTACTGACATATTTTAACAACTTAAAAAAATAACATTGATAGTGGAAATAGACGATCTACAAGCTCTTGTGAGCTTGTATATCTGCTATTTCCACTGTTTTTGAAAATGTTTGAAAATATATGAACATTTTTCAACATGGAAACGATTATGACGATTATGCAAAATAATTGCGATTAGACAGCCCTAAGGTGAACTGCTGTTATTCGTGCTATAAATAAAGATGACTCGACTGAAACAAAAGACAATTTAGCTTGATGTAACCGTACGCAACAGGCAGCGTTGCAATGGTCCGGTCACGCGTGTATCACGCCGTCCTGTATCTTTTCTCAGAAGTGTCACGCCTCTACAGTTTACAGTTTACAGTTTAGGCATTTAGCAGACGCTTTTAATCCAAAGCGACTTACAATAAGCAGATACAACATCACAATAATAAACAAGATAATAGGTCAGTACATTAACAGCAATATAACAATGTAAATGGATATCTATCTAGAGAAAACACAATATAATCAAAGTTCTAAAGAAACCTAAAAAAAAACAAATGCTAACTATGCTAGCTATGCCTCTCACGCGCATGGCATATGCATTGATGTAAAATAACTCCCAGGTTCATACCTCAACAACAAAACACTTCAGTGTTAGCCTGATTTCAGACTCAGCTCACACATTAGTCTGAAACTGGGACCTATTCTGAACGATTTCTGGGGGAGGGACTTTTGTGCGAGCGTGCGCACGGAGTGATCGCGACGCACGGTGATCGCGACGCACGGTGATCGCGACGCATGGTCGCGGCGTGTGTGTGTTTGTTTGCGTGTCTCTGTCTGTGTCAGTGACTGCTTCCACACAGAACTGAGACAAGAAACATGTAATCAACATACAGCTTGGTGAGATCAGCGTGTGTGTGCCTGCCTACTTCGTTTGAATCATTTCAACTGCTGCGCGGATTGGATATAGAGCATCGCAGTGAGGAGTAACTTTAACTGGTGCTTGCATGATGTAGGAGCATCAATGTAAGAAACCCGTTTCGTTTAATGGCTACAGAGATACTGGCCCCCCCCCCCCCCCCCCCCCAGCCCGCCCGCCCACCCGCCTGCACACACACCGCCTGCCTGCACACACACACACACACACACACACACACACACACACACACACACACACACACAGAGAGAGCTGGTTAAACATGTTGCCTCAAGCTAGATGCAGAATAGATGTGCCTCATGCTAGATGCAGAATAGATAGTAGATACACCATAAAAATGCTAATATACAGCATATGATTTGTGAAAGTGACAAACGGGCTTCACAGTTATGTCAGGTGTGTTCATATGCTAATGGTGATGCGATTTCAGATCAATTGCTCCAGCCACTGAGGAGAAACGCTGTTTCAGACAGACAGACAGACAGACAGACAGACAGACAGACAGACAGACAGACAGACAGACACTCACTCACTCACTCACTCACTCAGACATTCGCAAAATTATAGTATAGATGATGTACACAGTCTTGTACCCTGCCCTTTTTTTTATAATTTTTTTGGAATATTGTCATGATTCCTCACCAGCCGAGGTGGCTTTGACCGAGGCTTAAAAACGTTTAAATAAATACTTTATGAAATGTCTATGGAAGAAATTAATGGGGGAAATGAGTGAGGACGGGGGTGGGGCTTCAACTGCGATGCTCTATTCGTTAGACCCATCACCGCCCCCCACGCTCATTGGAGCAGCCACAATTTTTGGCTGCTAAACTGCCGATTCATTTACGGTAGCTACTCAGCTCCAGACCAGAGAAATGGTCCACTCTGAGAGTGGGTGGGGTCTATGGGCTGGAAACCAGGCTACTTCAGTGTCATAACCTGGGTGATTTAACAAAGGGACAAGCCCGTATGCATATCAATACACCAATAGGGAATTTAAGGAAACCGGTTCTACTACCGCGACTACGGCTGCTATGACGCAATCACCGTTGTGGTCCAACTTGTTAAGCAAAGAGCCGTCGGCGACAGGGTCCCACCTCTTTCAGGTATCGCTTTAGTTCCCATGGCGACGCATCTAACCGTTTCCGGTTGCCGTTGTCATCTGCCGTCGCCGTACAAAGCTTAAATAGGCTACTGTCTGAAGCTGTTAACTCCTGTAGAAGAGGTGTTAAACAACGTGCACGTGATGTCACTAAAATCGCGTACCCCAAACATTGAATCAGCAATGCAACACTGGCAACAGGTTACAATAATCACCACAATGGCACCTGGCACCTGCATTATATCGCTATGAAACAGTGCTGTGTTCACAGAGCACCACCTGATGATGATGCTAATTGCCATAAGAAAAATGAATGACCCGGGAGTGATGTAAAAAGCACGGATCCCCGCCCATCCCCACAGCAAATCCATCCCTGTTTATGTGAATGTTACAGAATGTTTTTGCAGGATGCGAGCCATTAGATTGATAGTATTCTTTTATTTATTTTTCTCCTTTCTCCCCAATGTAGTCGTTTTTGCGAATGAACTCCTCCCCACACACATTTGTGTGTTGCACTGCTGTTGTATCCTACTGACTCACCTGCCAGCGAGGAGCCCCGTCCTCCTCCTCCCGCCCATCACTCCCTGCTGACAGGTGCCGCCTTAATGATTTTATGCTTTAGCTATTGAAAAATAGCAGATCTACAAGCTCACAGCGCAGCACCGAGTGCAGCGCTGCAAGCTTGTAGATCTGCTATTTTTGAAAAGTCGTGAAAATGTGTGCAAATCTTTGAATATGTGTATTTATTGATAGGAAAGTAGACTGACAGGAAATGGGGGGAGAGATGGGGAGTGACATGCAGCAAAGGTCGCCCAGATCGGGAATCGAACCGGCGATGCCGCCAGGCATCCATGCCTATGTGGCAATGCCTAAGTGGTATGCACCTGGACCAGTAGGCAAGGGGGCACCCCGAATATGTGTATTTTGCTTCAGGGGGTCCCTGGTAATAAATATTTTGAGATGGGGGTCCATGGCCAAATACATATAATTTTGGGGTTCCTTCACATGAAAAGGTTTGAGCACCACTGACATAGAAACATAGGTTTTTCAAACTACCTTCAAAGAAAATATTCAAAGACATTTTCACGATTTAAAAAAAAATAGCAGATCTACAAGCTTGCGGCGTGGTGCCGCGCTGTGAGCTTGTATATCTGCTATTTTTCAATAGTTAAAGCACAAAATAATGCGTAATAATGCGTTCCCAGTCTAAATGGGTTAAACCCCTCCCCCTATGAAGAACATTCATGGGGGGCCCGCAGTGAATCCTTGTACCCAGGGCCCAGAATTTGGTGCCACACCTCTTGGTGGCACCCCAGTCCGTAGGAGTACATGCAATGACCAATATCACTCTCTCCTCCCGGCTTCCCTCCCCCGAACATGGTCTAATGGTGTTTCGTACAGACGCTGGACAGAACTGGATGCACGGCGATAGATTCAAACCACTACATATTGAGTTTTGGGGGAATCATCTGATTGTTGTTGCTTGTGCCTCTACAGGCGACAGCCTCCTGAATGGACGGAGGAGAGCTGGGACCTAATGACATCACAGCTAACCTGATGACACCACAGTGACATCACAACCCAACCTGCTGACATCACACCGTCTACCAAACCTGACTCCTCTGGCTAAACCCCCTCCTAGTGGTGGAAGGTAACTATTAAAGTATGTTGCACTTAAAGGACAACTTTGTTTTTTTACAACAAGGGTTCATATTTTAGATTGTAATTAGAGAAAAGAAAAAGTGAGTGTTAAAATGTTTTTATTTGCTTCGTTCTATTGTTTTAGAGGCTTATTTCAGTGGTTGGGGCATGCGTACAAGTGGCTACATATGTCATTTTACACAGAATAAGCCAATTCCCAAGATACAACGCAACCTTTCATGGTTGGATGTGACTTATGGGGCCTAGAAGTGTTACTGTAAATAGCAATAAAGAAACTGCTGGCTTATTGTGTCTAAAAAGACATATTTAGCCACTTGTATGCATGCCCCCATGTGTACGCATGCCCCACATTTTAGCATGGTAAATGTGATAAAACAATAGAACGAAGCAAATGAAAACATTTTAAAACTCACTTTTCTCTAATTACAATCTAAAATATGAACCCTTGTTGTAAAAAAAACAAAGTTGTCCTTTAAGTACACTTTTGTACTTTACTACTTTGAGCATTTATATTTCCAATTTCCAATACTTTTACTTCTACTCCGATCCAAATATTGTACTTTTACTCCACTACATTTATTTGACAACTTTTGCTACTAGTTACTTTGTGGATTTAGATTCCTATTACTAAACATATTAGCCACTTCAGCCCTATATATGTTTTGGCCATTTGAAAATAGCCGATCTACAAGCTCACCATGCGTCGCGATGCGACATTGTGAGCATGTAGATCTGCTATTTTCAAAAGCTTTCTGTACATTAGAAAACTTGCCAATAGTTTTGTAGGCCTATACTTTTACTCAAGTAAATTTTTGATTCTCGTAATGGAGTATTTCTACATTGCAGTATTGATACTTAAACATTTTTAAGGTAGGGTAAGTGATTTCACTTAAGTTTCAGTTTCAGTTTTCATGTAGGTGACACACGAAAATCCTCCAATCATGATCGAGTGGGGGCGGGCCTTGGCGCCCCCACTCGACCATGATTGGAGGAAGGCCCCACTCTTGATTGGAGGAAAACCTGTCACCCAACAGTTTTGGTGGAGCAACTGAAACTGCTTTTTTCTCCTCACAGGGGATAATAGGAATATAGGATCGGAATATAGTACTATCAGAACATAGACCCATTTTGTTATTATTTGAATTAAATCAAAAATTGAATACCTTACCCTACCTTTAAAGATGGGGTGCCATGTAAAGGTAGTGCAAGTAAAACTAAAGTATTAAAAACATACTATTTACTATGAATAATTACAACTTCTACTCATTCATTGTTGTTATTATGATACATTGAATGTTTTGTCATTATAATATATGCTGAAATAGTTCTAAAAGTAAGATTTTATTCTTGTTTAAAAAAATATGCTCCACCAAACGGTTGAGATATCTGTTAGTGGTAAAAGAGTAGTGTCCAATCAACATACACAGTACACCTGTTCACCTATTCAACCCTAATTATCAAAGTTCAACATATTATCTAAAGTTCATCATCTGATATTTGTTTTGTCACTAATGTGTCAAGAAAATTAAACAATATTTTTGAATTTGCCATTATCCAATCTTCAGATATATGTCCCCAAAATACATGAAAATTAGGCATTTTTGCTCATATAATGCATAATTTGCATATTTAAAAAGTTTCAGAAAACTTGTAATACATTTTTTGTTTGTTTTAATGTAAGTAATCAACTGGAGAAGTTTCATTGTTCTATCAGTTAAAGTGTTTTCTATCAAATGCACCCTTAACATTAACGTACATCTCTACCTTTTGGTAGAGGCTTATAGTTTAAAAACTGGTGGGTGTATTGTAAAAAAAAACAATTGATTGTTGTTATTAATGCCTAAAGGGAATAGAAAATGCAAAGAAATAATTTTTTGACAGCTTCTTTCTTGGTGAGAACTTCAAAGGGTTAATTATGTTTTTATGTGGCCACACCCACCAGTTCATTAAGTATGCCTGGTTTTCAGGTGGGTGGTGACCCAGCTGAAGTTAGCCACACCCACAGTGTTGGGTGATTGGTAAAAGGGGAGGGGCTGAGTTTAGGATGTCATTTAATCAGTGTTTTTCGATCTCAGAGGCTTTCAGCTAGAAACTAAAAATACACAGGGGAGGCAAGTTTGCACATTATAACCACGCATGGGGGTCTATAGACCCTATTCACGGCCTGCCCAAGCAAATTTCTCAGCGACTTCCTGGTGCTGACGTCAGCTTTGAAGGATAAATGAATACAGAAATTGCTGGACTTAAAGCCAACAAATCATTATTTCGAACGGTAAAGTAAATTATAACGCTTTGTGCCTTTTACTATCTTGTGTTCTTGATCATGCTAGCCGTATTTTATACTGTACTATTCGGAAATTGCATTAAATCTGCGATTTCTGTGTTAACTCTATAGGCTTTTAGTAGGGCTTTCCCCTTCAACCGTGACGTCAGCACCAGGAAGTTGCGTAACGTGAATTCGGTAAATTAGAGTAATGTTAACTCCATAGACACATACAAAACAGAAAAAGTACAAAACTATGGCACCACCTCTTTAAGTCAAACATTTAAGTGCTTTTTTCCACCACTGCCCCCTCCCCCCTCCCCCTCCCCCTCCCCAAGATGGCGGAAGACTTCCTCCTGAGCAGCACGGACCTGTCGGAGCTGTCCTCCTCCTCCTCTTCGTCTTCGTCGTCTTCGTCGTCTCACTCGTCCTTCCTGGTGCTGGAGCAGCGCGCCGCCTGCATCTTCGTGCTGATCCTCCTGGTGTTCCTGGGCCTGCTGATCGTGCGCTGCTTCCGCATCCTGCTGGACCCGTACCGCAGCATGCCCAGCTCCACCTGGACCGAATACATGGAGAAGGACAGCCAGTTCGACTACCGCATTAGCTGACAGGCAGCGTGAGAGGCAGCGGCGGCCATTGTCGTTACATCCCTGGACATGCGGCGTGTACCGCGCACACACAAACGGAAGCCTTTAAAACACAATAATGGCAGCTCTATACAGGCTTGTGACGCATTGCAGATCGCAATGTGTGGTGAGCTTGTGTATATGGCTGCCGTTGTCGGCGTGCAACACCATCGCACGGCGGAGTGTAATTAAAAGCCCAAACCGCACCGATGATTTGCCATGCAATGCGACTACTCGCAACCCTTGAACTACTCCTTTAAAACAGTTTTTTACAAGGAGTTGCGCCTAATAGTTGCTTTGGTGTGGTTTGGGCTTAAGGCTTCAGGCAGCCTTCCTCCTGAGGAAGAGTAAGGTGGAACACATGGCGTGCCGTTCCTCCAGCACCAGGAAACAACATGTTAGCAGAGTGTGAGGTAAACCGCGAGGCTCAGGTCCTCAGCCCTTAGTGAGGCTGGCGTCAGATACATTAACGACGCTATACTTCCGACATGTTGAGATAGTGCTAAGCGTGCATGCTAACCGAGTAGCTCTGGTGGACCGGCTAACTGCTGGTTAGCGTGAATGCTAACTGAGTAGCGCTGGGTGACCGGCTAACTGCTGGTTAGCGTGAATGCTAACTGAGTAGCGCTGGGTGACCGGCTAACTGCTGGTTAGCATGCATGCTAACCGACTAGAACTGGAGGAACGGAACGTCTCTGCTCTTTGATGCCTCGGGTGTGATGGCTGCTGCGGTACAGCCTGACATGCGGCTCAACTGGGCACGGCAACGCTATAAATAAAACACAGCAGAATCCTCAGTGTTAAATAAACATCAAGGATTTTACAGTGTTGGGGTCCCAGAGATACACAATCGTATCATATCGGGGGTCCTTGAACATGAGTTAAAGTGTATGCGTGTTCCTTAGGCCTCCGACAGACATTGGAAGCACGAGCCTCTACCTTGCCCTTATAGGGGAGGCGGAGGGGAAAGCAGCGTCCAATTCATTCCCTATGGAAGTCACGTGTTTTGAAGAAGCAGCTTGCCTCCAGCCTGCCTCCAGCTTTAAGGCAAGCTAGAGCAGGGGTCTTCAATAGGGGGTCCCCAGAGTTACTACAGGGGGTCCTCCAAGTCTTTGAGTGTTAGAAACCTTTTTCTCCTTTTTTATATTAACTCTCCCGCCGCTTCGAACGTTCACGTTCGCCCCATTTTTTACAGAACCTCGATGCCAATACGGCGCTCGTTCGGTTCGTTCGTCTGATGACTGTAAGCTGATGAGGCGTCGCGCGGCCGTCTACTGTAAACACATTTTCCGCGGTGATGGTGTAAAAAATCCATTATGCGTTAACATCAACGGAGAACAATTCACTTCCTTGTTGATTTTCTCTGGCTCTGAGGCTCTGTGGCCAGTGACTGGTCTTCTTCTTCTTCAACACATAACAGGCAAATTCACATTCATTCTCGCATGACGCAAAGTGCACTATTGCACAACCAAAAAAAATAAAAATAAATAAATAAATGTCTGTCTGTCTATCTACTATAACGTCGCAAAGGTAAGCCGCTTTTTGATGGCGCCAGACCCAATAAATAAATAAATAATCTGGCAGTAGGAGAGTTAACCACTTGAACCCTAGCGTCCATATTCTGAGAACTTTAGCCAAAAATAACGCCTCGCGCTGCGAAGCCAAGCGTTGGCTATTTTTGGCAAAAAGCTTTGGTGTAGAGGGGGAAAAGAGCAGACTAAGTACAGAGTGAAAGGTCAAATTTATTAAGTATTGACAGTTCAAGTGGTTAAATATCTGAAAACAAATACAATCCAAAATACACTGACGATTGCGCTGTCAAACAATGAAACTATATGGAATCTATGAACAGGTTGTGGGAGTCCCTGCTTCATCGCTCTCTCAACTAAGGGGTCCATGGCCTGAAAACGTTGAAGACCCCTGAGCTAGAGGCAGTCTTCCATAGGGAATGAATTGGACGCTGCTTTCTCCCCATTCTCCCCCAGGGGCAAGTATAAAGCTCATGCTTCCAATGTCTGTTGGAGGCCTTACACACTGAGTTGCTGCCTGCTCTTGTATGAACTGAGTTAAAACAAGGGGTTGAAGCTGGCTGCCAGGCTATGCTGCTTGTCGGGGATGCTGCCTCTCACATATAAACCTGTTTTTTTTTATTTACGTATGTTTTTATTTATCGGATTTTCCTCTTTCACAGTGTCTTAAAGACTGTTAACGACTGAACAGTGAATCAACAACAATGTAATGACTCTGACTGAACACATTGAATCAGTCTGACTGAACACGACGGCACGGAACGATGAAAAGGAACAGTCGAATTGGATCGAAAAGGGGCGGGTTGAATACTTTTCACTGCACGCGCGCGCGCACGCACGCACGCACGCACGCACGCACGCACGCACGCACGCACGCACGCACGAACACACCCACACACCCACACATACACACACACACACACACACACACACACACACACACAGGGACATGCAGAGAATGTTGGCTGACATTTCTAAAGGGGCCTTTTGGTGAAAATATTGAAATTAGCAGACCTCCAAGCTTACAATGCGTTGCAGCACCCTAAACTAAGCATCATCAAGTGCATACTGGAGATGTACAGCATGGATTTCTACACAGAGAGGGTAATTCTTTCATCATAAGATGCTGCATTCAAGTTCAGGAGAGTTTGGACAAGGCAATTCTCTTGAATGCTGCCTTCAGGTATGGCATGGAAAGAGGGGCATTTGCATTTCATTCACCATAGTGAAAACTGCATTCACGGTCTGGAGAGGGCACTTTTTACAGACGGGTAAAAAGGGCACACACACACACACACACACACACACACACGCACGCACGCACGCACGCACGCACGCACGCACGCACGCACGCACGCACGCACGCACGCACACGCACACGCACACGCACACACACACACAGACCAGGAACAGCTTGTCCATAGCAGGCTGCAACCAGTAGCTCGGTCCCCGGCCGTTGCTAAGGAACTAGCGATTCTCTCTCATCATGATGTCACAACGATCCGACTCATTACATAATATTGACCGTCAAAATGAGGGCCAAGAGATCAACAGGCTCTCGCTTCAAGTCCTTTTAGGAACAGTTATTATTGCATTATTAGGGAACAATATAGACAGATGTGTTTCAGCGTGAACGCAGACTGAATTTAAAATAAGGGACACCCACAACCTTGCCTCTGTTGTACTGGCCGTGCCTGATTAAAAAAAGAAAAACTAGGGTTGTGACGGTTAAGTTTTAACAGCGATACGACACGCATCACGATGCATGGTTGACGATACAATAGATGGACGATATATTTGGTCATTTTACAATGACATTTTACGACTCATTGATTTTTAAATCAATACAGTAACTATTTAGCCAAAAGGAATCGGTGTGGAACTGTGCACTATTTCTGTTTTACAGGGAAAGTTTTATTATTATGGATAAATATAAGCACAGTGGTGCATAGACATTTTATATGAACACATTATGGACACACTTGCACGTTTACAACACACATATTCCACACTTTTATTATGGGTAACCCATAGTGTAGCGACAGGATACGATATCGTCGTTGTCGGGTGAACAACTTGTATGTCCAAAACCGTTCGTTTTGCATTTGCCATTTTAGAAATGATTTAAACTAGTGAAAACAGACGATCTACAAGCACACAACGCCTCGCACTGCGAGGCGTTGTGTGCTTGTAGATCTGCTGTTTTCACTACTTTTGTGCGACGGCCTTGTATGATGAAGCAGGGCTTTACTTTGCGAAAGAATATACACATTTTAAACTTGGAGATGCAAGGTTTCCACCCGACGACGACGATATGTTGCTGTTTACATATGGATATAGTTGTATCGTTGGAATTATAAATGATACATTGGTACGATTACACATGAATTTACACAACACTGATGACAGCGCTGTCAAACCAGTCTATTATATGAAATCTATGAAAAGGTTTTTTATCAATTTTCTACAATATGTAGTAGAGCCCGGCCGATGCCATATTTTTGGACCGATGCCGATGTTTGCAGATGGAGAGTGCTAGACCACCGATTGCCGATGTTTAACCGATGTTTTGTAGTAATATAAAATAATAATAAATACCCTAAATTTTAAAAACGTCTTACCTTCAAAACCTTTTTTTCCTCTTTTTACCAATGGTCCGGGGACCACCAGTGGTCCTTGACGGGTTTCTAGGTGGTCCCCAGCAAAATGACAATGATTTATCTGGTAACCAAATGGACCCTTTAATAAGATCTTTAACTCATGAGTGTAACATGAAACCCAATGGATCCTTATGGGCAACAACGATATACAGTAATCTACGTTTTGGGTCTGAGTGGCTAAATGTCATCAAATGGTGGTCTAATATTACTTATAAAAACGACCCATACATCGGAGAGATAATGACCGATGTCCGATACTGACATCGGGGTCAGTGTCGGGGCTCTAATATGTAGTGGCGGTCCCTGCTCTGCTCTCTCAGCTAAAGAACAAAACAAAACATTTGATGACCCCTGACCTAAAAGGACTTGAAGTGAGTGCAGTGATCTTTTTGTTGTCCGCTAAGAGACTGTTGTTTGAGAGGATTACTTTCTGATCGCCTGGTGTAGGAGACTGTGTTGAGTGCACAGTGCTTACATTCCTTTTGGAGTTAAAATGAGGAGACATCAGAACACAACACACACGCACGCTGCAAACAAATGCCTTTAATGACATGAAGCTTTGCGCCCCTATTCTGGGGCAAAGATTCGCCAAAAATAGCCGATCTACAAGCTCACAACGTATCGCGACGCGACACACTGTGAGCTTGTATATGGGCTATTTTCTTTCTTTTTTTTGTGAGGATAGTTTGTGTCGAGCGAAAAACAGCCTTGGGTTTTAAGACGTTAAAAGTATTTGAACCTGTGGGAAAGGATTTGTGTTTGTGACGTATTGATGAGTGTGAGTAAGGATTCTACGTAAAAGGACGAGAGACGATAATCGTCGTTATCGTTTATCACGATAAAAAAAGCTCAAGACAATTACGTCGAAGAGATTTAAATTTGTTGTGAAATTGTCTTGTCATTCCCGACGTGCGTTGGACAAACAGAAGTGGGAGTAAAAAACTAAAAGATTTAAAGAAAAATGTTAAACTAGCCACTGAAAGGCCAGAACAACAGATGGATTTCTCTCACGATAGATGAACTGTACAACAGTCCATGACAAATCAGAGAACTGCCAAATGTACTTTGATATGCTGTCTTTGAAATAAAACTGTATTTTCAATGTCTGTGGGGATCGTCTATAATGCACCACTTTGCGCTCTTTCTCACTGGGTCTCAACGTGGGGTCCAGGGACCCTCCAGGGGTCCTTGAGGGTGTTCCAAGGGGCCACCCTGTACAGTAAGTCGGCTCTTTGATAGTTAGGAAGCAAATGGATCCTTACGGATGTGTGCTTGAGTGCGTGTGTGAGTGTGTGCGTGCCATTTGTACATTTATTCTACAGCGATATTCTTTTTTTGAGCTGTGGTAAACCGCTCTATAGAGTGGCTGTGCGTGTGTCTGTAGCCACTTTTCCACAGCGTTTTGCCATAGCAATGTATTTTCCTCAGCGTTTTGTCATAGCAATATGTGTGTTTGTAGCCATATTACTTCACCAATTACATCCTAGACCTATCTGTAGCCACTTTTCCTCAGCGTTTTGCCATAGCAATGTGTGTGTAGCCTGTATTACATCACCAATTACCAATTGAAGACGTTATGCAAGCACAATTTTTCTTTCGAGCGGTGGTAAACCGCTCCATAGAGTGGCTGTGCGTGTGTCTGTAGCCTTTTTCCTCAGTGTTTTGCCATAGCAAAACGTGTGTGTGTAGCATAGCCTGTACATCCTAGACTCAAATCCTAGTCTGAAGACGTTATGCAAGCACGACCACCGCTCACTTCACATTGGGTGTGATTTTTTAATAACAAATGGTGTCCGTTGTCTAATGCAGTGGTTTCACCACCTGTGGGTCAGGATACCCAGGGGAGTCGCCACATGAAAGGAAGAAGAAAAACTAAAAACATATACTAGAAAAACTGGTCAAACGTTGGCTTAAAGGACAGCTTTGTTTCTTTACAACAAGGGTGTTTTACATAGTAATTAAAGTAAATAGAAGTTGAGAGTTTAGAGATTTTAGCAATTATTTGAGTGGGTGTAATTATGTCTTTAGACACAATAAGCCGGCGATTTCTTTATAACTATTTACAGTAACACTATACTAGCCCCCATAAGTCACATCTGCCCATGAAAGATCGCAGTGCATTCTGGGAATGTGATGCGGGAGGAAAACAATGAGTCACACAGGCTACGCTGTGTGATGAGTCAATGGTCACCTCCCCCATTCCCACCATGCGATCCGTGTACTTTCATGGGAGATTGTGCGTTATTGGGAGCTAGGACTACTGTAAACAGGGACATGCTGGACCCCTGATTCAGCCCGGGAAAAAGAGTTGTAGAGGCCCTCATTGCGCGCTATAGAGAGAGATCTCTCTCTATAGCGCTGCTGGTACTCAAAGATTTGCCATTTCAGATCATGACAAGTGACAAGGCAGTTGGCCAATTACATGATGAGTTATATTTTGTCATTGTCGGGTGGAAACCTTGTGTCCAAAAATCTTTTGAAAATGATTTAAACTAGTGAAAACAGCCGATCTACAAGCACACAACGCCTCGCGGGTGCGAGGCGTTGTGTGCTTGTAGATCTGCTGTTTTCACTACTTTTGTGCGACAGCCTTGTATGATGAAGCAGGGCTTTGCTTTGCGAAAAAATTTACACATTTGAAACTTGGAGATAGGCTACAAGGTTTCTGCCCGACAGTGACGATTTACTTTGTTGGCCGCCCAGCCCCCAAAATGGAACGAAGGCCGACATTTTATTTTTATTATGTTCCTAATGGCCGGATGGACCGGCTGGGAATGAACCGTGCCCTTGCACAAGCATACCACTGTAGCCAATCACAATGCGTCCTTGCACAAGTGGTATTATAGGTTTGGGTATGACGCTGTAAGATAGATACAGTAGGTTCATTATTTACCTGCTATGTTGATGTACTGATGCTTATTGTAAATTGCTCTGGATTGAGAGCGTTTGATAAATGCCTAAATTGTAATTGTGCTGAAATGGTTAAAGACAGGGTGAAATCAAAAACATGTTTTTCACACTTTTAGAACATATCTGTAGTGATAATATGGCCATACCTAACACTAGATGCCCAAAAAATAGAAAATAAACACTTTTTGTGTATATTTATATCAAAGGTCCCTAAATAGGCTATTCTTAATTACTTCCTGTGAACAGAAATTCAAAAGTGATGACATAGACAGGTCCGCTTGCATATAAATGAACCTTTGATTACATTCACCTGTTTGTTTCCCATTGCTGGCTCCCATTACTCCCATTACTCAGATTTTAAATCCCATCGCCTGAAGGGCTGGTCCCCTCGGATTGGTTCAGAAACACACAGGCTTCCTTTTCAAACTGAAACTTCAAAATAAAATACCCAAAATAGTCATTTCATTGGGTCTTTAAATTTTTACTACTACAAACATGACCTCCTTGTGACCTTTGGTGGTCCCCAAGGGGGGTGGACCCCAGGTAGGGAACCCCTCTAGACCAGAGACTAGGGGTGTCACAATTTGCCTGTAAGCACATTAAAGGTCCTACACCATGCATTTAAAAATAATTTATATAACATTGTTTGTGTCCCAAAAACGTTTTTCAAGCGGTTTGTGGCTAAATTACCACTCCTGAATACAGAGCCCCTGTCATTTCTGCCTAGCTTTCAGAGCATTTTCAGCTGCAGTACCTCCTTGTCCTGAGTGGTAGGACTGCGCTATTGAGCCAGTTTTGGCCCCATGCACACTCCTCCCCACCTCCTGCTCAGCAGGCCTGCCCACCCCTCCCCAACCCTCTCCCAGCTCCTCCTGCCTCCTTCTCAGGCCTGACCACCCCTCCCCAACCCCCCACTCAGCACAGCAGTAGCAGTAGGTCCTTTCTCAGACAGCCCGTTATGAGACCTGCTTACATAGATCTGCCCATAAACTGAGAAAGACACAATGGTCAGGAATAGGACTTTGTGAACTTGCCGGTGGGACACCAAAAAATACATAAAAATTGGAAACATGAAAATTCATGGTGTAGCCCTTTTAAGTTAAAGCAGGGGTCTTCAACAGGGGGTCCGGGAACCCTACGGGGTCCTCAGAGTTACTACAGGGGGTCCTCCAAATCTGCCAATCATTTTTATATAAACAACTTGAACCCTGGTGTCCATATTCTGAGAACTGTAGCCAAAAATACTGTAGCATACAAGCTCACAACGCCTCACGCTGCGAGGCGTTGTGAGCTTGTAGATCGGCTATTTTCGGCAAAGAGGTTTGGTGTAGAGGGGAAAAAAGACCAGACTAAGTACAGATTAAAAGGTCAAGTTTATTAGTTAATGACAGCTGAAGTGGTTAAATATCTGAAAACACCAATTGACATTAATCCAAAATACACTGATAATTGTGCTGTTAAACAATGAAACTATATCTATGAACAGATTGTGGGGGTCCCTGCTTCATCTCTCTCTCAACTAAGGGGTCCTCGGCCTGAAAACTTTGAAGACCCCCGAGTTAAAGTGCTCATGCACCAGATGCTCACAAACCAGACCGAAAAACGCACTGGACTAAACCAAAATTATAAGTAAAACAAAAAAAGAAAGCTACCTGACACACTGGAAAGAATCGACCCCCAAAGCCAGAGCAAATTGGAACGCAATTTGGCCCGAACAGAGAACGCGCTGTGGCAGAATACCTGAGCACCGTCTGTGACCGATCCAAAGCTACAGGGAATGGTACAGAATCAGTGAATAAGTCTCACAGAAAGGCCGCCGCAGGCGCCGCAGGCGGATCCTGGCTCCCAAGAGAAGACAGACTGTGCTCCCAACTGCACACACGATGAGCTGCACTTTTAACTACCTGTGTCCACATGGCCAACACTACATCAGAGACACATACTTCCCACAGAGTTTCTCCTGCTAGTAGAAAGACTGTTGCTCGATCTGTACATGTGTTTGCCTGGCTCCAGCCCCTGAATCGCTATAGCCACTCCCATTAAAACATTTGTTTAGGCCAGGGGTTTTCAAAGTGGGTGACAGGGCACCCTGGGTTGGCGCGACAGCAGTCCAGGGGTTCCGCGAGGTCATTTGATAATATTTTGAATTTATTTGGACACTTAAAAAATATTATTTAGTACAATTTTAAACTTGAAGTACAAAGTTATTTTCAGTCAGTTCTAACCAAAATGGCTATTATCTCAACACATATATGATCACAATTATATGCGTTTTGTGAAAATAAGGTCCCATTTATGTTAAAATTGATGATAAAGTTGCGGGGGGCGTGGCCAACTAAACTAATACCAGCCGGCTGTGTTCTTCTTCGTGTGCTGTATTTCGGGAGGCTCCGACCACATTCTCCCATGTATCTCTGCGGTTGCACGTGACCGTTGGCAGCCAATAGCATCCTCTGGTGCCTTTACAATCTATGATGGCAACACCCATGCCAAGGACCCATATTGTGTCATTTGCGCTGCATAGAAACCAATGGCTTCGCTTTGTCCATATCTTTTATACAGTCTATGGTATGAACACGAGGGCTTGGTGCAAAAAGGGCCCAAGTGACATTTACATTTTTTTCACATGACGGCCTTTCATTGATTGCAATAAATAAACTAAAAAAAAATGTTAAAAAAGTATATTTTAAAATACATTCATTGAAGCCTAATCTGTATTATTGATTGCTTAAACATATTGTTTTTACTTAAATAATTACAATCAATGGAAGCTGTCCTGTGAAAAAAAATGAAATGTCACTTCGGCCCTTTTTGCTCCAGTGAACAAGGAAAGACTGCATTGTTTTTTTATTATGCTCCACAGAAATGGAACAAACGTCAGGACTCTTTGAAACTGGTTGGATTGGTGCTCCATGGAGACATTTAAGTTGTTTAATATCAAGCTTTTTTGAGTTGCTTGATTCAGTATTTAGATATTTAATATTATTTTATTTGTATCTGAACGGTGCGTGTTTTGTATGTGATAAAACATATCAAATATCTAAATACTGATACTTAACAGTTTTACTGCCAGATGTTATTATTTATTTATTGGGTCTGGTGCCAGCAAAAATCAGCTTTCCTTTGAGATGTTATAGAAAATTAACTATTGGTTCTTTCTAAAATCATTCATTTTATAATTTTCCGTCAAATATGTACCTTGGCCATACTGGCAGCAGAGGGCAGCCTTATGCAAGAATTAATGTGAATTGAGCCGCTCGGTTGCCATCCATTCAGAACACGTAATCGCATCAGAGTAACAGATCCAGAGAAAACAACAAGGAAGTGATTTGGTACTCCATTATTGCTAACGGGCGGTGGATTTTTGAGAGCAGCATTACGGGAGATGATTATACTGTACACGGCGGCGCGACCCCACATCAGCTTACAGTCATCAGACGAGGTAAAATAACGAGCGCTGTATTGGCATCGCGCCGCCGTAAAAAATGGGGCGAACGGGAACGTCCGTAGCAGTAAAAGAGTTAAAGACAGGGTGCTGGATTTTCCCCCACTAAGGCCTGTCCATAGTCTCTCTGCAACAGAACTTTTCGTCGGAAAGGTCCGGTTTGACTACAAAATGATGTCACTCGCGATTTCGGAAAAGCATTACACCGAATTAGCGATCGGAAATCTGCACGTGCGGAAAGTCTCAACTCTCCGAAGAAGAGTTTGGTTTCAGAGACAGGCCTTTATGATTATAATTTCTTTTTTCCTAAAAAGTGTACAGAAAGTGTATGTTTTTATGTGACCACACCCACCTGTTCATTAAGTATGGGCCAACCTGGTTTACAGGTGGGTGGTGACCCAGCTGAAGTTAGCCACACCCACAGTGTTGCTGTATGGTAAAAAGTGGAGGGGATGGTTTTATTTAACAAGTGTATTTCAGTTGGGCCTTTTGACTCAGAGGCTTTCAGCTTTCAGGGAGTAACCAAAAATACACAGGGAAGACATATTTTCACATTTTAACCACATCTAGGGGTCTATTAGAGTAATATTAACTCCAACCTGCAAGCCAAATGACGTCATGATGACGTTATGTTAACGTCCTCCGGTGACTCCGGTGACGTTCAGAACTATAGGCCAGATCACAGCCCATATGGGAATGATCTTGACGTCATTACCAGGACATCATATGAACTATAGGATTATTGTTATTGTTCGTAATGTTAGTTGCAATATGAGCATGTAAGGTTATATTCTGGGACCTATCTGACTAGTTATGATATTTATCTGGCCTCGAACGGACCCTCTCTGATTAATCCAGGACATCCGTTTTCGTGGACAGGATCTTTGTTGGTTGAAATCAGGTGATATTCTAGGCCAGATCTGACTAGACATGGTTTGACTTGATCTGGTCCCAACCGATGCGTCACTGATTGGTCCAGGTCCTGACCGTGCTTGCTGGGCATAGACACATACAAAACAGAATAAGAACAAAACCATGGCACCACCTCTTTAAAAAGTGTCTGGGGTGTTCACATAAGTCAGAGTAAACGTAAAAATGAACCAAACATATTTGGAAGTGACATATACCCCTTTAAGGTGCAAAAGAGTGTCAGCACACTGTCAGCACACAGCTGCTTGTGACACTCATTACTCACTGATTTCTTAAGAGGGATGTTAAATATGGAAAGGTGAGGAAATGTGTCAACTTTACACAGCGCTGAAGAAGCGAACTCATCCATCCAGGTTTCTTGTAGATTGTAGGCTACTTGATGCAGTTAAAGCATTGTCTCTCAAACAGTGGGTCAGCACTTGATTGAGGACTTTATTAGAAGTGTGCATAGGAAAAGGTACAGTTTCATGACGGTACAGTTCACTGGTACAAGGTCTACTAAAAGGAGATCCATGAAAGACTAAGCTTATTTACACAGGAAACCATTAAAGTATCTCATAACATTGAATGACAGATGAATAGAACACAGTACTATGCAGTAGATATGTAAATAAAATAAAATGAAAGAACAAAAAAAAGAAAACAGTAACAAAAAACAGTTTTTACCTGTTGCGAACGGCTGCTGCCTGTAAGTGTTTTTTCAGGGCAACCATGCGTCAATGCATCAAAAGATAAAAAAAGACACATTCACAATTTTTCAGGAATTAAAAACAAACTAGAAGCAGTGCTCTTTCGAGCACAGGTCTCCACCAGGTCAGGAAGATTTTTGTGGCCTCCTGGTGGCGCTATAATAGGTGAATATCTTATTCGGCATGCATGGTTTTGTTGCAAAAAAAAGGGCGGTGGATAAAGACCCTGCAGTTTCCTAGTGCTGTGCCAAACTATTGTTATTAGTATTATATATTTCTTTAAGTACTGCGATCGGCTGGGTATGTGCGTGCGTGCGTGCGTGCGTGCGTGCGTGCGCCCACAGTGTCTGTTTTTAGCTGAGCTTATCTACATTGGAAAAGGTACAGTTTAAATATTAACACTTGTCCCTGTGTGTGTGTGTCTGTGTGTGTGTGTGTGGGGGGGGGGGGGGGGGGGGGGCTGGTGTGTTAGTGCTCCCCACTGACAGTGGGTACAGTACATATATTCCATTCCGAGGTAATATTATTATTATTATTATTTCTGTAAAAGTGGTAGTTCAGACATTTTGAGCCGTAATGCGCTAAGTGGGTGTAGTTTAATAAAGACAAATTCATTAATACAGAGATACTGTAGGCCTACTCATACATCATAACATCCTTTATAAGCGGTCATCAATGTTTTTCAGTCCAAGGACCCCTAAGCTGAGAAAGAGATGAAGCAGGGACCCCCACACTACATATTGTATAACATTTAGCTGCAGATTAAACTTGCTTCCTTCATCCATCAGTGTTGGATTCATGTTCATGTGTATTTTCAGAAGTTTATCTGTAATAAACAAACATCAAAGAAAAAATACAGCACATTTTCTGGAAAATGTTGCTGTTTTAAAGAGCAACATTTTCCAGACTGTGTGCGGGCCCCCTGAATATATGCACTTTTTGTCCTATGCACCCATCACGAACCTTTATAGTCAGGGAACTTTAATAAAACCTGGGAATAAATTCCTTACCAAACAATTCCTTCACCAATGTGTTCGTAAAGGTGTCTAGTAACATATCTAACAATGATTGAAATTCAACATCCCTAGCAAAATGTTTGACAGCTAGGGTAATTCTGGGTCTCATTCACTTACTATACACTGTACTATAAGGGGAAAAAAATCACTCCCAAAAAATATGCTTTAAGTAGCATGTTAGGGGTCTAACAAGGGGTTTTTAATTATTCTGAATCCATTACAAGCATTTGTTTTGCACAAAAAACAAAAAAGAGCGAATCTTGGGTTCATAGTATACCCCTCTGTCTGTCTGTCTCCTCAAATATTTTCAAAAACAATCTTCAAAAATAGAAAATAAGTAGCAGATCTGCAAGCTCATAACGCTCTTACAATAAACAATATCAGCAGTACACCAAAGTCTACCTGTACATGTAATACACCATTGTTACCTGTAGAAGGCAGCGTGACTCCATGTGTGAAGCAAAAGCAATGCACAACCTCTGAAAGTGCACAACCAGACTAATGAGCTTCATTGGGAATCCATTGTTAAACAGACCTGTGAGATTCCTCTGTGAAATGTAGACTCAATGTTGTAATTCACAAGTTCATGAATAATGTAATCATGTTATTAAACTGCAGAGGAAATGGCTATTAATATGACACTAAGTAGCTAATTAGCATGTCAGCCTTGTAAACACAATCAATCTCTATATCCATTTATCTTATGAAGGTGTATTATCCATCTATCCTCTTTTCTTTCATAATGATCGACCAATAAATAGCAACAACTGTCTCCTAGACTATTATAATAATAAACAAATACATAATCATTCAGACTTTTAGACTCAGTTCCATTTTTATTCAACCCATAAGTCACTTTTCACAATCTTCTTGGAAGACAACAGCATCTTAATTCCTTTATTCTCGTCTCATTTTGGCCAAAGGGGGGGTTGGTCCAAAAAGCAAAGCACAGAGGGGCTCAAAGAGAGACGTGTGTACTGTTATGGAATGTCTGAATGACGTTGATTTAATAGTGGATCATGCGTCGTCTTGATTAACCAGCAAACACATCGACTAGCGTCAACTTACAAAAACAGTGCACAATACTTGCTGTACAGGTGTAATACATGTGCCCCACATATAATGTTGGTACACTTTAAAATGCTCTGTGTTAGTTTTAAGTCTCAGACATAGAGTAGTTCACCACAAAAAAATGACATATTTTGTATTTATTGAAGCCTTGAATTCATGTTGTTTTTGTGTGCTTTTTGACACATTCCTGGGGCAATAATTTGACGACGGCGGACTCAAGAGACTTCGCCGTCTTCAAATTACTGGCTTAGAAATGCATCAAAAGAAACAAAAAACAAAACAAAAAACGTCATGGTTTGTGTTCAAAAACAGCAAATGAAAGTGTCACGGGAGGACAAGATATGGGAACGAATACTCAAGATAAAAAATGAACACGTTAACTAGATATGTACCTGTCATCATGGGCACTACGTGTTTGCAAACACACAATGCACCGAAAACAGTGGTGTCTAATCGTTCGAGTCTAATCGTTCGATCAATAACAACCGGCGTCCGAGTGCTCAGTTTTCCACAGGGTTTGGGACAGTGCATAGTGGTGCAGTGCAGTGCATCTTTTTTATGAAATGATACAGGACCAGAATAAAATGTGAGAATTGGACCGCAAATATTATTCACGAACAATTTAGCTCCAGTTCTTTTTCCGTTACAAAATGCACAACTCTTTTGTACTTATAATACAAGTTTCCAGGTTTCCAAACTCTTCTTTTTTTAATCGTAATCTGTCATCATCATGAACCAATATTAAGAGACCGAACTGTGCCTGGAAGATTAAGTATCTGATATTATCTTTAAGACATAGAACAGCGAAACTTGAAAACGATAAGATATGCTACAGATTATCTCTCTTCAAACGTTGTCACGGGTATATACTGTATATGTATTGGCACTGAGTTTTAACCTTATAACAAGGAATGCTTTGATCACACGTTCTGCTGTTTTCTTATGATGGACGCATGGACCCCTCTGCTGTCTAACGGGGTCCTCAGACCCGGCTAGATGTCCTAAACACTATAGCACTTAAATGTCCCACTTTGTCGTCAAGCAAAAAGTGAGAATAGCAGATCTGCAAGCTCACAACATTGATGAATGAATAGCAAATCTGCAAGCTCACAACGTGTCGTGATACAGCGCGTCGCGAGCCTGTTAGATCGGCTGCGTTTTGCCATTTCTGAACATTCTCGTTCCATGTCCTGAAAAGTAAAGGGTTTTCTTTTTGGACATACAAGACCGGAAGAGAACAAATGTTATTTAGTTTCCTTCTTTTTTTTTTTTAAGACAAGCGTTGGTAAAGTAACATAAGTATAGTTTGAAGTCAATACATTTTGTACTTTTTATCAAGTAAAATCTTTGAACGGCCTTCTAACAGAGCATTTCTACATTTGTGCCATTGCTACTTTTACTTAAAGGGGAAGACCACCCATTTTCAATATTGAACTATGTAATTAATATACCTTAGAGGAGTTGTGTGGAAATGAAAAAAAAGTTCCCCCTCTTCTGTGTTGCCTAGAACTGGAGGATTGATTTTGGGGTTTGTATTGCAAATTACAACTTGATGACATCACACATTGTACTTTACAATACAAACCCCAAAAACAATCCTCCAGTTCTAGGCAACACAGAAGAGGGGGAACTTTTTTTTCATTTCCACACAACTCCTCTAAGGTATATTAATTACATAGTTCAATATTGAAAATGGGTGGTCTTCCCCTTTAAGCAAAGAGCTCAAATCTGAATACTTCATCCACCACTGATTAAGAACTACGCGAAGATTTCCGGTCTCGCAGGGACACCAGTGACATTCCTTGCGAATCTAACCGATTACTCTCATCCGATCCCGTGATCACAGCGAGCCCAGATGAGCTGACCACATCTGGTCGCCCCCGTTGGTTCCCTAATAAGGACTAACCAGAGATTGGTTACATTAAGACCGATAAGTGACACTAGCACGTCAGAAAAAACAACATTCAGCGCAGGAAAATTACAAAAAAAGACATTGTATAACACATGAAACAAAAACAAAACTTAAAGCGCGATGCCACTTTTGGTAGAGGCTTGGCTCGTGTAGTTACCTTGTCGCGATGTTACTGCAAATATTACAGATAGATCTTCAATAGTCACGCTGTTGGTTAGAAATTGATAATCGAAAAATTGTCTCCTCGTGGACTTACAGTAGGTTGTACCCTGAAACAGCTCTAACGGTAACTCTTTTAGCACATAAACACAAACAAAGTCCATTCTGACAACCTACTACTGTATAAAAGGCTGTACGGGGTTGTGTGATGTTCTTATTTGATTGAATGCGGAGGCATATTTTGGATTATCAGTTGCAAATCAACATCAGCAACTATTGACTATATCTCCCTAATATTTAGAGTTGCCTCATGACAAGGTAACTGCTCCACCCAGACCTCTACCCAAGTGCCATTTTGCAGTTACAGTGGTTAAGAGTTTCGAGAATAGTTGGGGAGGCAAACAGTGGTTAAAGGTGTTTTTTTTTTTCACTTTAAAACACTTTTTAAAGTGTATTTTCACTTTTTGAAATGTATTTTCTTAATGTCTACTCTAGCTTTTTGCGTGCACTACCAGACTGATTTTAAGTTGTTAAGTTGCTTGAAAATGGGAGTTTGAAGTGACAATGGGAACTTCAATAGGAAGGGGGTCACGTCTGATTGAACAAATATATCAAATATCTCAATATTGAATCAAGCAACTTATAAAACTGTCTGGGGGGTCACACAAAAGCCTGAGTAGACGTTAAAAAGACCACAGACGTGAAAGTGAAATACACCCTTTTAAGTTTCGAGAGCCTAGCAGTTAGGGAATGTGTTTATGTGTGTGTGTGTTGTGATCCAGGTTGATCGTAGAATGTGTTTGGCATTGGTCATGGCATGGAGGGCAGGCGGGCTGTGCCAGCCTGGCTGAGAGGAGGAGGAGGGGTGAACGGGTTTCCAGGTGGGCAAATGGGTAATGGTGGTGGTGGTGATGAGGAGGGAGGGGGAGGGGAGGGGAGGACAGGACAGGACAGAGAGAAACGCCTCCTCACGCCAGCTTCAAAAACTGGTCCACTGTGTCTTCCTCCACGGCCTCCGAGAACATCTCGTAGTCCTGGTTGGGAGGAAGAGAGAGCAAAACATAAAAAGATTTAAACAAAAGTCAGCGTCAGCTTGTTTCTAGTCACTAGAGCAGGGTTCCCCAATAGGCGGCCCGCGGGGGGCTAGTGTCTGGCCCCCACCAACCCCAGTAATAATGGTGGTATAAGAGCAGCAACAACACTAGTATGTCGTCATTGTCGGGTGGAAAACCCGTATCTCAAAATGTGTACGTTCTTTCGCAAAGTAAAACTCTGCTTCATCAAACAAGGCCACAAAAGTAGTGAAAACAGCAGATCTACAAGCACACAACGCCTCGCGGTGCGAGGCGTTGTGTGCTTGTAGATCGGCTGTTTTCACTAGTTTAAATCATTTTTAAAATGATAAATGCAAAACGAACAGTTTTGGACATACAAGATTTTCACCCGACAACGTCGATATCCGAACTGTCACTGGAGTAGCGGGAACGCCACCGTCGCCCCCCTGCAATGTTGCGGCCCTCGGCTTGGTACCCTAAACATAATTTGGCCCTTGGGGAAAACTAATTGGGGAACCCTGCACTAGAGGAAAAAAGGTTTGCACCCGGCTCAAATGAAGCAATGACAAACTGACACGGAACGGAAAGCGGAAGTGCTACCCTCTGGAAAAGGGAACTACTGTCCCAAGACAGCCCGACTTAGTGGCTTTCATTTCCAGTATTTATGTGACGTACTGTAGGTGGTAGTCCCTTTAGGACAGTGGTTCTCAAACCTTTTTGGCTCAGGTTACCCCGATAAACAACATTTTCATCCACGGCACCCATGAATTTCATTATTACTTTACAGCACCTTACATTTATGTCAAACATGAACATCTTTCCCCCCCAAGATACCAGTTCATGTTATGAGGAAAACTTGAGAATGTCCCTTTAGGACAGGTTGAATATAACTTTTATATTTGGCGTTTGGCCACTCGAACCCCAGCATCCATTTTCTGGGGGGGACATTCACCAAACATAGCCGTCTACAAGCTTGTAGATCTGCTATTTCTGGTCAAGTACAGTACAACGCAGGTCTGTTTCATTAATCTAGACTCTAGATTAATGAAACAGACCTGCGTTGTACTGTACTAGACGGTGTAAGTGGTTAAACCGAAGTGATTTTGATCAATTCCAAATATGATCAATGTACTCTGCAGCACCCATAGACTTGAGTCACGGCACCCACTTTGAGAAACCATGTGATAGGAGAGCAGAAGCAGGTTGGAGTCTACTCAATTCCAATGGGAGAAGTAAACATGAACACAGCTTGTGACCCATTCTTTGGCTCCATGGTCACTGAACTAAATATTAGACCCAGTCGCCCAACATTCTGACACTAAAATGGCTGTTTTCCAGAGAGACAGATCAGGAGAAAATCGACTTTGTCATGGACCTTTCTCCGTCCCAGCGAACACACTCTCGCTAGATCTAGTACCAGCAAACAGAGGACGTTCGCTAGAACCTGCCATCAGACGGAGCCCTCTTCGGAGACGGATGCGATGCCAGAGTGTGGTCTAGCCGACACCAACTCGGCTCTCATGGATCGCTGGAGTTTTGGTTAAAATTCCCCGCAAATTGGGATTCAAGTGGTTAAACGTCAAGTATAGTTATTTTAAATATGTCGCAATGGAAACGGATGTTCTCTCAAGTTTTCCTCTTGATACACTGTATCTTAGGGGCAAAGATTTACATATTTTGGTACCGTAATGACATAAATGTTATGAAGTAACAATGTCATTCAGGGGTGCCGTGTGGATAGAGGGGTGACCTGAGACTAAAGGAAGTTTGAGAACCACTGCCCTAGAGCGTGGGTTGGGCTATCTAAATTAAGCATCTTTGCTACAGACATCACATAGCCTATTGGAAGGGCGAAATATGATAATGATAAAGTGTTGTCTTACCCCGCAGTATTGATCCTTGTTGAAACAATATTTTATTTTATTTTGTTCTTACCCAGCAGTGTTAATTCCGTCTACTAAAAATACGACGAAAAATGTTCGCAGACAACTTTTTTTTTTTTCACTGACGGAAGCTAAATAAAAAACTGTCAAAAAGAAAAGTGTTGCCCGGGGCGCCCGGTGGCCTACTGGTCTAAGCGCATACCATATAGGCATTGATGCCTGGCGGCGGCGCCGGTTCGATTCCCGATCCGGACGACCTTTGCCGCATGTCTCTCCCCATCTCTCCCCCCATTTCCTGTCAGTCTACTGTCCTATCAATAAAGGCATAAAAGCCCAAAAACAAATCTTTAAAAAAAAAAAAAGAAGAGTGTTACCCCGCAGTACTGGTCCTCGTTGAACAGCTGTGGGGGGATGGCTTTGGGGTTCCCGGACTTGGCTCTCATCTCGTCCCGGATCTCTCCTCCCAGTGAGATGTCGATCAGCTCATACTGGATACTTTTACTCTCCAGTATCCTCAGTACCTCGGCCTGCTGAGACTTGATCTGGAAAAACAACAACGACAAAGTACTTTTACTTATAGGTAAACGAACTGTAACGCATTAAAGGGACAGTTCACCCCAAAAAGACTTGTTCTGACTTTTTCCCATCTACATCAAACTCTCAAAGGACATAACTCATAAAGGATACAGAATAAATAGGTGACATTGGAAGTGATGAAATTGGACCTGTGATGTTCTGCCGCACTTTTTATTTCTGTTTTATCTATTAGTTTGGTCATTAAGGTCCACAGAATGAGAGGCCTGCTCTGCCGGAAACATCGCGAAAAAAAGTTATGGCCATTTGTATATTCACTGTCCCTTTGCCTCCACTACACAGGAAAGGAAATATATAATAACAAAGAAAATAT
Source organism: Nannobrachium achirus (assembly GCF_963921795.1). NCBI lineage: Eukaryota > Metazoa > Chordata > Actinopteri > Myctophiformes > Myctophidae > Nannobrachium > Nannobrachium achirus. The sequence goes on along the minus strand of NC_137819.1, from coordinate 13,776,977 downwards.
CTGCTTTAAGTAGCATGTGAGGGGTCAAACTGGAGGGTTTTCATGATTCTGAATCCATTGCAAGCATTTGTTTTGCACAAAAAACATTCCTTGGGCTAGAAAATGGACCAACCAAAGTGTGAAAAGTGATGAGTCATCACTTTTCACAGTCATCACAGTGATGAGTCATCACTTTTCACAGTTTTGAACATCACAGGTTCAACCCTATTCCTTGAGCTTTTGGGCATGTGGATCCCCGACTAATACAATATTGAAACTGGAACTTAAGCTGGTGAATTATGTTTGTGGGGTTCTCTGTCCTTATTGGATAAAACTGGCGTCCCGCCCGAAAATGTATGTTCTGTTTGTTAAAGAGCTGGATGGACGGGGAAACTCCTGTTACTGATCAAACACTCCATAGCATGGGGTCTTCAACAGGGGTGGTGGGACCTCTATAAGGACTTCTCAGTTACTAACAGGGGGCCTCCCAAATATTTGAGTGATTTTTATTTTTCCATTAACTACTTGAACACTAGCCTCCCTATTCTGGGGGGGGGTGTTAACTGAAAAATAGCTGATCTACAAGCTCACAACACTTTATTTTCAGTGAAGAGGTTTGATGTAGAGGGGGGGAAAGTCTGATCAAGTACAGAGCCAAAGGTCAAGTTTAATAAGTATTGGAGATTTAAGTGGTTAAATGTCTGAAACTACGTACATGAATCCAACAAATCAATACAAAAGATAATGTGAACAGTGCTGTCAAACAAGTCTATGAAGCCAGCTATGAAATCTGCTTCAATGCTTCATCTCTTGCTCTCAGGAAGGCGTGCTTGGCCTGAACCACGTTGAAGACCCCTGCTCTATTGCAATGATTACTATATATACCAGAGCTTTAACTTTTTTGAGCAGTGGTCACAACGCTCCTATACGTGGCCGTGTGTGTGGGTCTGTCTGTCTGTCTGTCTGCGTGCGTGTCTGTCTGTCTGTCTGTCTGTCTGTCTGTAGCCTGCAGTAACCTTTTCTGACCACACATGTTAACTCATTCTGTGCCAATCACGTGTATACACGTGATATATTAGCGCATCCCACAGTGCCAATCACGTGTATACACGTGATTCAAAAAAAAAAAAAAATTTGAAATTTTTTTTTTGAATTTTTTTTTTTGGACCCCATCAAAACTAGTGAACATGATTTCAATCGCGATTTTACATGTTTAACCCCCATACAACCCCCATACAACTCAGGTAGCAGACCTCCAAGCTCACAACAGTGTAAAACATAATGGCTATTATCTCAAGAATGCCTGAACGGATTTCCAATCGGATTTTTTTGTTTGAAAGCTGTGAACAAACTGCACAAACCCACAACAATGCAATCCAGGATTGCATTGGATTTTTTAGAGCTCATTCTTCTCTGTTTTTTTCCCATGCATGAGGTGTGCAAGGTTTAATCATGGCTAAGTTGACGAAAATAAGGCTTTTAAAATGCTTGGTAGCCAATAGCTAACTTCAAGCTAACTTCATCCTCTTCCTGTACATGCACAAAGGAAAGTGTTTAGGCAAGTCATGGCTGCAGGGCTTCTGCATATACCAGCATATCTCTATGGGATTGTCTGTGGCACACTTGGCCCCCTCTAGTGGTGAAAGGGTGGCATTAAATGAGTTAAGGGAGGGGCGCTGTTGTTCAGGCCAGGCCAGACCAGGCACACGCACACACACACACACACACACACACACACACACACACACACACACACACACACACACACACACACACACACACACACACACACACACACACACACACACACACACACACACACACACACACACAGGGGGGAAGGGGGGGGGGGGGGAACCACCGCTCAGTTCACACGGGTGTGATTTTTTTACAATAAAGACAGGGAAAGCATCAAAGTTTTTTTCAGAAAAGAGAGTTGTTAAGAAAAGTGGTTCTCAAAAATAGCAGATACAAGCTCACAACGCGTCACCCTGCGACGGGTGACACGTTGTGAGCTTGTAGATCGGATATTACCATCATGCAACCAAGTGTAAACTCATCCATTACGATTGAAGAAGATTTTATTAGAAGGTTGCATAGGAAAAAGTACAGTTTCATGACAGTACAAATCACTGGTACAAGGTCAACTAAAAGGAGATCCTAGTCAGCTTTATGGCTTATTTACACAGGAACTACTTTATGTATCTCATAACATTGAAAGACAGACGGATAGAACAGCATACTTTGCATAGGATACCATCAATAACAAAAGGGGAGTTCCACATGTTAGTGGTATAGCTAGAGAACTAATTAGAGCCTATTTTAGAGTCAAATCTGGGTTGAACGTGATTTGTGGAGCTGCCTCTGGACACCATCAAGGCCTGCCAAAAAAAAAAAACGTTTGGTTGACAAAATCAACTGTAGATTTTGTCAACCAAAACAAACTTTTCAGATAACTGAAATAAGACTAGAACTAAAGTAAAATGAATTCAAAAGAGTATGACAACACTGAACAGGTTAACCAAACATAATACTGAACCTTTTACATAACCTACTGGGTTGATATTTGAGGTCAGTGACTGTCTGTGCCTTTTTTTGTGTACGCACCGCCGTCTCCTTATCTGACTGTGTGGGTTTAATGATTGATACCATTAGCTCAATGCTATCTGCCAGGGCTGTGCTGAGGAAGTCACCACGCCCATGGGCAAGGCACCAACTGTAAACGCTGGCATTCAGAGGGTAGGGTACGTGGGAACGTGACACACTGTTGTAAGAAGAACCAAGACTCCAGCGGTGGAAAAAGTTGTAAACAAAATGTAAAGCAGTGGAAAAAGTAAAAAGAGTTCCTTTACTCTTCCCATTTAGGCCTAGAATTATTGAATGCTTTAACCAGTGAAAAATAGCAGAAATACAAGCTCGCAGCACGGCACCGAGTGCCGCGCTGCGAGCTTGTAGATCTGCTATTTTTTTGAAAATGTGTGCAAATCTTTGAATATATGTATTTTCAAAGCGAACGTTTGTAACTCAAATTTTGCTTCTGGGTGGTCCCTGGAACTAAATATTTTGAGATGGGGGTCCGTGGCCAAATAAATATAATTTTAGGGGTCCTTCACATGAAAAGGTTTGAGAACCACTGACATAGTACACCCAAAAAAATAATCTCTCAGTTGAACACATTTTAAATGTGTGAAACTTTTCCACCCATTTTATATGAGTAAATTTATATATGGGATATATGTAGTCCCAAGTCAAATCTACATTCAATGCAATGCATGTTGTTCAATTAGTCCAACTCATTTTCATTAACTTAAGCCAAGTTAATTATATGAACTTAATTAATTTACGTTTGTCCAACTCAAACAAATGTTAACGTAAATGTGTTGGTTCAACTCATTTTTATGGAATTAAGCTAAGATAAATAAAATACTTTTACATTTACATAAGAAGAGTTCGGTTTCAGGTTTTCTTCTGGATGATTTGTTTCAAGTTTTACAATATCAACATACAGATGCATAATGGATGTATGCAATAGCAGTGATTATTGAATAATCAGAACATTTAAGAGAAAACCAACGCAATAACCTCAAAGTTACCATGAGTTCTTCTCTTTTAGCCTAGCATGGGGAGGGAGCTCAAGCTTAAACTAGCAGCCTAGCAGTTAGGGTTAGGGTTTAGGCTCAAATACTGACAAATCAAATTCTGACATATGACAGTCATCTTGCCAAGGCAGACACATTGATATGATACATTTAGCATTTTTAGCTCCCGAAAGCTTAAACATTTCCCTGAAAACCTAGAAAAATGCTGTTCCCAGCATGCTTTGCATAACATGTGACCAACTTATTTGACCAATCAAGGGAAAGGGCTGGAGTCACTTCTCAGATCTGTAAAATGTACTTAATAAAATTGAGTTGGATTCAAACAATATTCTCAGAATGATTTCAGCCTTAAAAACTACTCAATAAAATTGGTGAGAGGCGTGGTTTATGGGACTCTGGGAGTTTTCATTGGAACTCATTTTCAATGTGTTTTTAAATTCCATTACTAAGATTTGAGTTACATGAATGTAATATAAATGCATAATGTTAAATGAATAGATTTTGTATAAGCACTATTAATTACATTTGAGTTGGAACAATTTAATAAAAATGCATATATTGTAAATGTATATATTTAAGGTAAGCACGATTAATATTTGTTCAGTTACATCAATTCAATACATTTGCATATATTATAATTAAATACATTTAAATAAAGCCAACATAATGTAAATGTATCACATCTGGCACTATTAATAATATTTGAGTTATATCAATTAAATGTATATGCTTATGCCTTGAAGTGAAGTAATTAAATAAAGCAAACATAATTTATATGTGTCACATTTATAGGGGGGTTGAATCAGTTTTTTGGGTGTAGTCTCTCAAGAACAGACTAACTGAGCTCCAGTTGACGATGGCTGGCCAGATTGCTGACATAGAAACTGTGAGCTTGTATATCTGCTATTTTTCAATAGTTAAAGCATAAAATAATGATACACAATAATGTGTACCCGTTCTAAATGGGTAGGCCTGAAAAATACCTAAAAGTGTCTCCTAAATCCTTTTTCTGAAAAACGTATGTTTCTATGATCAGTGGTGCTCAAACTTTTCAATATCAAGAACAAGAACCCCTAGTCCCGACTCGAGGAATATATGTATTTGACCGCCAACCCTCATCTCAAAATATTTTGTTCCAGGGCCCCCGCCCCAGAAGCAAAGATTTACAAAGGTTTGAGGCACTCTGTGCCGCGCTGTGAGCTTCTCTGCTATTTATTTGTATAGTCAAAGCATAAAATAATGGTTAAAGTGGTAAAAATCGAACGTGAAAAAGACGTGTTCCCGCTTTTAAGGGGTAAAAGTATTAATACGGCAATGTAGAAATGCTCTACAAGCAAAAGTACCAAAAGTAAACGTACCCATTAGGCAGAATGTTCCATTTCAAGTTTTCAAATGTGTAAAAATCTTTTGAAAATAGCAGATCTACAAGCTCACAATGCAAGAGGGTAATTATTGCACTTTTCCCCCCCTTTTTTCTATTTTTTCAGCTTTAGTTCCTACTTTTGTAGATTAAGAACATTATACAAACAACATAAGCCCAATTTAATTCAAATTCTGTACACAGGCCTTGTACTTGCAGCAGAGCAGAGCATGTCTATATTGTGGTATTGCTGCTTAAAACAAGCAGCGTTCTTCTTTCCATGACTGGTCACACTCATATGATCTCAATGGATTCCATACAGACATAATTGATACCACATGGTTCACACACTGCAGTGTTTTCCCCCTCTCACAAAGCACAGTCTGCTTGTAAGCTCACCATTTAAACACACCATGGTATCACACACAGTATGGTTACTGGCCCTGCCCAGATAGGCCTATAGTATATATCATGTGTTAGTCAATGTACAGTTTATAGGGCCTATCCTTGCTTGGATTAAGTCTGACAGAGATCCCACTCCCCAGAGTCTGACATTGTAGGTATATCTGTCAGTCTTGGACGCCAACTCCAAATAACCACAAAACGTCCATGTTTAAAGGCCCTACTTCTCCAGAATAATACACATACAAAATATAGAGGGTTGACCTTAAAGCAACAGTCATTACCCGTCATACCGGGTCCTTTATGTTTAGTAAAAGTACAGAAAAACTAATAAAGAGACGCTTTAATCTTCTCTGTCCCTGAATGTCACCGTATTTCCTCGTTTCCGTGGAGTGCAATACCGGCTTTCACCTGCTGAAACAGCGCCACTGTACTCACTGAAGAATACGGCGACATTTAGTCACAGGCTGGATAAAAACGTCTTCTTTATTAGACTATATGGAATATAAGCGAGCACAAAGGGCCCGTACAGTCGGGTGGCATCCATGTCTTTAAGATCGGACCTTTAAACGTTTGACTTGTACATTTATGGAGTAGTATAGGGCCCTTAAACAAGGAAGTACAACTAAAATATGAGGGGTGTCGACAGGGACAAGTCTGACAGTGATACTACACAAGCATGTCAGAACCGTTTAAAGAAAAACAAGCGTGCCAGTCTTAATCCAAAGCTAGCTAGATGTCACATCAATATCATATTCATACATCAATATCATGTTCAATAATTATGTCAGCGAAATAGTGACTAAATCATCTTCAATGGAAGCGATGCCACCTGACTCACTACAGCCAATATGCTACAACATAGCCTCTTCTGCCCACCCATACACACAATGACAGTTACACACGTTTTTTAACGTCTAAATGCTGCTGGAAAGGCACCATTAATGTTGAACCATCCGGGCCACTAAAGACTAGTTTTATTTATTTAGGTTATCTCGTATAGATGTGAAGGAAATCACACAGAATCGCGGAACAAAAGCAATGAATAATGACTTCCCCTTTCCTTTTCCTGGTTGACAGAGGCGTCACTTGGGTATGGCAAGCTATGGCAGCTGCCATACCTTGGCTACAGCAGGGGGAAATAATAAAATGTACTTTTCATCGTGCCTGTTGCTAAGGTATGGCAACATGACTGGTGTCTAGTAATGTTGCCATACCGTAGCTTTTTCTGAACTGACGCCGCTGCTGGGTGCACTTTATGGTGGCCTCAGTGTGTTCTGCACCAACTTAAAGCTATGCAGCCTTGACTAATAAAAGCAATGAAGCGATCTGACATTTAACGATGCATTGTGATCATCATTTCCATAACAATAAAGTCACTGGTGCGTGTGTATGATGTGCATAGGCAGGCCAAAGCAGTTCTGTGTGTTATCCACATAGCAGGGCATTCATTCTGCTGGGGTGTGTCTGTACTACTGGATCAATACAAGCACTGTTACATGGATGTGATCACAAAGTGATCAGATCGATATTATAAGTTTTGGGTTGAAGCGTGCACTCACCTCTCTGCTAGCTGTGACCGTGGTGTAGTAGATCTTGATTCCCATGATGGTGTGTGTGAGTATGTGTGTTTTTACACAGGGTTTTGGATGTTTGTGTCGCTATAAACACACAGCACAGCACAGCACAGCACAGCTCTCTCTGTCTCGCTCTCTTTACTCTCTCTCTGTGTCTGTGTTACGTACAAAACCAACGCTGGCTGCGTACATTTAAAGAGACAGTGTGCCATTTAATGTGCCATCAATATGTTGGGTGACCAAACATACGGCCCGCGACCCCTGAAATGGTTTATGGGCTTTCCCCCCCCTTTAATATAGGCCTGCAGGTTTTTTAGTTAGATGTTCATTCATTCATTCATTCATTCATTCATTCATTCATTCAATTTAAATACACTTTCTATGATGTTCTTTACTCAGAAAAAGAAAGAAAGAAAGAAAGAAAGAAAGAAAGACAATTAATTAATAATTAATAATTCAATTTTGTCAGGATGGAAGTTGTATATTTTGATTCCCAATTAAATTTAAAGAGACACAGTTTAGAAATGTTGCCACCAAACATAGGGCCGTCATCATTTATCACTAGCAGGCTATCATTTCGAGTACAATATTTGCCTCTGAGATGTAGTGGAGTGCAAGTATAAAGTATTATAAGACTGTATAGGGTACCTCAAAATTGAGTACATTGGTTAAAGCATTTAGTTACATTCAATCCACCACCGCATAATGGATTAAGTAATGGCACTTGACCACTTGACAGGGGAGTTATGAATTCAGAATCTCAAACAAAAGACACTTGTGTCTACATGACAAGAAAGAGACACTGGTGTCTACATGACAAGAAAGAGACACTGGTATCTACATGACAAGAAAGAGAAACTGGTGTCTACATGACAAGAAAGAGACACTGGTATCTACATGACAAGAAAGAGAAACTGGTATCTACATGACAAGAAAGAGACACTGGTGTCTACATGACAAGAAAGAGACACTGGTGTCTACATGATAAGAACGAGACACTGGTGTCTACATGACAAGAAGGAGACACTGGTGTCTACATGACAAGAAAGAGACACTGGTGTCTACATGACAAGAAAGAGACACTGGTGTCTACATGACAAGAAAGAGATACATGATAAGAAAGAGACACTGGTATCTACATGACAAGAAAGAGACACTGGTGTCTACATGATAAGAAAGAGACACTGGTGTCTACATGACAAGAAAGAGACACTGGTGTCTACATGACAAGAAAGAGACACTGGTGTCTACATGATAAGAAAGAGACACTGGTGTCTACATGACAAGAAAGAGACACTGGTGTCTACATGATAAGAAAGAGACACTGGTGTCTACATGACAAGAAAGAGACACTGGTGTCTACATGACAAGAAAGAGACACCGGTGTCTACATTACAAGAAAGAGACAGTAGTGTCTGTATATTGACAAGAGACAGAGACAGAGGAGAAAGTAGTACAGAGGAGACAAATAACTTTGGACTCGAAAAAAAAAACGTACTGAAGCCGTGGCACCTTTTGAGCTTGTAATTCTGTATTTATAGTATATTTCTTTGTTTCTATATTATTATGTGCTTGCTATCTAAAGCCTATCTTGGGCTAGATGTGGGAGAAAAAAAAGAGAGAAAAAAGGGGAGGATTTAGAAGAAGAAAAGTTATGCCCTTACATATATCTCCTGTATACTTATAATGTAATTACACTCTAGTGTATTGACATGCCTGTTTCTGATCTGTTTGTATGAATGTAAATGATAAAAAAAAAATGACTGTAAACTGCAAATTCTCAATAAAGTTTATTTAAAAAGTACAGAGCTGGGGCATTAAGGCCACTGTGGCCTCAGTGCATGCATTTTTTAGGGGCACAAGGCCAAACTGGTGGGCAACAACGGCCATGGCCTTCATGGCCTCCCTGAAATTCCTGCCCTGGTGCCCACCCTTCCTGTGACCTCTATGACTACACATTTATATTCTATAGGCCTATATAATGTCATATAGTCACTGATTTATATCCGTCGGAAAACTTACTTTTCAGGAAATGCATATAAAAAAAGAACCTATGCTGTGTTCCAATGCAGATGTCATTTAGTCACAAGTTAATACTTGTTTCTCTGGCTCAACGGCTTCATTGCGCGTGACCTTTATTGTGGAGGGGGAAACGGCTCCATTGTCTCACTGCCTGCAGGAAGCAGAGAATGTGGGACGGCGTCCAAAACTATTGTGCTGAATCAGTCTTTTTTTACAGAGGAACTGAGCCGTGAGGCGCATGAGTCACTGTGGACACTCTATAGCTGTCTGACTCTGAATCAGTGGTGGAAAGAAATACTCACTAAATAAATAGCCGATCTACAAGCTCACAACGTGTCGCGTGGCGACGCGTTGTGAGCTTGTAGATCTGCTATTTTCGAATAGCAGCAGTAGGCCTAGGCCTATATAGGGCTGAAGTGGTTGTATGTTTTGTAATATTATTTAAAATCTACAACTAGTAAAGTTGTCCAATATTAGTTGAGTAAAAGTACAAACTTTGCCTCTGAGATGTTAGTGGAGTAGAAGTAAAATTATTGAACATTGGAAAGAAGAAAAACTACCTCAAAAGTGTACTTAAGTACAGTACCTGAGTAAATGTACTTACTTACTTCACATCACTGTTCTGAACTGTATGCCTGCTCACTTCATACAGTGGACAGCAATGTGAGTAATACTTGAGTACTTTTGAGTATCTGTACTTTACCTATTGGTAAGCATTTATTATGATTAGATATGCTATTTGCACTGTGTTTTTAGTTATTTTAAGGTACAATTACTCATTCTAAGTGCACAAATGCATTGATAATAACACAAATAAACATCCACTTATGGTAGCCTATATGTATCTCTGACTCTAGTACTAAGGTTGAGTATTGTTCACCAGTGCTTCATATACAGGTGTAGGCCTATCTGCTTATAGAATCGGTTTCTTAGGAGCTTTTTCTAGCTCTGGCTTCTGTTGGTGTACAAAATGAAGTTTATTTAATGTCCACTTGAGGGCAGCATCGGACCAAACTTGACTTTGGATGCATGCATTGTGGTTGCAAAGGCAAAATGGAAAATGTGATCAACTTATTTTAACATCCAGCCTTTCCAGTGGTGGAAGAAGTACTCAGACTTTTTACTGAAGTAAAAGTAGCGATACCACAAAATAAAAATGACATGTCAAGTAAAAGTCTAATTTTACTTGAGTTAAAGACAAGTACAACAGTATTGGCATGGAAATACTTAAAGTACGGAAGTCAAACTTTTTTTTGATCTTTTTCTGGAAGAAAATGGTATTGATTGCATTCAAAAAAACAATACTTTATTGCTTACTTGAGTCTAATTAAAATATAACCTATATTTATTACATTGTACTTTTGACAATAGGCCTATACCATTTAAAATATAATAAATATCAACAAAAGCATTTCCAGATTGTTCACATTGCTTGGTGCTATTACTGTGTACATAAACAATAATATACATATTCGGTGTGTGTGTGTGTGTGTGTGTGTGTGTGTGTGTGTGTGTGTATGTGTGTGTGTGTGTGTGTGTGTGTGTGAGTGTGTGTGTGTGTGTGTGTGTGTGTGTGTGTGTGTGTGTGTGTGTGTGTGTGTGTGTGTGTGTGTGTGTGTGTGTGTGTGTGCATTGCATGCATGCGTGTACAGTACACACATGATGCATTTATGTAGATACATCTCTCCTAACACGTGTTGAAAGGTACTGGCAGACCGGGTGTTTACATAGGGATCACCATGGCGACCTGCAAGTGAGTATGAGCCAATCAGAGTTCAGTGTTGGGTGTCGCTTGCGTCAGAGTCCAACACACACACAAAAGAGAAAGATTAGAAACTCCAAACAGATGGACAAAGCAGAGGTGGAAGATATCCTCCAATGGATTTAACTAAGCAAAAGTAGCAATACCAAGTAAATGTCCTTTATTCAACACCTTTGAATGTTCACCACAGTAGGGACGCTAGCCTAGGGTTACTGTTCACTATTTTAAATATTTAAACTTGTTTTTTAATCACTATCAATCACTTAATCACTATTTATGCTGGTTTATTTGAGACGTTTCCTCTTCCTGGTGTCTCTGAGTGTGGTGGCTCTTTCAACATTGAGTTGTTGTTGCTGCTATCAGTGCTATGTACCTGAACGTCTATAAAGGTTCGGAGATTTCGATAATTAAAGATTTAGATTAATAATGGAAAAAAAGACGGTCCCCTCACACATTAGAAGGACATTAAGGGCACGGTGGCACAGTGGTTAGCGCTTCGCCTCACATTTAGAAAGTCCTGGGTTCGATTCCCGCCGGGGGATGCTGTGGGCACTGGGGGCGTGTTCCTCCCTCCGCGTCATCAGTGCCCACACCCTAGGTGGGGTTGGCGATAGGGCCTTTCTGTGTGGAGTTTGCATGTTCTCCCAGTGTCTTCTAGGGTAGGTACCCTCACAAAAACATGCAGTAATCCTGGTCTCAATAATGCCTCCCCCTGGCCAGCCAGGGCTCCTGATGGAGGGGAAAGGAACCGGTTGGAATAACGTGTTCCTTCCACTCGCTACATCCAAACCGGTGAAAAGAAGCAACTTGGACTCCTCATGCATAGAAGGAAGCATGAGGTCAGTCTGTTGTCTCCCCAGGCACGGCAGAGGGAGAGCAGAGCCCAGGATTACATAGGCAATTGGCAGTGGGTAAAAAAGGGTTACAAAATCGTGGGATAAAAATTATTAAAAAAAGAAGGACATTAACAGTCACCAGAAGCAGGGATGTGTGTTTTCAATGAGTCTAACATACTGTAACGACCCTGCAAGAGATCCGGCCGTAACTCGCTCCACCCAGGGAGCTAGCTCTCTTGGCGCTGCGGATTGCTTGCCTTGTCTGCTGAGTGGGGGGGCTGGGGTTCTCCTCCCGGTTGGAGGTGGCACAATACTAACGTATTGTGCAGGCCACCTCCAAGTACAGTCATAGCAGCAGATTGACAGGTAATGCAGCACATACGTGTAGCAGATAATGATACATCTATTTCAATGTGCCCTCCTTAAATTTTAGAGTACGTTTTCAGTTGAGTTATGAATGTGGGATCTTCGAAATCCTCAAAATAATTAAAAACCTTTGTGGTTGATCTACAAGCTGACAATGTATTTAGATCAGCTATTTCAAAATAAATGTGAAAAAGACCCATTATGACAAACTATTTTCTTTTTTTTAAAAATAGGACTCAAGTGGTTACATGTCTATTAAAAGTGACAGCTGATGTTGTTACAATTAAACGGTTATCAAAATACAGCCCTTCTATATTATCATACCTGTACATAAATACATGTGCAGTAGCATTAGCCCTCTATACATCTGACATTTGCTATTATAGAAAAATATCATTGTAGGTGAAGGATGCAAATCTGAAATCTCAACAATGAGATTCTGAAGTTCATAAACGTCTGTATTCCAACTTTCAAAGCTACAGACTTCAGAAGTCATACATAATACAAATATACAAAATGAACATTAAGTTGCAGGCATGGCAGTGTATCAATCCATATCACAATCATATTAATAAGCCAGTTCAGAGACCCTATTTGACACCACTTAGTATCTCTTAATGTTAAATATCTCTATATTCTGATAGTAAGCATCATTGCTATAGAGTGTTTGTTCAGTAACAGGGGGACCTACCCTCCAGTTCTTTAGTAAACAGAAAATGCATTTCCAGGTCATTGTACCCATTCAGAAGTGGAGCACTATAAAACTGAAGCAAATCAATGGGTACTTTCTCCTGATTGGCTGAAATTGGCAACCCACCTGAAAATGTATTTTGTGTTTGTTAAAGAAATGGAGAGAACCCTGTGACTGAACAAACACACGATAGGAATGATTATTAGCTGAATAGAGCTTTAAAGGGGAACTAGGCAAGTCTGTGTGTATACAAACAAATCCCCCCTCCCCCTCCCCTCTATGATAGGCATCAAACAGGTAGTTGTCTTTGATGCTTTCATTGATAAGACAATTTTATGGCCCAATCAATTACCTCAGTGCACAACCCCTTTGACGTTCAAAGGGAGCAATTAAGAGCTAGGCTCCCCATGACAAAAACGTCCCTCCAAGGGATGCATGTCAACATAAACAGTGGAACAGAAGCAAAATACAGCCAGGGATGTGTCTTTCTGCAAGGAAACACCCCAGCACAATAATGTAGCTAATGTTTAAGGGCAATGATTGCTAAAACATGTATATTCATGGGATGCATTTGTAGTCCTAAGCGGCCATGTTGAGGACCAACACAGGTGTTTCAATTTCAGTCTGATTGGCATAGAACTAATGTTCTACGCCAATCAGAACACCTGTGTTGGTCCTCAACATGGCCGGAGTAGGACTACAAATGCAACCCATGATACATAGTAAAAATAGTCTTAAGGTTACGTAGTTTCCCTTTAACCAAACAAATTATCACTTTCCCTACCTTTAAAGGAGCTATAGTCAACTCTTTCTTGAAAAACGGACGCTAAAATTAAAATAATGCTTCGAGAATACAGTATGTTATATAGCTTCATATATGTGTTTCTATTCAAAATGACCACAAAAAGCGTAAAATAATGATAAAATAATCATTTTGGCCATTGTCAGACTGACTTTGTTTATATCCCTCTTCTATTCTTTCATATGGATTGATAAGGGATGTAAACAAAGTCGGTCTGGCAATGGCCAAAATGATTATTTTACCATTATTTTACGCTTTTTGTGGTCATTTTTGAATAGAAACACATATATGAAGCTTAATCTTTTTCATGAAATATTTTCGAAAAAGTTGACTATAGCTCCTTCAACACTTTCAGAGTTACAGACACACACCGGTCCATTTGAACCCCAGCTGGTCCCCGGGACCCCACATTGAAGCAACAGTGAGCACAGCACCGACCGCAGTCTTATAGTTCCAATCCCCCCTCCTCACTGGGTCTTCTTGACCTTGCCGTCCAGCACTCGCTTGACCCTGCCGACCATGAAGGCAGCGATGAGCGCGCAGGCCACCACCGTGGCGGCGTACAGGCCCAGGAAGGCTTTGGCCCGCTGGCCCGCCGGGCCGTGGAGGCGGGCGTAGAGCGGGCGGCGCGCGGTGTAGTCCAGGTGGGAGGCGTGGATCTGACACATGGTGCACAGCACCAGCAGCACATGGAACAGCTGGTGGCCCTGACCTGCAGCCAGGGATATGGACACAAAGGGTTTGTTATACTCGAGTATATAGCAGTGGCCGTGGTTTACTGGTGCCACAATAAAAAATCGCCCATTCATTTTTTCCATAGAGATTTACAAAAATATCTCTGTAAATTATTTTAAGCACTAGAATCAATCCATCCAGGGTCGATCCTAGTGAATCATGACCATAAAACCTTTGATTCTGTGATAAAGTGAATATTTAATTATACAAGTAAGACGCCCTAAGGTCGAGAAGCGACCGTCAGGTCGCGAAGACACAACAGAGACGCACACACAAACAGACGTAGCGTGGGTATTAGCGTGACACACTCACTCACTCACTCACTGACAGACGGACGGACGGACGGACGGACTGACATGAGGTGGACGAACTTGACGGTTGCAACGATATCCAACATTTAATAGATACAATTTGCTTAGCAGTTTTCACAGAATCAAAGTGGTTCATTCACAATATATTTTTGTAAGTTTGGGTCCCAAAGTCCCTTTTTGGTGGAGTTAAAATTTCTAGATTCATATTTGAAATGTAGCAGAGTGAAAGGCCTCAGCTTGCAAAAAAAAAAAAGAAAAGTATGTTACTTCCAGCACTGACTGACCTATGAAGTCGCAGCGTCCGGGGTAGCAGCGCTCCGGCAGCGGGTTGGTGAAGAAGAACGCACACAGCAGGAAGAAGCTGATTTGTCCCAGGTGGAACAGGAGGGCGGGGTCTTCCTCTGGATGGGCGTGGCCTGGGTGGCGTGATGCGTTCCAGGAGTTTAGGAGTCGCTGGAACACGGGGCTGGTGTCCCACGCGTACGCCAACGCAGACGGAACCACCTGCCCCACCTAGTGGTGGGAGAGATTAAGAGAACATGTCTATTTTATTTTGTATTTCTTTACTTAAAGGAACACTCCACCCATTTTCAGCCTATCTTCATTTGTTCCTCACTAATGTTCATTTTAAAGGAGTAGTTCACCCTCAAAATGCTTTTTTTTTCTTCTTTTTTTTCAATAATATATATATTTTTTGTCGCATTCCTAAGACAATAATTTGATTACAATAAAATGTACCCCCATTGATTCCGGATGGGGATCAGAATGCATTTGGTTCCCCATTCAGAATCAATGGGGATACATTTACTATCATATTTTTTTTGTCTTAGGAATGCGACAAAAAACTAAAGAATATTATTGAACTCAAGTCTCCATGGCTCCAGTAATCAATAGAAAAAAAGTAATTTTGGGGTGAGCTCAGGGACGTGCTGGGCTCCTGATTCAGCCCGGGAAAAAGAGTTGGAGAGGCCCGCATTGCGCTCTATTCACAATATTCCTGGCCCCGCCCCCGGCTTCCTGTTCATATCCTGAAAGAAAATAAAAAACATCATTTGGTTTCCTGTGTCCTTGCATTAAAGTGACAGTAGAGGCGCTCTGGGCTCTTGGCTCTGAATGAACCGGTGTTGCCATGTCTGCTTATAATAAGCAATTGGTGTCGTTGTTTATTAGGCTTACTTTCTAATATTTTTTAAACCAGTGGTTCCCAAATCTTTTCATATCAAGGACCCCAGATTAACAGATTTGTCCACAGTCGCAGACCCCCATCTGAAAATATGTGGTGCCAGGGACCGCCACACAGATTTGTGTTGTTAAAATTTCAAAAATATTCAAATTATTTTTGTTTTTTCTTTCCTCTATATTTTTTAAATAGCAAATATACAAGCTCACAATGTGTCACAATGTGACACATTGTGAGCTTGCTGATCTGCTATTTTCAAATGTAAATGTAAAGTAGTAAAACTGAACCTAGTTAATTCTATTGGGCTTATTATTCATAGACCTGGCCGCTTGTCTCTGGCAATATCTGGCAACAGACAATTCCCTGTCACTTCCTTGGGATCTCTTGTTCTTCGACTTGGGAGGAAGTGAAAAGATGTTTAAAAATGCTCCAGCGCCCTCTGTAAAAGGAAAATGGCAGCCTCCATAGAATGGCCAGGAATATCGTGAATAGAGAGAGATCGATAGCGCTGCTGCTACTCAAAGATTTGCCATTTCAGATCATGACAAGTGACAAGCCAGTGGGCCAATTACATGAGTTATATTTCGTAGTTGTCGGGTGGAAACCTTGTATGTCCAAAACCGTTTGTTTTGTATTTATCATTTTTAAAATGATTTGCACCGCGAGGCGTTGTGTGCTTGTAGGTCAGCTGTTTTCACTACTTTTGTGCGACGGCCTTGTATGATGAAGCAGGGCTTTGCTTTGCGAAAAAATGTACAAATTTGAAACTTGGAGATACAAGGTTTCTGCCCGACAGTGATGATTTACTTTGTTGGCCGCCCAGCCCCCAAAATGGAACGATGGCCGACATTTTAGTTTTAGTTTTTTCCTAATGGCCGGCCTGGACAGGCCGGGAATGAACAGGCCGTTCGGGAGTTGTTCCGCTTTTCCCAATGGAAAGCACGTCCCTGGGTGAGCTACTCCTTTAAAATGGCACAATTCTTTCTGTCTACTGTCTACACTCTGTCTCATTGGTGGGCTGTGGACATTTCAGAAACCTGCCTACCAGTGTAAAAGTACTTAGAGACACGCACCTTGCGCACCCACGGCGGCAGGCTGTGGTTGCGGTACTTCCCGTAGCAGCAGCCCAGGCAGCTCAGACAGCAGAGGGCGCTAGCGGCCGGCATGAAGACGCCCGCCACGCGCCGGTGCCAGCTCTCCTCTACAGCGTAGTAGAAATGCACCACGGCACTGCCGTACTGCACGGGAACCAGAAGCACAATTAATTTATCGTCTGATAAGAGAAATATGAATATTGAATCGAGCAACTTAAAAACTGTCTGGGGTTGCACACCCAAGCCCTTGTAGACCTTTATTAAACATAGTTTCAAAAAGAGTGGGTCGGGACCCATTTGTGGGTCGCAAACAAAACAGAGAGGGCACTGTTTTTCCCCTCCCTTTGACGATGGGTTCCCAGATTGGTGGGTCGCTGACCCATTTTTATGGGTCGCAGGTGAATATTTCCCCCTTTTCTTTTGTTTCCTACATTTAGAAATAGCGATATATTATTATTTAAAAAGATTTTCTAAAAGATTATTAAAGGAGTAGTTCACCCCAAAAATAACTTTTTTTACTATTGATGTCACGCCATGAAGACCTGCGTTCAATAATATCTGTTTGTATTTGTCGCATTCCTAAAAAAAAAAAAAAGAAAAAAAAAAACGGTAAATGTACCCCCATTAATTCTGGATGGGGACCCGAATGCATGGCACTGGATGGGGAAACAATGGGGGTACTTTACTATAATGAAATTACTGTCTTAGGAATGCGACAAATACAAAAAAATATGATTGTTCTCAAGTCTCCATGGTGTGAGTAATCAATAGGAAAAAAAAAACATTTTGGGGGTGAACTACCCCTTTAAAATAAATACAAAAACATAAACAAATAAATATAGGTTCTAAAGACTCTCATAAATAAATGAAAAAAATAAAATAATAATAATAATAAGAAGAAGAAGTATAGTGAAAATAGCAGAGCTGTGATCTTGTAGATCTGCTATTTTCACTAGTTTGGTTGCAGGGAGACATCATCAACCTTCTCTTTTGGGTCTATAAGCTTGAGACCACCCCAGCTCTTGTCTACCTGGTACTGGGCCACGCCCACGTAGTCCAGGAAGAAGAACATGTAGTGGCACAGCTCCGACTTGCCGGCCAGGAGGTGGGCGGTGACGCTGCAGGCCATGTACCCGCCCGAGGACACCAGCAGGATGGCCAGGGGCCAGGCGTGGGCGTCCGCCGCGAAGTCCACCGTCTGGGAGAGGCGGTGGCACCGCACGGCCAGCGCCACCAGCCCGATCAGGTGGCTCCAGATGTTGACCGTCTCGTTGTGGCGCCGGAAGAGCGACAGGAAGTAGTAGCGCCAGCTCCGGTGGAGCGGGCGGTAGCCGCCGTGGATGTGGCGCTCGCGGAAGAACGGCGGCACCTCGGTGTCGGGCAGCGTGCCGGGCATGGAGGAGGAGGGCACCGCCTCGGTCAGCATGCGGGGCACCTGACGCACCTGCAGCGGTGGAAAGTAGGGCCTTCACCAAATATTCGAATATTCGAATATCAAAGTCACTATTCGACGTTGTTCACCGAAGTCGAATATTTGCTTATTTTAATGTTTTTATTGTTTTGTCTTTAAAATATATATATATATATTTCTTCATGGTTTATAAAGCTTTGCTAGATAGGAAGTCATAAGAACCCTGACAAGCACTTGGAATTGTAGGTATTACATTTAATGTGACTCGGTTCCGCAGATAAATATTGTGAAAATAGCAGATCTACATGCTCACAACGCCTTGCGTTGCGAGGCGTTGTAAGCATGTAGATCGGTTATTTTCACAATGTTAGCTTCTTGCTTACTTAATATTTGACAGTTTGGCCAGTTTGGCCAAATTAGAATACTTTGAGGTCGAATAAATCGAATACTAAAAATCGCTATTCGTGAATGCCCTAGTGGAAAGCAGTAAATAGTAAATGGTACATTTATATAGCGCCTTTATCCAAGGCGCTTTACATAGATTGTGCATTACATTCACCCATTCACACACACATTCATACACCAATGGCAGAGGAAACCATGCAAGGCACCAACCTGCTCACCGGGAGCAACTAGGACCTCAAGACCTCAAGACCTCTTCGACACTAACTCTGGGGGAGCCCGGGATCGAATTGGGAACCCTTTGGGGAACCATCCATGTTTTAATGACGGGTTCTCTACCCCTGAGCCACTGAGCCCGCCCTATGACACTCAATACAGAGATACTCAACTGCCGGCCTGTGGCAATATTTTCCACCAATCAATGAAGCAATTGTCGTATCTTTAATTACATTAATATTACATGAATAATCATCTAGGAAGGGAAAACTGGGTGCTTGCGATTCAACGCAGTGAAACCATGGAGCAGAACGTCATGTCACCTCAGCAACACCGAAACGTGATGATGAAAATGATTATTATTACAAAACATAGATGAACCATTTCAACCCTATTATACATTACGGCCATTTGAAAATAGCTGATGCCTTGTAGATCTGCTATTTTCTAAATATGTTGAAAACTTGAAATGGGACATTTCTGCATAATGACAAGTTTGCATTTGGTACTTTTAACTGAGTAAATGTTTTATTCCAGACGTTCACTTGTAACAGAGCATTCCTACATTGCAGTATCGGTACTTTTACTTAAAGGGGGCCTGTCACCTAAAGGGTTACTCTCACTTTAAGAATCATCTTAAAAAACAAGTTAAGATTTTTATGATGTCATTGTGGGGATGCGCAATTATAAGCCAATCAAATTAATTGTCTGTATAGCCTGACTGTATGACTACTTACTGTACTGGTCAGCTGTTGTTGGGGGGCGAGGGGCAGATTACACTGTGCCGTGAGCTTCAGACTGTTTCAGACCGTTTTCAGAGAAGCTCATGTCACAGTGTAATCTGCCCCTCAACCCCTTTAGGTGACAGTACCCCTTTAAAGAGGTGGTGCCATGATTCCCCCCCCCCCCCCTCTCTAAAACATGATTATCAGGTATTATGATTATACTAGGAGGAAGATTTTTTCCAAAAAAGTATACAGAAAGAGTTAAAATTGGGTTTTTATGTGGCCACACCCCCAGTTCATTAAGTATGCATGGATGTCATGGTGGGTGGTGACCTAGCTGAAGTTAGCCACACCCCACAGTGTTGGGTGAATGGTAATTAGGGGAGGAGTTGATTCTGTGATGTCATCGTATCTGTGTTTTTTTAACTGACACTTTTGACCACAAGGTGGCAGCCTCCAAGAGAAAACAAACAAATACCAAGAGAATACATAATTTCTCATAAACACCACACCAGGGGGTCTAATGAAGTACTGTCAACCTCCTAGACACATGAAAAACAGAAAAAGTACAAAACTATGGCACCGCCTCTTTAAGTTGTACTTCTTCCACCACTGCCTCACCTGCTGTACGTTGATGAAGAGCCGGCCGATCCTCTCCATGAAGATGGTGGCCATGGTGGTGGAGGGCTGGGAGGAGGGGCCCCTAGCTGAGGCCCAGGGGCCAGTTGGCAAGTGGTAGGGGCCGTGGGGAGGGGGCCCCTAGAGCCACAGTACGTGGGCTGCTTTCAAGAAGAAAAAAGAAAAAAAGCCTTGTTAGAATGTCGCTCGTTGTGGAACTGGACAAACCACAAGTGTTAAGCTATAAGACACTGTACTGTGACCGGACAAACCGCTTTCAAACTAGTAGGGCATAGTTTGGGCATATGTCATGTCATGTCATGACTTTTTAAAAGCAGACTTAAAAGCAGGTTGTGTTGTGTAGGCAAAAGAAAAACAAAAGCCGCGTTAGAATGTCACTCGTTGTGGAACTGGCACGAGTGTTAGGCTACAACACTGGACAAACCTCTTACAAGCTAGTATACCGGTAGGTCTCTATTTTGGGCATATGTCATTTGTCATATGTCATGTCACGACTTTAAAAGCAGGTTGTGTAGGCAAAATAAAAACATTGTCGCTGTCGGGCAGAAACCTCTTATCTCGATATTCTACCAGTTCTTCTTTTTTTGCAAATTAACGGACCACTTGATCATTCTTCAGCGTCACACAAAAGCACACAAAAGAGCTTGTAGATCTGCTACCTTTGAATTTGAATCCAGTTTTGTAACATAATGAGGTTTCCACCCGACAGAGACGACATATAACATTCTTGGCAATAACAGTTTTGACACGCACACTGTCAACTTGCACTGTATTCAAGTTCTCAAAGTCTGCCCGAACCCGACCCTACCCTGGCCGGACCTCAGGCTCAATGAAAAAAGAAAAGATACATTTCTATTATTTATATAACTTTTACTCTGTGTTAGAGTTCTCAAATTCTTCCTGAACCCGACTTTACCCGACCCGACTCAAAGTTTTCGGGCCGGGTAGAGCTTAAAATGTATATCGTCACTGTCTGGCCAAAATAAATCAGGGCTATTGAACACCCTTTACAGCTGAGTGTTGGTTAAAATAATATTGAACCAATGGAAAGTAGTAAAAAGCCCTTTGGTCAAAACCTCCAATCTCCACTTGAGCTCATTTTCCCTAAAAAATGAACATTTTGGAGTTTCAGCCCGACAGCAGAGATACCCGTTGTTTTGGGTTGAGATTGGCACATTTCCTGGGGCAATCTGCCCAGATCATGCATGTCTGTAGTTTTTTACTCTAAAAAAAAACGCCTGCAATGTAGTGCATTTGAAACTACATTGCAGTGCACATCATGGGGTGATCACTGCTTGCCTCCTGTGAATTGTTTTATTTTTATTTTTGTTTATTTTATTTTTATTTCGTTGCTGAGTGAAGTCAGCAGACAAAGTGACATGAGTGATATGAAAAAACCTGAGTGAAATGTGCCAATGTCAACCAGAAACATCGGTATGCTAATTGTTCTGGCCGGAAAGGGTCTCGGGCTGGCCCAATTAGGGCCCAGTAGGACCAGGCCCATTGAGAACTCGACACAGTACGTGGATTTGAAGCAACGTTTGGGTCCATGTGGACCTTCCTCAGGCAACACACCACATCCACGTAGCGTGCAAGTTGTGTCGGTAATCTTTTATTTCTGATGTCATTCAAAAATAGCCAATCTGCAAGCCACACAAAGCGTTGCATCGCTTCGACGCTTTGCGAAACTTGTAGATCTGCTGTTTCTGCAATTTGTTGCATACAGAGAAAGATAGACAGTAGAGCAGGGGTCTTCAATTAGATGAAGCAGGGACTCCCTAACTACATATTGTATGAGATTGAGTTGCAACAGATAGCTTAAAAGCCACTATCATTATAAGTGTTATGCAAATTCATGTGTTTTGTTTGTTTGCGCATGTTGGAATCGTGTCAATGTGGATTTTCGGGCATTAAACAACTTAAAACCTCAATACTTAGTGAACTTGACCTTTGGCTCTGTATTTGGCCTGCTCTTTTTCCCGCTCTACACCAAAATCACTTCACCGAAAATAGCTGACCTACAAGCTCACAGTGCTTGTGAGCTTGTAGATCATCTCGGAAATGTTCCCCGCAAGATAGGGGTTCAAGTGGTTAATGTATTGAGGGATTTCAAAAAATATTTAAATAAGGTCCTATCACAGAAAGATTTGGTGGCCCCCCTGTTGTAACTCTGAGGACCCCCTAGGGGTCCCGGACCCCCTGTTGATGACCAATGATATAAGGCTCAAGTGTAGGCCTAGCCTACAGCTCCATGTGCTTGGGTCGACAGTCTGTTAAAAGTTATGAATGACTTTACTCCTCTTGAAAAGTCCTAACATTACAACATTAGCCTACCTAAGTTATTACCTGGTATCAAGAGTAACTTAAGTTGTTATATATATTTTATTTTGTGCACGTTGTGCCATTTTGCAAGAGGGCACATGCTTAAAATAACTTAATTGGGGTTAATAACTGTAATAGTATTAACATTTTTGGCAATTGTTATAAGTTACACTATTCATTCCAGGGTAACATAATACTAGTAGCCTAATATATTAAGTATAATGTTATTTCATTTGAAAATAAATACATAAATAGTAATGCTATTAATAATAGCATTGTTGTTATTATTTTTACTTAAAAAAACTACATCACTCTAGATGCATTCCTTCCTGCCATGTACCATTGCAAATCACAAACTTTACAAATCACACAAAATTACAAAAATGATATTCTTACCTTTAAATCAAGTAATCCTCTTTATTAATAGTCCTCTTGTATCTTACAGATGGAGTGATATAATAAACTCCCCTCCGGGCATCGCCTGCATGTCAGTCAAAAAGAACAGAAGACAAACTAATTAACGCTTAAAAGAATAAAAATAAAACATAATGACAGAATATGCCACGGTCAGTATAACTTGTAGTCTATAAATCAGTTTCGCCCAGTCCAGTCCATTCGGCGCCCAGGGCTTAAAACAAACACTTTTCTTTATAAGATAAACCTCCTACAGCGCCGCAAGGTGTCCAGTGTCACCGCTGCACCACTTTGTCGTAGGTCGGTGTGCCGCGCTGGGAAGGGAGAATAGCCGATATGCAAGCTCACCCCGCGTCGCGTACGCGACCCGTGGTGAGCTTGCAGATCGGCTATTTTCGGCGCGCGCCGCCGTCGTACGGCGGAAGTGTAGGGATTTTACGCAGATTACTCACAGAGAGAGGAGGAGGGGTTCGTCGCCCTGAAACATGACGGCGCCGTCACGGGTCCACCTCAACCTGGTGTTGAGCACTTTTGCCAATTTGCCACGTACGTCTACACAAACGTTCAAATTTAAAAAATAAAGTGCTTACTAAAGGCTCACGAATGTCAGAATATGATACGCTTAAGCCAAATAACCCGTATCTTCCGTGTTGTTTAATAAAAAGCATTTTCTCGGGTTTATCAACTACGCGACCCCATCGGTTTAGAGGTGTACTGCAATCTGATACATTCAAACATCTTAAAAGAAACGGCGACCAATTGGATTAAATTGCTTCTTGTTAAACAATACGGAAGAAACAGGCAATTCTGATTAAGCGTAGCATATTGCGACATTCGTACGCCTTTATTAAGCACCTTATTTTTGAAGTTTGAACGTTTGTGTAGTCGTACGTGGCAAAATGGATGAACTGCTTAACATCAGGTTGAGGTCGATCCATGACGGTCGTCAGATACGACATGTTTCAGGGCTAGGAGGCGGGGACGCTCCTTTTCCAGGCAAGAGGAATAAAAAAAGGCTGTTTTATCAATAATATTCTTATATAAAGTTTAATGCTAAATGCTGCCTTCTGCTCGAGCGTTTTATTTTATTTTATGGATTCATGAGCATATAGTGTGGTTCCTCCTCGCTTGTAGAAGACAGAAAAAAGGAGACTCGTTTCTTCACAGAAAAGACAACTTTAGTGCAAACTGCAAACGAGGCGTTTTCAACCCGGAAAATGAGAAGTAACTTTAGACACAGAAAAAAAGGGAAATAAGAAACATAAGACCAAAAGTATAAATATATTGACATGAAAAATAAGAATAGGCTCTGGAACATAGGAAAAAGCACAAAACAAAAACTAAGACAATATAAGATTAAAATGGAATGAAAAGTAAGATTGTAGAAGAAGATTTGAAGAAAATAAAAGAAATAGGCTACATAAAAAATAGGAAGCCATTAGTTTGAAGTGAAGGTCCTCATAATAAATGGAAAAGTATAAGTGAGGTTTTGCCTGCGTTTGGGTGTGAGGTCTTGCCGGGAGTTGTCAGCATGCAGCTAGAATGTGAAGCATGTGTGTGTGTGTGTGTGTGTGTGTGTGTGTGTGTGTGTGTGTGTGTGTGTGTGTGTGCGCGCGTGCGTGCGTGTGTGTGTGTGTGTGTGTGTGTGTGTGTGCGTGCGTGCGCGTGTGTGAGTGGGTGGGTGGGTGTGTATAAGTTCTGGGGAACATTCCTTTGTAAAGATGTTTGGACAGGAATGTAGTATGTCAGAAAATATTGCACAATATCCTGACTACAAGTACCAGTTCCAGTTATTAAAAAAATAAAAAAATAAAGTACTTACTTGAGTAAAAGTAACAATACCACAATATAAAAATCATACGTATGTAGGAATATATACAACATAGGCATACTAAAATCTTCTGGGGCACAATATATTTTCAGGTGGGGGTCTGCGGCCAAACATATAGGTCTACTGTATCAATTTGGGGGGTCCTGGACATGAAAAGGTTTGAGAACCACTATAGAATTAAACAATATCTTTTGTATTAAATCCTTCATTTAAATCTACAAAGTATAACTACGGTATACACAAACTATAAGCAGTCAAACACTAGTAGAGTAAAAATGACACTATTAAAAGGAAAATAGTATAAATGTTCCCACAATTTGACCTGATTTTATACTTGAGTAAAAGTAGGCCATTTGGTTACTTTCCATCCCTGTTGCATGTCAGAAATATTGCATAATATCCTCTAGTCTACACAAGGCATGCAGGCTACGAGTACGGCCACTGGCTGACTCATAGTAGACCTTTCAAATATAACAACACTAATGTCAACACTCTTTAGCTCAGTGGTTCTCTTAAGTGGGGTTTGGGGACCCCCAGGGGTATTCCAGGTGGTCCCACAGTAAAATGTGTTAATAAAGCATCAAAATGATCAAGTTGTACCACCTTAGGGCCCAAACGTATAATAAATGGGTTATTTGAGAACAGCAGAAGTGTTGCAATATCCTACAAGTTTGCATCACGACACATTGTGAACGACACATCAAGAAATGTGAATATTTTTGAAACCTCTTAACAATACAAATCTTGGAGGTTCCCTGGCATATATCCACTGCAATTTGGGGGTACTTGACGTGAAACACTCACTCCGAACACTTGCAATAAAACTAAGCAACAAGACCATTCGAATGGTGGCTGTCTGTATACACAGAATGAAGAAAGCATGCAGGTTTGCAGAAGAATGTGTTTATTGTAGCCGTTTAATTGTTTATCACATCGAAGTGGAATAAAACCCAGATAGTTTTGACAAAGGCATCCTTTGTGGTGTGTTACCGTGGTAACGGTGAGGTGTTACATAATGGTTTTGGCCAGAAACTGGCCTGCATGGCAGAGTTCGAGTTGGTCTCCCCTCCGAGCCTGGAAGCACTTCTCTGAGTTTGTACTTGCCTTCTAAATCAGTTTCCTGATAAATCTATGTTTCAATATTAGTGGTTCTCAAGCGTTTTAAAATCAAGGACCCCTGGAATTATATGTAGGCTATATGGCCGCGGACCCCAATCCCAAAATATTCTGGTCCAGGGACCCCCCGCAGAACCAAAGAGCCGAGTTAAGAATGTTCGCTTTAAAAAGTACATTCAAAGATATGCACACGTTTTCATGATTAAAAAACAAGAAAAATTGCAGATCTACAAGCTCATAGCACGGCACTATGAGCTTGTAGATCTGCTATTTTTTAATAGCTAAAGCATTTAAAATGATGGTTAAAGTGGTTAAAGCAATCAGAAGTTTCAAACTTTTCATGTCAACAAGATCACCACATTTTTGCAACCATTAATACAAATCGTTCACCTTTTAAGATAATTATGGTTTTGTGTGCCTTTGTCTCTGAGTCTTTGTTCCTAGGGTTATGCTGCTGACAGATGTCCATGTTAATATCGCGCTGTGGTTGAACAGCATTTTTGTATGGTGATGCATTTGCACAGGTATGTGATGTTGTTATGCTTCAAAGTTATTATAGCCTACAGTATTACCGGAGACGCAGTGGGCCCTGAGGTGTTTCATATTTTCAAATATGTCTCCCTTTTAACCACTTGAACCCCAGCATCCATATCCCCCCAAAATAGCAGATATACAAGCAAAAGTACTTGAGTAAATGTAATTAGCTACTTTACACCAGTGGTTCTCAACCTGTGGGTCGGGACCCCTCAAATTACTTTGGGGGGTCCCCAGATGATTAACCTGCAACATTGTTTTCTCACTCAACAGTAAACAAACCAACGTACAGTTTAAGTGTATAGAGGGTATAGGCTATGCACATTTCTAAAGTGACAATTTAAGGACTTTTTAATACCTCTAAAATGACTAATTAAACATTGGTCAAATTGTCAAATATATAGAGGCAGAAATTGTGAAAATAGCAGATCTACATGCTCACAACGCCTCGCAACGCGAGGCGTTGTGTTATTTTCACAACAGAACCATGTTATACAAAATGTAATTTCTCAACTCTTAGTGCTCATCAGGGTGGGGGGTCCCCAGTTAAAATATGATTATTCTGGGCGTTGCCTTTGGCCTGAAAAGGTTGAGAACCAGTGCTTTAAACCACTGCTTCAGCATCACCTTTACTGGGTTCATTACAGAGCTGTGATAAGGGAAGGCATGGCTGCAGACCAGAGGGAGATAAGACTTCCTCTACAGCGATAATATCAGGTTTCTTTGGTTTCTGCTGCCAAAAACAGAAAATACCCAAAGTCAACAGAATCACTATGGTGATTTCTTTGATTTGTAGTCCTGTTTTCTATGCAACAGACAGTTGGCCAAAGTAAACAAACATGACATTATTCATTATTCAGAAACACACTCTGAACTACTGAACATTTAGAAGCATGTTATATCTGTTGAACAACATGTTTTTTCTTACCACTCTTAGGGCCCAACCAGACCCAGATCTGTAAGGCCCATTCCCACTGGGCCAGATACAGATACAAAAAATATCTGTCTCCATTGAAGTGGATGAGACTGGACTACCATCCACTTGAATGGAGACAGATATTTTTTTTTATCTATATCTGGCCCAGTGGGAATGGGCCTTTACTCTCACCTGCGTCCATCTGTCTGTCTGTCTGTCTGTCTGTCTGTCTGTCTGTCTGTCTGTCTGTCTGTCTGTCTGTCTGTCTGTCTGTCTCTCTGTCTGTCTCTCTGTCTGTCTCTCTGTCTGTCCGTCCGTCCCAATTGTATCTGAATAGCCCTCCATTTGATACCAATTTGATATCACTGGGACTTAACTCTGACAGAGTAAAAGTTGAATTTACTGTAAACCTTTTCTAACATAAAAATCTCTCTCTCTCTGTGTGTGTGTGTGTGTGTGTGTGTGTGTGTGTGTGTGTGTGTGTGTGTGTGTGTGTGTGTGTGTGTGTGTGTGTGTGTGTGTATTTGTGTGAATGAGAGATAGGGAGATGTGTTTGCACAATCTGAGTGTGTGTTTGTAGAAGGAGGAAATGACAGATCATGGTGGAGGGACACAAATGTCACAACGCTGCATTAAAATAAAACAGACGATCTACAAGCTCACAACACGTCATCTGCTATTTTCATGTTGAATGTTTCCGCTAGAATAGGGATTCTAGGGTTCAATTATTATTATTATTTTTTTTAAGATTTGTTTTTAGGCTTTTATTGATAGGTAGTATAGACTCACAGGAAATGGGGGGAGACATGGAGAGTGACACACGGCAAAGGTCGCCCGGATCGGGAATTGAACCGGCAACGCCACCAGTCATCCATGCCTATTTGGCAATGCCTAAGTGGTATATGCGCCTGGACCAGTAGGCCAGCAGGCAACCCAGGGTTCAATATTGTTTCATGTTTTTTTTTTTCCTCTGACACAAAGATTTGGCGGCCCCCCTGTAGTAACTCCGTGGACCCCCTAGGGATTCCGGAACCCCTGGTTCAAGACCCTTGCTCTATAGCAACATCACAACATGGATACTTTAACCAAAACTAAAATAAAGTTTACATGTTAACCAAAACGTATCACGTCCAGCACCTTTACTGACATGTCAGAGCTTAAGTGTAAGCATGCAAGCCGCAGAGTGAGATAAGACGTTCTCTACAGCGATCATATCAGGCTTCTTGGCTTCTATTGCCAAACAGAAAATACCAGAAGTCAACAGAATCACTATGGTGAAGACTCACTTCACAGCAGTCTCTGAATTGTATTTCTTTTCATTTCATTTCAACAGTCCACCAAACAGACACCATGGGATCTATTTTCATCCATGCCTTAGCCCTTATCCATGAACCTTTTTGCCATTTAATACTATTTTGAAAAAAATGGCTGATCTACAATCTCACAACATGTCGAAGTAGATCAGCTATTTGAGGTATTTTAAAATGTTTGTCAAAATAGTAAAAAAGGGCAAAGAAGTTTGCGTGCGTGCGTGCGTGCGTGCATGTACTCAGACACACTCTGAACTAATTGAAGAACTATCATGATTGACATTTTGAATCAAATTATCTGTGTGTGGTAGAAATATGTTTGGTGGACTGGAGGCACATTTGCTCAAGTACTGTATTGGAGTACAATCTTGAGGTACTTTCACATTTCGCAATACTTTTTCCTTCTACTCGAGTATATCCCAAAGGAAAATACGTTTACATCACTGCAGCGAGTTATTTGAAGTTGCTCTGTGGATTTTGATCATTATTACAAAACAACCAATGAATCCCTATTTTTACAGGACTTGTGACAGTCGAGTATTATTTTCTACATTGTTACATATTGCTACTTTGACTTGAGTAAGACATCTGAGTAGCCTGCATGCTTCTTCCACGCCTGAGTAGAAATATGTTGGTCAGGGATTATGGTGTCAATGTTTAACACAGACTTATCGTCCCCAAGAAACAAAGTCACTGGGACACTCCTTTGTGCCACAACCAAGCCTGACTCCAATATTAGTCAGGGAATATGTCCAATCTTAGAATAAAATCCTTACCAAAATCTTTCCTCACCAATGTGTAAAGTAGCATGTGTCAAACTATTTTTTCCCCCTTTTTTTTCATGATCCTGAATCCATTGCAAGCATTTGTTTTCCACGAAAAACACTCCTTTTGGGCTAAAACGGCCCAACAGCCCAAACACAAAAAAAAATGGTTTGTGATGACCTGGCTATGGCTGTTTTTAGCCCAAGGAGTGTTTTTCGTGCAAAACAAATGCTGGCAATGGATTCAGAATCATGAAAAACCTTAGTTTGACCACTCACATGCTACTTGAATCAGATTTATTTGTGTGTGTTTTTTCCTGTATAGTAAAGTTAATGGGAGCCCAACTTTCAGCAGCTGTCACAGATTCCCCTATAGGGAAACTGAATTTCAGTCTTTGTGAGATGTGTCACAAACACAGTCGTGAAGAAACGTTTTGGTAAGGAACTTAGTCCAATATTCCAATATTATTTGTTTTTAAGGCAGTGCTGTGAGATTGGGACCGGAGCGCTTGTTTTGTACTTCACCTTATGGGCAGTCCCCGGAAGGAGGCACCGCTGGCCCCACCTCGCGCCCAAAAACGAGCGCTCCTGGTCTCAATCTCCTGAATCTCAAAAACACTGTGACATATAGGCCTATATCTCCTGAATATAAGACTGCTGTCAGGTGGAAACCTTATACATGTTCAAAACTGTTTACTAACCATATTCCAATGCAGGGGTCATTAACATGTCCGTACACAGACAAATGTGTCTGTGGCAAATGCACCGTTATAATGTCCTTATTTTGATAATAAAACCCAATTAGGCTACTGAATGTCCAGGGCTCCAGGGCTTTCTTTTGAATATGTATATGACACTGCATTCACCATGACACTATACATTATGGAACTGAACCCTCTAGTTACTGAGTGATGGTCCATTTGGTTCCATTTGGTACCCTCTCAGAGTTACAGAACCCATAAGGGTCCTTCTGGACCCCTGTCGGTCCCCGGACCCTACATTGAGAAAGTTCATTACAGTACATAATGGTACAATACATAATGTGGTGACATCATTTAGTATGAGAATGATATCGTTCTTTGTCCACCAAGGGGCGCTGCTTCCCTTTGAGAGCCCACTGATCTCAGCAGAGAGTGGTGACCTATAGAAGAATGTTACTTTGACATGTGGAGCTGTTCTGTGAATTCACTGATCACCCAGAGAACCTCATGAAAAGCCCTCCCCACCAAGCTCCACATAACCATAACTGTACAGTGGTGTAAAGTAACTACAAACTAAGTAATGTACTTGTAGCGCCCAAATCCTATAGTTGGTGTGCTACTGACTGCTGATAGTCGGGGAGTTAAACGTGTGTCAAGAAACTGCTGTCCAGAAAAAAAATCACACCCGTGTGAAGTGGAGCTGTGTGTGTGTGTGTGTGTGTGTGTGTGTGTGTGTGTGTGTGTGTGTGTGTGTGTGTGTGTGTGTGTGTGTGTGTGTGTGGATCATGTGTACCGATTTTTGTGACATTTGAAGAAAATATGTAGGAAAAGGAGCAAAAAGTGTGTTTTGGAGAAAATTCAAGATGGCGGAAAATCTATCATGGCGCAAATGGGCGTGGCCTATATGGGGAGATGCGTCATGGCCCAAGGAATCCAGGGAAAAAATATTTTTAATTTTCCGACCTACGGTTCAAGAGTTACAGGCCAAAACGTAAAGTGGGGTGTTATGGCGCCACCATGCGGCCAAATGACACAATTATTTTTTATTTAATCCTTGAAATCATTATGAACCTCCTCTCCAAGTCTTGAAACTCTAGCCCCTATGGTTTGCGAGAGACAAATAATTGAATGTGAGTTTTTGCGATTCCCATTATAAGTCAATGGGGAAAATTAATTCACTAATAAATTAATATCAATTAAACTATAGAACCTTTCTCTTAGAAAAGTAATAGCCCACGATTCCCGAGTAAGCCGGTCGATTTGACATATGGCGCGAGTGTGTGGTGGCAAAACTGTGGGACTAGTGGCGTGCCGAAGTTTAGGAAGTTCAGGCTACATACACACACACAGACAGACACACAGACAGACAGACACACAGACAGACCCACACAGCCACGTATAGGGAGCTGCACACAGCTCCAAAAATAGCAGATCTACAAGCTTACAACGCCTCGCAGTAGATCGGCTATTTTTTGGCAAAGAGGTTTGCAAAGTACTTGACGGTTCAAGTGGTTAAATGTCTGAAAATACACTCCAACATGATGACAGTGCTGTCAAACAAGTCTAAGCTGTCTAAGAAATCTATGAACATTTCCTAATCTGCGACACAATTTTATACAACATGTAGGCCTAGTGGGGTTCCCTGCTTCATCTCTCTCTCAGCTAAGGGGTCCTTGGCCTGAAAACGTTGAAGACCCCTGTTATAAGTTACATTGAGATGCCTCCGGGCGACACATCTGGCCAGTGATGTTTATCAGACCAGTTAGGCCTACCTGTAACAGAGAGAAGTCCTCTGTTAGTGCATGGTCGGATTGGGACTCATTTTCAGCCCGGTTATTTGCATCAGACCAGCCCTGCATGCGAGCGCGCACAGCGTGCGATACATTTTTTTTAGCATTATTTATTAATATAAACAGTAACAAACAGCTATTCATACCGGCCGCTGGTGGCACAGCGGCCGACCGGGAATGCTTCCGGGTCTCCAGATGGCCAGTCCGAGCCTGTGTTACTGGTATTTGCACATAACCCTTATTGACTATTTGCACAGCACGGACACTTTACATGTTTGCACAGCACATTGGCACTTTAATTGTAAATGCAATGTTGAGTGTAATGTTTAGTGACAGAAGTGCAGGAGTATGTTTTATTGTTGAGTCTAATTGAATGCTTAACAGTACCTGGTGTGTCTTCAGTAGATTGGGCTGGAGTTCTGGACCATAGTCAGGATGGCTGAGGAGGGTTTGAGATGTGCTGTGGTTAATTATGTTGCATTTTAGTGTGAAGAAGGATAATAATAAAGTCCTATGATGTCTATGACATCTGACATAGGCCTATACAATCCCTTTTATGCCCATACATGGATATGTCTGTATAACCAGCCATGCACACAGATATGGGCTGTCTTGGCCATCTGTCTTGACCTTATACGGATTCTGTTAGTGTGGTATGTGGCCGATGTGGCCTCCATATACTGTATGGGCATTGAAGTCCTGTTAGATATGGGCTTATATTGATGACATTAGGGAACTCCATATATGGGCATAAAATGGATTCTGTTAGTGTGGTTCCCCTGACATTACGGTGAAGTCAGAGCATGATTTCAGAGCAGCAAACCCATTCTGTTAGAATGGTTCCCCTGACATCACAGTGACGTCAAAGCATGATGTCAGAGCGGCAAACCCATAGACCGGACAAAAGTGTACACGTCCGGGCGGACGGACGGAGTGTGCCGTTTCACATACTAATCTGCGACCTTAGGTAGCAATAACACACTCTACCATATTAATTAAAAAAGGTAAAGTGCTTTACAGACAAGGACAAACATCAGCAAAAGAGAGAGAAACAAAGGAAAACGAAAATGTAATTAAAAGAAGAAAAGATTGGGGGCAGCCCTCTATTCAGAAACACCCCTACTTAGAAACACCCCTATTCAGAAATACCCCCACTGAGGTTAGGTTGAGGGTTTAGGTTAGGGTTAGGTAACACCTCTATTTAGAATAACGGAAGTCAAGAGGTGTGTAACCGAAAAGATTAAAACAGAAACATTTTAGGAAAGACATGTGTTCTTAAGAGTGAAGTACATTAAAGGACAACTTTGTTTTTTTTACAACAAGGGTTCTTATTTTAGATTTTAATTAGAGAAAAGATCGCGTTTACCGTGCTAAAATGTGGGGCATGCGTACGCATGGGGGCATGCGTACAAGTGGCTAAATATGTCTTTTTAGACACAATAAGCCAGCAGTTTCTTTATTGCTATTTACTGTAACACTTCTAGCCCCCATAAGTCACATCCAACCATGAAAGGTTTCTTTGTATCTTGGGAATGGGCTTATTCTGTGTAAAATGACATATTTAGCCACTTGTACGCATGCCCCCAACCACTGAAATAAGAATCTCTAAAACAATAGAAAGAAGAAAATGAAATCATTTTAACACTCATCTTTTATATTATTTAATTACAATCTAAAATATGAACCCTTGTTGTAAAAAACTAAAGTTGTCCTTTAAGGGTGTACAACATAATACTGCATTTCATGTCAAATTGAAGCTTTTCCCACCAAAAGGTCAAAAACGTGAAGCTCACTTCCCTTGGCTGACAGAACATCACTATCACCATTTAAACAAATGTTCCAGGTATTGATTGATGCATGGATTCATGGATTGATTGTGGGTTTTGGGGTAGGCCTAACGATTAGTTTGCAGGGTTTAATTAGTTTTTAATGAGACGACTGTGCTTCTTCTCAAGGGAAATTTCAAACAGCAAGATCTTTCTGGGGAAGTTGTTTCTCAAACCTTTTCTTTCGTGTCAAGGACCCCAAAATGAATATGTATTTGGCTGCAGACCCTCATCTGAAAATACTTTGTGCCAACATGAACTCCCATTCAGGGAATATTATTATCATAATAATGTCAAATCTGGGAATACATTCCTTATCAAGAAATGTCTTCCCCAATAGAGTAGTGAAGTGTGACGTAATTTACACATCCTACCTGGTTCGGGGTTTTCTTCCCCCATTCTGAATTCCCATAGACCTTTTTCATATCGCGTCATATAAGAACTGTGTTCCAATTATAAACAAATGATCTCAGCGGTTTGACTCATATGGAAGAATCAACTGATGGTGAGAAAACGCTAATGTTGCTGTCGCCGAATAGTTACATTTTCGCTAGAAACAGGCTTTATCAAATACGAGTGACTGACTATCATAAACCACACAGAGCCACCTCGCCGACAATATTGCAAAGACTGTTTTTGGACCGCAATGCTTATATGAGACGATTTTAAGATGACTCAATGTTATTCTCCATAGAGAAATTACTTCATTGGAACCGGGGGATGAGCGAGTCACGTCATGACTTCGTTACTCTATATGTTTGTTTTTGTAAAGGTGTCTAGTAACACATCTAACACAGTTTGAAATTCAAAATCCTTAGGGTAATTTTTTGACAGCTGCTGAAAGTTTGGATCCTATTAACTTTACAAAATACAAAAAATAAGTCTGTGGCATGCGTGGGGTCAAGCTAGAGTTTTTCATGATTCTGAATCCATTGCAAGCATTTGTTTTGCACAAAAAAACATTCCTTGGGCTAAAAACGGCCCCCACAAAACTGTTAAAAGTGCATGACCAGGGCAGGAATTTCACGGCGGCCACGACGTTTCCCCTCTCTTTGGCCGTGTGCCCCTCGAAAAATGACATGTACCCACGGCCACAGTGGCCATGGTGCCCTGACTGGCGTCCACAGCAGTTCATTAGCTTCATTTTACCATTTTTCTTCTGTGTGTGTGTGTGTGTGTGTGTGTGTGTGTGTGTGTGTGCGCGTGTGTGTGTGTGTGTGTGTGTGTGTGTGTGTGTGTGTGTGTGTGTGTGTGCGTGCGTGCGTGCGTGCGTGCGTGCGTGCGTGCGTGCGTGCGTGCGTGCGTGCGTGCGTGCGTGCGTGCGTGCGTGCGTGCGTGTGTGCGTGCGCGCGTGCGTGCGTGCGTGCGTGCGAGTGAATTCATGTAATTTGGATCAAGCTGCTACAGTATATTGTGTATAAATGCATCATTTCTATATATAGAGAGAGATTATGTTTGCTCAGCAGTATCTCGTATCTCCACGTTTCAACTTTTTAAAATGTATTTCTTCATAAATAAATGCCCTACTTCATTGTACAAGTGTGTCACACAAAAGTTGTGATCTGCTGTTTCCGCTATACTCCAAAAAAGCTTAGAACGTGAACGTGGTTGTGTGTGTGTGTGTGTGTGTGTGTGTGTGTGTGTGTGTGTGTGTGTGTGTGTGTGTGTGTGTGTGTGTGTGTGTGTGTGTGTGCGCGCGTGCGTGCGTGCGTGCGTGCATGGGCGTGCGTGCATGGGTCGAACGTAATGCACATTGTGCTTTGGATCGAATTCAAGGTGCTATATTGCGTATAAATGTATCATTTCTATGTATAGAGATGTAAGTTTGTTTGGTCAGCAGTATATGGTTGTATCTCTCTTTCCTATATAGATTAACACCCTACTTCATTGTACAAGCGTGTCTCACAAAAGTTGTGAGCTTCTATTTTCGCTCTTTACTCCGAAAGTGGTCCATATTGGAACACAGGTCCAGGGGTCATCAATATGTCCTTACGGGGACAAATGTGTCCATGCCAAAGACCTGGTCTTGTCTGTGGCAAACTTTAGATTTTCTGTTTTACACACCTATAATATTCTTATTTTGATCATAATGCCCAATTACAGTACTGAACGTCAAGTTTCCAGGTTTTTAAAGGCCAAATGCCAGGGCAGGAAGGCCATCAAATAAAACAAGATGTTAGTTCATTGAAATAATTATTTGAATTTAAGGGTTAAAGATTTTAAATGTAATATGTAGACTATCTGCTGTGAAATAAATAAATTGCTATTTACAATGATCCGATCCATGCTCAGCCCTGCACAAAAGGACACTGTGTTTCCAAGACAAGAAAGAGACACGGCATGGTGTCCATATTGTCAAAACAGAGACAGGAGAAAGTGGTACAGTCAGCTTGGGCATTAAGGCCTCTGTGGCCATGCCAATTTTTGGAGGGGCACAAGGCCAAACTGAGGGGCAACGAAGGCCATGGCCTTCATCAGGGACATGCTGGGCCCCTGATTCAGCCCGGGAAAAAGAGTTGGAGAGGCCCTCATAGCGCGCTATAGAGAGAGAGAGCGCTGCTGCTACTCAAAGATTTGCCATTTCAGATCATGACAAGTGACAAGCCAGTGGGCCAAATACATGAGTTATATTTCGTCGTTGTCGGGTGGAAACCTTGTATGTCCAAAACCATTTTAAAAATGATTTAAACTAGTGAAAACAGCAGATCTACAAGCACACAACGCCTCTTGTCGGGTGGAAACCTTGTATGTCCAAAATCGTTTGTTTTGTATTTATCATTTTAAAAAGGATTTAAACTAGTGAAAACAGCCGATCTACAAGCACACAACGCCTCGCACCGCGAGGCGTTGTGTGCTTGTAGATCGGCTGTTTTCACAACTTTTGTGCGACAACCTTGTATGATGAAGCAGGGCTTTGCTTTGCGAAGAAATCTACAAATTTGAAACTTGGAGATACAAGGTTTCTGCCCGACAGTGACGATTTACCTTGTTGGCCACCCAGCCAATGGAACGAAGGCCGACATTTTATTTAATTTTTTTTCCTAATGGCCGGCCTGGGCCGGCCGGGAATGAACCGGTCGTTCGGGAGTTGTCCCGCTTTTCCCAATGGCCAGCACGTCCCTGGCCTTCATGGCCTCCATGAAATTCCTGCCCTGAATGGAATGGAAGTTCAGCGTTACAGACCTCTTAGGGTCATTCATTCATTCCACTAATTATTGTCCACTAATGGCAAAAAAAGGAAAAGCCGAAAAATGGCCACCACAAGCCAGCATGGCGAGTTGGCGACGACTCCTGCACGGGTCGTTCTGGACATACAAGGTTTCCACCTGGCAGCGACAACAAGCAGCTACACGTGAACCATGGATTGCGCTCCCTGTATTTTGGTGGCATTTATACTTTTCAAATCTTTGACCGAAAAGGATAACGAGTGTCTGAAACACGCCACTCCGTCCCCAAAGACATCCCTGGCGTCCGCTCTAATTGGGAAGTGATGGTGCAATAAGCAAAAGTATTAATACCACAATGTACTCCAAATACTCGATTATACAAGGCCGGCGTTCAAGAATTCGTCTTGAGGAAAAGCGCAAAAGCATCTGCGTGCGATGTGTTGTGAGCTTGTAGTTCGGCTTTGTTTTAGAATCGCCAAAGTGTAAAACAGGACTTTATTTCTTAATGTACGCAATAATCTAAATCTGCAGATTAACTGGTAACAAAAAAAGTAGCTATCGCCTCTGAGATGTAGAAGTACAAAAGATCTCAAATACTCATTAAAGCAGTGGTTCTCAACCAGTGGTCCTTGAGGGGGTTCCAGGTGGTCCCCAGATAAATGATGAAAGAGTTGGTAACCAAATTGACCCTTATAGATGTCTAACTCTTTAAACCTTTAAACCTTTATGGGTCAATTTGGTTTCATTTTACGCTCTCAAAAGTTAGATTAGTGTCAATCATCTGTATTAGGCCTAATTTACCAGAAGTCTGAGAATGTAGAGCAAGGGTCTTCAACAGGGGGTCCGGGACCCATAGGGGGTCCTCAGAGTTACTACAGGGGGTCCTCGAAATCTTTGTGTGATAGAAAGAAAATAATAAGCCAGATTTTTTACCAGATTCTGAGAATTTCGACCAAAAAAGATTCTGAGAATTTCGACCAGATCTATAAGCTTACAACGCCTCGCGCTGCGAGGCTTGTGAGCTTGTAGATCGGCTATTTTCGGCAAAGAGTTTTGGTGTAGAGGGGAGAAGTATTGACAGTTCAAGTGGTTAAATATCCGAAAACACAAATTGACATGAATCCAAAATACCCTAATGACTGTGCTGTCAAACAATGAAAGGATATGGAATCTTTGACAAGGTAGTGCGGGGGTCCCTGCTTCATCTCTCTCTCAACTAAGGGTCCTTGCCCTGAAAACGTTGAAGACCCCTGATGAAGAGGAATTGTTATTTTGATCAACGTTTGCTTGTTATCTCTCCTCAATCACATCAATACAGCATGGAATTGTGGTCAAAATCGTATCCAACGATAACAAAAATATTCAAAGCTTTGGGTCAGAGTCTGAGAGGTTAAATCTCATCAAATGGTGGTCCGTGGCTCAAATGCCAAATAATGGATTATTTGATACTTTAGCTATATAGCAGATCTACAAGCTCACAGCGCGGTACTCGGTGCTGCGCTGCGAGCTTGTAGATATGCTATTTTCTGCTATAAAGTTGTGAAAATATGTGCAAATCTTT
The DNA here is from genome assembly GCF_963921795.1 of Nannobrachium achirus. Classification (NCBI taxonomy): domain Eukaryota; kingdom Metazoa; phylum Chordata; class Actinopteri; order Myctophiformes; family Myctophidae; genus Nannobrachium; species Nannobrachium achirus. The sequence continues at coordinate 13,738,616 of NC_137819.1, read as the reverse complement.
GAATATATGGATTTTTTAAGCGAACATTAGTAACTCAAATTTTGCTTCTGGGGGGTCCCTGGAACTAAATATTGGGAAACGGGTTCTTCAAAAAAAGCTTAGAAGGATTTGAAATATTCACAAAGACGATTTTTCAAAAATAGTAGATCTACAAGCCCGCAGCGCGGCAGTGAGCTTGTATATCTGCTATTTTTCAACAGTTAAAGCACAAAATAATGCGTAATAATGCATTCCCCCTATGAAGAACATTCATGGGGTGCCCACAGTGAATCTTTATACCCATGCAGGGCCCAGAATTTGGTGCGACACCCCTGTCAAAGCACCTCGGACTTTGGTTACCCGAGTAGCGGTACGGTACTCTAGTAGAAGTACTCGGCTACCTTTCGAGCGGTGTAATTGGTCAGGGAAGGGTTGGTGGCATTTCGCTGGTTAGAATTCCCCAAGCTCCCCTCTGATTGGCCCAGCCGCGGCCGCGACGCCGTTTGTCAACGTCGCTGCGCTTTTGCTGACTAGTTTGTTTTCGCCCGTTTGGGCCGATAACGATCTATCAGCTGTCACGTCTAATTGGCGCTGCTACCATGTCCTGCACGCGCACACACACACACACACACACACACACACACACACACACACACACACACACACACACACACACACACACGCGCGCACGCGCGCGCGCACACACACACACACACACACACACACACACACACACACACACACACACACACACACACACACACACGGTGTCCCCTGGGTCCCAGTACCCCTCCCCCTCCCCGGGTTTTAGCTCTGTTTCCGTTCCCACCATCTTCTATAATGATAACTCCTTCAGTAAACCCACTACTCCATACGGTTCTCAAAGTGGGGTCCGGGGACACCTTAGGGCAGTGGTTCTCAACCTTTTCAGGCTGCAACCCCCAAAAGAATCATATTTGAACTGGGGACCCCCCCAGCACTAAGATTTGAGGCATTACATTTTGTATAACACGGTTCTATTGTGAAAATAGACGATCTACGTGCTCACAATGCCTCACGTTGCGAGGCGCTGTGAGCATGTAGATCGGCTATTTTCACAATTTCTGCCTCTAAGATATCACAATTTGGCCAATGTTTAGTTTGTCATTTTAGAGGTATTAAATTGTCACTTTAGAAATGCGCATATATCCTCTATACAATTAAACTTTATGTTGATTTGTTTACTGTTGAGTGAGAAAACAATGCTGCACATTAAGTTAATGAACTGGGGACCCCCCATTATAATTTGGGGACCCCCCTGGGGGTCCTGACCCACAGCCACAGGTTGAGAACCACTGCCTTAGGGGTCTTTGGGGGGGGGGGGGGGGGGGGGGGGGGGTTCCACGGGGTCCCCATAAGCATCTATCTTTTCTCACAGGTTTTGTGAGAAAAGACACGGTGACAGAATGGTCAATGAACTTGATGACATGAGGATATTGGCTTTTGTCTCCCATTAGCAGCAGTGTACAAACCATGAAAAAACTGGTCAGATATTCCAATATTCCTGACAGGCACGAGCACACATAGACACCAACGGGGGCTTCAGCCCATATGTCCTTTTACCCGCCTGTAAAAGCTTGAGAAAGGTCTTTTGACCGAAACGTTGCTTAATAAATTCTCTGAAACGGACAAGCGGCAGTGTGCGGGTCTTTCGTCTTTGTATCTGTCTACTCCTCGTCAGATCGCCTCCTCCTACATGTTTTGGTACCTATGCACCTGCTAGAGAGGAACTGGGTGTGCGAGAGCCTTCTCTTCACCCGTCTGTAAAAAAACCCTGCCCTCTCCACACCATGAATGCAGTTTTTACTATGGTGAAAGATATCATCGCTGTTGGCCAGAAACCTCGTATCTCCAAGTTTCAACATTCTTTCGCAAAGTGAAGCACTGCTTCATCACACAAGGCCGTTGCACAAAAGTAGTGAAAACAGCCGATCTACAAGCACACAACGCCTCGCGGTGCGAGGCGTTGTGTGCTTGAGATCATACAAGGTTTCCACCCGACAACGACGATATGCAAATCCTCCCCCTTTCCGTGCCATACCTGAAAGCAGCATTCAAGAGAATTGCTCCTGAACTTGAATGCAACATTTTGCGTTGAAAGAATGTGTCCTACAGTATGTGTGGAAATCCTCAGATCGACAAGCTCAAAACGCATGTGTTTTCGAGCTTGTAGATCTGCTATTTTCGCTACTTTTGTATGACACTAGTATGGCAAAGTAGGGCAATAATCAACCAAAAACAAAAAATACAATACAATGTGGAAATATGAGGTTTCTGCCTGACAGCAACGACATGCTAGATACAGTTTTCTAAGCCAGTGGTTCTCAACCTTTTAAGGCCGCGACCCCCAAAACAATCATATTTGAATCGGGGACCCCCCATCCTGACGAGCACTAAGAGTTGAGGCATTGGATTTTGTATATCACGGTTCTATTGTGAAAATAGCCGATCACATGCTCACAACGCCACGCGTTGCGAGGCCTTGTGAGCATGTAGATCGGCTATTTTCCCAATTTCTGCCTCTAATGCTTGACAATTTTGCCAATGTTTAATTTGTCATTTTAGAGGTAAAAAGTTCTTGAATTGTCACTTTAGAAATGTGTATACCAATACCCTCTATACACTTAAACTGTATGTTGGTTTGTTTACTCTTGAGTGAGAAAACAATGTTGCACATTAAGTTAATCATCTGGGGACCCCCCAAAACAATTTGAGGACCCCCTTGGGGGTCCCGACCCACAGGTTGGGAACCACTGTTCCAAGCAACATGTGGTAGTCGGGTAAAGGGGGTACTTTGATCCAGAAATCAGGAAAAAGGGGGAACTGAAGCCTAAAAGGTTTGAGAACCACTGGACTGCTGAGTATATCCTATGCACAGTGGTGGACAACGTTTTCAACCCCAGTACTTGAGTCAAGTATAAGGTAGTCCTACTCATCCACAAGTGAAAGTTTTCTGTGTCAAATGTGTGCTTGGTTTGAAGTCCTTATTCCTACTTGCATTTTCTCGAGTATTCAAATCCACAAAAATATATTTCAAAAGTATACAATAATTACAATGCAACATTAATATCAATGCATTGCTGTATTGAAATTAGTGCTGTACAATATATCGTTATGGTATCGTTATTGCGGTATGACCATGCGCAATGGAAATCTCACCGGCTTCGACTGCTCTCTTCGCATTCAATCCGACTTTTTCACCATTTCTCAGACGTTTGAATGCAGAGAGTATGCACTGGGTATCCACGGAGGAGTATCCACGGTATCCTGTTCTCCGTGCACTTTGAAGTACGCATGCGCCGATATCTCTCGCCTTGAATATTATTCCCCTCAGGGGAATCGAACCCAAACCGTGGTTTTGTTGCATCCGTGCTCTACTGACTGAGCTAATGAACGGATGATGTGACTCCTTTTTTGTGCATTTATCTTTGACGTGGATAGTGGGGTAGGCGTGGATAGTGAGGGACTGAATATTTACTATTCTGTCCATAACGGCACATAACTCGGTAACGCGGCTGAGTGGGATTGGGCGCCGTTCCCACCGCTCGTCGCGGCAACTCGGCTCGCTAGCGCTCGCCTCGGTGGCGACTCACGGGGGTCATCGGCGCCCAATACCGCGCCGCTCCGTCGGGGTCTGTGGCGTGGGCCGTTACACCGGGGAACAGAGCATACTTGGCATCTGGTTCGAGGCTGGGATTCACCTCAGGTTTTATTTTTGCGCTCCTCTGAGGTTGACCACTAGATGTCGACATTTTACTACTAATATCTCTGCATTGGTGAGATATTGGATACTGGATATCCAAGTATCCTGGATACTTTCTGCATTGAAGAGTCTGAAAGCACGTGAATATTTCGCATTAAGTGCGTTGATATCATTCGAAACAGGTGGAAATCTGGAAGTCTCAGTTGGAACTGTTACCCCCGCGACCCGATTCCGGATAAGCGGTTGAAGATGGATGGATGGATGGATGGACATTGGGAGGCTTTAACTTGCGACCCATACAAATGGGTTTGGGACCCAAAAAGTAGGGGTCGACCCGCTGTTTGGGAACCACAGGCGTACAGGACAAATACAAGACTTGAGAGGACACACACAGGGGCGTCACAAGGGGGGGGGGGAAGTGGGACTGAGTTACTAGGGCCCAAGGTGGAGGGGCCCTAGTAACTTTAGCTATTGAAAAATAGCAGATATACAAGCTCACAGCGCGGCACCGAGTGCCGCACTGCGAGCTTGTAGATCTGCTATTTTTTGAAAAGTCGTGAAAATGTGTGCAAATCTTTGAATAGGCCTATATGTATTTTTTTAAAACGAACATTTGTAACAAGATTTTGCTTCTGGGGGGTCCCTGGAACTAAATATTTTGAGATGGGGGTCCGTGGCCTAATACATATCATCTTGGGGGTCCTTGACATAGAAAGGTTTGAACACCACTGACATGGAAACATAGGTTTCTTGCACACATTTTAACAATTAAAAAAAAAATAGCAGATCTACAAGCTCGCAGCGCGGCACTCGGTGCCGCGCTGCGAGCTTGTATATCTTCTATTTTTCAATAGTTAACATTCATGTGGGGCCCGCAGTGAATCCTTGTACCCAGGGCCCAGAATCTGGTGTGACGCCCCTGGACACACGCTGGCTGGGAGGAGGGGGGGAAAATGACACCGGAGGAGCCGTCATTGACCTTCCTTCAGGCGGTGTGACCTTGCAGTTGAAAGAAAGCCCATCAGCCTTTTCATATCAGAGCAGGATCAATGACGGAGCTGATTGATCACCTATCAAGTGCAAATGTGAGGCTGGATATCATTTAACAATGAATAAAAAACTGTAGTCTCTGGTACCAAAGTCTGTGTGCCCTCTAAGTGACGGACAGCCTCGAGAGTGCCGGTCACAACTAGAGCTGGACAGATGTATCTGTATGGCCGATATACTGGAAGTTATTTGACTTTTATATTGCTGACATCAGCAGACCGATGCCTAATCAAAGGCTCAGAACATCTGCTGCACTCAGGCTGCACTGCGTGAATCTTGTGAAGCCATGTAAACAAGCACACAGCGTCATTTTCAACTAAACGTTGCTCTCAATAATGTTTTTGAAAACATTTGAAGCGAGAAATAGACAATGCTGTAACCAAATATATGGATTCTATTTGATTAACACTCTTCCTTGTTTGCGTCGAGGCGAGCTCAGGCAACGTTGCACTCAGCGGACGGCCAGTGCAACACTTTAACGTCTGTAAGCAAGGAAATATATATATTCTTTTACTTGGGTTAATGCATTAATTTATTTAGTAAGTAACCGTGCAATAAGCGGGATAACGTCTCGCTCAGCGGTCGCTATCGAGTGATAGGAGCCGTAGAGTTTGATATGCTACCTCCGCTCCGTGTCGGTGGAATATATCGACCACTGAGCGAGATGTTGCCCCGACGTTTAGCCACTTTCCACCTATTGTTACCAATCCAATACCACAATGTTACAAGTACAAGTCCGGTATTAAAGATTTAGTTGAGTAAAAGTACAAAAGTATGTGCATCAAATTTACTTAATGTACCAAAAGTAAAAGGAATTAGTACACAGAATATCCCATTTCACAAGTTTTCAAAATGTATAAAGATCCTTGAAAATAGCAGATCAACAAGCTCACAAGCATTTAAATGAAGTCATTTGTGTTCATTGCTTTTATTATTCATTTTTACATATTGTTACTTGAGTTAAATGAGCAGTTTATTTGAATGATCAGTCGATGGCTTGAATCAATGGAACTAACTTAGTAATATTTATTTATCTGTGTCACAATGGAAACTAATTTTCCAAGGTTAAAAAAAACAACTAATACAAAATCATGAATTCTTTTTTTTTATTAAAATGTTTGTGTTTTGTCAATCATTTGGGGGCCCACTTGTAATACCCTCACGGACCACCAGTGGGGCCCTGCCCCATAGTTTGGGGATCGCATGGTCTAGGACACTCCAAAATCGGTATCGGCATCGGACCCAGAAAACGTGCATCGGTCGTACTCTTTAGTCACCTCCTCAGCAGCCCTGAACGAGCTGTAAGCACGTGAGTGTGTGTGTGAGAGTGTGAGAGTGTGTGTGTGTGTGTGTGTGTGTGTGTGTGTGTGTGTGTGTGTGTGTGTGTGTGTGTGTGTGTGCGTGCACGCGCGCGTGTGTGTGTAAGCACGTTGGAGCGCCTCCAAATGCTCCTGAACTGTGTTCACAAGAGCATCCTTCACTATATCCTCCCTAATGACTTGGTTATCCTTGATCTTGGGCCAGGAAACTTGTATCTCCAATTCTCCATACTTCCACTTTTTATGCCTCTTCATAAGTTCATGCCCTACTTCCTCATACTATCAGTGTCGCACAAGAGTAGCTAAAGTAGCGGATCTACAAGCTCAGGCTAAATGCCTAAATTGTATTAGAGCATTAGTGAGGACCAATTGTATGAGGATTAGGGCTGTCACGATGTGACATTTTACATGCCGATTAATTGTCACCCAGATAATTGCGATTAACAATTCAATTGTGTTTGTGACAATTACATTTATGTTTGGCTTTTAGTCTTTGAAGTTGCACCTGTCAGATATGATACACATACAGTACAAAGAGATTACTGACATATTTGACAACTTTATACTTAGAAAAGAACATTGATAGTGGAAATAGCAGATCTACAAGCTCATAATGTGACGCGTTGTGAGCTTGTAGATCTGCTATTTCCAATTGATATTTTTCAAAATGTTTGAAAATATACAAAACATTTTCAACATGGAAATGATTTAACGATTATGACAAAATGATTGCGATTATGTTACATTATTGCGATTAGATAATTATGTAATAATTGTGACGGGCCTAATGAGGACAGGTTGAAATCGTCCTTTACGATAACAGAGATACTGTACAGTACGAGGTTGCTACCTGACAGGCAGCCACATCATAGCAAGAGAATAACGTTCTGTAGTCATAGTTATTTTTAGGAGCAGTTACAGGTAGCGCATGACGATGGAACCCTTCCAAAACAAAGACAAGGAGGAACTGGTGGAGTGACGGTGACAATTATTACTGCTCAGCACTATTCTGGTTCTGAACCACTTCCAAGCTGGTGTCCCTATTCTGGGCACATGTCCTTAGTTAAAACAAAAATAAGGGGGAAAAAAAGTGAATGACAATTAACAGAAATAGTGACAAAAAGACAGCAAAAACAAACACACACGCACACACATACAGACAGACAGACAGACACAGGTAGGCCCTAAAATAGTCTGCTAATTAGTCTGGCCAGGCCGGGCCTTGGACCGTCCTAGTTAGGGCCCAGTTAGGGCCGGGCCTTCATTTTCAGACCCGCTGAGAACTCTTAAGGCCCTATCAGAGTACAGTCTGCAGTGATAAGTCATCACCACAGTGTAGTTTTCTAACTATGACCTATAGCTTTGTAATACATTTTAGGTGATAGCTAGAAAACTACAACGCGGTGATGACTTATCACCGCAGACTGTACTCTGTTAGGGCCTTTACACACACACACACACACACACACACACACACACACACACACACACACACACGCACGCACGCACACACGCATGCGCACACACACACACACACACACACACACACACACACACACACACACACACACACACACACACACGCACACACACACACTTAGATACGAGACATCAGCGTGAACTTTACTGTATCGCAACGGACCGCCATGCAAGCCTCCATTAGAAATAATGGGATGCGTGCGTTCACACACGCATCACAGAGTTGGTCTGAACGGCGCTTAACTGCTGTAAGTAGCAGCAACGATGCAGCATACATCCTATTCTGTGTACTGTATACTGTATATGAACATGCACTACTGTACAGTAAGCATCCCTGTTGGGAATCACTGACCCTGATATGTCAATAGGTGTACCTTAAACAAACTGCTGCAAAGCACCAAGAGACTTACAGTGAAGAAAGTAAAGCAACACAGTTTTGAAATGCACAATGCTGGTTGCAAACTTAACCAGAAAATACACGGGTCCGCATCAGTGTGCCGATGGGCCGGTATGCTGACACTAAAAACTAACCCTAACCCTAAAGGCCTCTCCATACTTTGACCGAAATGTTCGGTGAGTTGTGTTTTCCGACGTGCAAATTTCCGAACTCTCATTCGGTCCAATGCTTTTCAGAAGTCCCGAGGGATATAATTTTATGGTAGAAAAGGACCTTTTGACCGAAAACGGCGGTTTCGGTCGAAGTATGGAGAGGCCTTAACCCTAAACTTAACCTCAGTAACCGTGACGAGTAACTAACCTGCCTACGCTACGTCGGAACAGCGGCCCGTCGGCATATTGAGCGGACCCCAGAATACACTAGCATTCGAGCCCTGAAGGACTCCACTCAATTCAAAACATATGTTTACATTGCCAAAGCAAGTGTCAAAAATAAAATAAGGACAGTTGAAAATGGGGAACATATAAACAGCTGGAGGGGGTACAGCGTTGTGTATAGGGTTTAAAGGTGATACACCATGCATTTAAAAAGTATTTATGTCATATTGTTTATAAGTCCCAAAAACGTTTTTCAAAAGGTTTGAGGCTAAATTACCACTCCTGAATAGAGAGCCTCTCACATTTTTGAATGGCTCTCAGAGCATTTCAGCTGCAGTACCACCTTTGGCCTGAACTGCGCCACCCCCCCCAAAATCCTTTTGAAAATAACATTTTTTTTGAAAAAAGTTTTTTTCTTGATTTTTTTTTATTTTTATTTTTTATTTTTTTTTGTGATTACGTCACAATCGGCAGATGACGTCACAATCGGCAGCAAATCTGGACAGCCTGTTTTGAGAACCCGTGGGATACTTTTAACCTTCGCCTTCTCAAAACCAGAGAAAGACACAACGGTCAGAAATGGGACTTTGTGAGGATAGAAGGTGCTATGGGACCCCAAAAAAAGGTTTTAAAATAGGAAAAGTGAAATTTCATGGTGTATCACCTTTAATTGGATAACTGTCAGTCTGAATTCAAACTTCAAAGTAAAAATAGTAAAATACCAATCTACACACTCGCAAGTTGGCGCGAAGTGACCCGTTGTGAGCTTGTCTCAAATTAAAGTTGAGAATCACAGACCGCCACTGTCACAACAAACAGTCCACAGTTGGACATATCTGGTATAATATTGAGTTATTTGTTTGTTCCTAGGGATTAGTTACCAAGCATTGTATTCTCACCAGCCTATTGTTGAATGCTTAGCTGTAAAAGAATAAATAACTAAATAAAAGAAAATACCTTCCTTGGAATTACTGTCAAAGCGTATCACAAACAAAAAAGCTACTAGTCTGTTATGGACGTTGCTTTTGACATAGACCTACTATATTATGTTTACTATTCCAGCTGTTATTCTTCTCCTGTTGAATATTGGTATGGGGCTGTTAAGTATGACATCATTTTGTAGGCAGAGAAGCATTTCTGCCCCCAGTTTCCGTGAATCTTTTTACTATTTTTACTATTTACACGTTTATCTTCTCTTTGTTGTTGAAAGGAAAGTGTTAGAATTATACTTTAGTCGTTATTTTTGTCTCGGATCTGTTGAAATAGCGAGGGACAGAAAATGCTCTGGGGGCAGAGTTCTCCTCTGCCTACAAAATGATGTCACGGCTTAAAAGCCCCAATGAATGGTAAGAGTCCTGTTGTGACTTAACTATTATATTGAGTATTTACATTTTGTTGAGATGATTTGATTGGATGTTGTATATGTAGGGAATAGAAAAGCAATGGACTGGACTGGACACTTGTCAGTTTCTTTTGTGCGACTGTTCTGTTGGTATATGGAATAATGATTTTTGGTGATTACTTACAGTCTATTCTTATATTGGCATGAAAGAAAGAAAGAAAGAAAGAAAGAAAGAAAGAAAGAAAGAAAGAAAGAAAGAAAGAAAGAAAGAAAGATTGGTAAAACAAACAAACAAACAAACAAACAAACAAACAAACAAACAAACAAGTGAAATGTACTCGCGGACCCCAAAAACGTTCCGCCTCGCGACCCCATTCGCGGGTCGCGGGCCCTATGTTGGTCACAACCCCGGAAGTGAGCGCTTGTGTTTTGTGGCCGTGTAGGAAACGTTCCTGCACAGCACAGTGCACACACACAGATGGCGGATGATGTAGACACGGAGAGCATGAAGAACTACCAGATCGCCTGTGAGAAGATCGACCCGCAGCACTGCAGGTTCCCCTACTGCGTGGTCTGGACGCCCATCCCCGTGCTGTCGTAAGTGGTGCGCGTGCGTGCGTGCGTTTGAGCGTGCGTGCGGATAGACACACACACAGAGAGAGAGAGAGAGAAGGCAGACAGACTTCTAGGGACGGGAGTGCGCTGTGCAGTGACGGCTGGGAGCCGTGTTGCCATGTACCGCTGATTATAAGCCACGTTGGGCTTATTTCTCTATAGTTACTTAGGCTAAATATTTACTTGTTTTTTTTTTATAAAAATAAATATATATTGATATTTCAAGATTTCCTTTTTTTAATATAGTCTATATATATATATATATATATATATATATATATATATATATATATTTAATATTTTTATACATTTTAAAACAAACAAAGTCCACATTCCTTAAATACAAAAGAATTAGACTGCACTCTGTCGAGGTGCCAACTTGCAACTATGCACTCGTGGCCATGTAGTATGCACTCGTGGCCATGTAGCACCAGCAGAGCGCACAAGTACTGTGACCAGTGCTGTCTGTATGTTGGTGGGCAACTTGCACCTTGTTATTTAGATCAGATCCACTTGTTGATGGTGACATGACGTCACCAAGAATGATATTTTGTAAATATATATGGAATGGAGAAGAAGAGTCCCGCACACTGTCTTCACTCACAATAGATTTAATACAACGTTTCGGTCGTTCAGACCTTCATCGTTCAGACCTTCATCAGGATGCCTGATGAAGGTCTGAACGACCGAAACGTTGTATTAAATCTATTGTGAGTGAAGACAGTGTGCGGGACTCTTCTTCTCCATTCGTTATTGTCACTGTTCCAACGCACCTGTCCCTGTAGGTGTGCATAAGGCCTTCTCCTGTAAATATATATGGGGAAAATTAATGGGAGATTCTTTTTAGTGGCACCAGTAATCCACACCCACTGCTATGCCCTATAGTTTGTTGGTTCTCAAACTGGGGTCCAGGGACCCCCATGGGTCCTTGAGGGAGTTCCAGGGCCAGGGGGTCCCCAACAAAATGATATTTAGGAACCAAATGAACCCTACTGGTTCAATTTGGTTACATCTGTACACTCTCTGAGTTGAATTAACATTGATTTTATAATATAAAATCAGAGATAACAATGTCACTAAATGGGGGTCTGTAGCCTAAAATGCATGTCAAACTGGGTCTGGGGGCTCTTAAATTAAAGTTGTAGGGAAACACAGCTAGAGCCATAAACATCTTCTCTTAATAGTTATGGGGGTCCCTCCCTGGCATATCTTTTCAAATGGGGGTCCGTGGGCTAATAAGTGTCAAATTGGTGTCATTGACATGAAAATGTTTGAGAGGCACTCGCTCTGGGCTTGTTTTCACAGACACTGGTTCCTTGTTTCTGTCGCACTCGCAGAACCTGGCAACAGTGGTTGTGGAGCTGCTGTAGCGCTAGCAGAGCTGCTAATGTCGCTGTTATAAAATGATAAAGAACAAAAGGAAACAATATACATTAGTGTGACGTTGTTCTGTCGGCTCTTTGAAGAGGGAACAATGTGACGCTTTTTCTTCCTTTGATGTCTGAGAACGTTTCAGCTTGGCTTTTTGCAGAATGACTGCTTCACTTTGTTAGTCAATGTTGTGTCCACTGCTCTGTTGCTGTGTGTTAGAGGAAGCTGAACTTAGTTTAATGAATAGGCCTACTTTAGTACTTTAGGGCTACATTTACAATGCTATTTTATTTAAAATAATCTGAATTGTAACCAATAGTTTATGTTATAACTTATAAGTGCAATTAAACTTTTGACTCAAGTTAATTGTTGTTGGATAAAGCTCTAGCAGTGGCGTCAGTTCAGCAAAAGCTAGGGTATGGCAAAGATGGGAGGAAAAAAAAGGTTTTCCCTGTTTTCCCTGGGCCGTTTCTACAGTTTCTTGGGCTGGATATGGCAGCCTGGAACGGTTGTTCAAGTGCAGCTAAACTTGGCATGTTAGTAAACGTGCCACAATTAACAATAATGCATTGCACCTGTGCAGCTGACCTGCGGAACCTGGGAATATACCATTCTGTCAAGACAGGGAGAATATAAGTGTGGAGTATATAATTATAATACCTTGTTAAAGTGACCATTTTGTTAAATTTTGCATTTGTAGTTATTTTACTGTAATTTAACAACATAATAACCAGCACAGATAGACAAAGAGACATCCATGGATTCATATTTAAAAGTAACTTTTATTTTCCCCCCTGGACCCAGAGTATGGCAGCTCCATACCCCTGCCATACCCAATTGACACCCCTGAGCTCTAGTCTTGTGATAGCGATCATTGCTATAGAGCAGTGGTTCTCAAACTTTGACATTTTAAGGTCTCCTGTCTGCTCTTCTTTGACAGTGTACAAATGGAACAGAATGGACCTGTTAGGGTCCATTTGGTTCCATTTGTACATTTTCAAAGTTACAGACTTGTAAGGGTCAACTTAGACTCCCATAAAGGAACCTAGAGAGTCCCTGAAATCCACTTGGAGAAGCAGTTCTTGAACCTTGACATTTCAAGGTGCCTTCCTTAACTGTCTCTGACACTGCAGAATTGGAACCATACACTGTCAGAGTTACAGACTGCAAGGGTGCATTTATAACCCCTAAGAGGAACCCTGAGAGTCCCGGGACTCCACTTTGAGAACCGTTGTTATATAGAGCAGGGGTCAGCAACCTTTTGTAATCTCTCAAGAACAGACTTTCTAGCCCTTTTTGAAATAATTGCCATGTTTTTATTTTCTAGATAGTCAGCGTGCCGTGTCAACATAAATTTTAATGACACGCCTTCAAACATTCTGACATATTTTGATTGTCAGGACATTGTTATAATGATCATTAGAACCCACCTATATCTCCCCGACTCCCTCCCCAGTCAGAGTTTTAATGAATGTAGAATGATGTGCAGGATGGAAATATGCTGTAAATCAGGTGAATTTATTTAAAGCTGTACTGTGGAAGCTGCTCAACTAGTGGTCAGTAGCGGTATTGCTTTTTTCGGCCGGTGGTCCGCGGACCACCGCGGCCGTCGCGAGCAGCTCCGCCTTGCCGATACGATTCCGTAGAGCCGTCTCCCATCATTTTTAGACCAGAATTGAGGGAGTAGCAAGCAAGATTCCTTCACCAATGTAAACACAGTTGCTGAGGGAAGCTACTTCCTTTAGAGACAGCAAGACTCGCTGTGATTGGCCGGTGGTGTATGATCGGCGCTGTGATTGGCCGGTAGTGTATCATGTGGGAGATGACATCATTTTGCCGGGAAATTCACCCCCCCTCACAACTCATAGAAAACATATAAAGAGAAGGCTTCAGAAGCTGAAAATAACAGAGTGGGGGTTCTAAAACTTTAGCGATTTAACAGTTAGGACAATTTTAAGATTTGTTTTATAAAAAAAGTTACATGGTATAACTTTAATTGACCACGTTTAACTCCTGATATATAGTGTCTGTTCATTCAGTAGTCTAACTGGAGTGTCCTTGTCTCAGCAGCTCTTTATAGACAGAGCAATACATTTTCAGGTCGCTATACCACGTTAGCAAATAAGGAGAGTTAGCTTGTACGGCATGCGGGTATAAACAATTGAAACCAACATTTGGAAGTGATGACACATACACGAGGAACCACACGTCCAGAAACAGACAGTCAGAAAACTGTTTTTGATTGATTGATTATTTTATTAGAGAAGAATTGAGAACAGTACAAGTATGGTCAATACTATTGAAATGTAGTACAGTACATGTACAGTTGAACACCCTGCCTAAAATGAACATCCCAAATAAGACCTTTTACTGTATTTTTATATATTCTTTTTTTTTACTTTGGAAGCCCGTTTTAAGTTGGAAGCCCTCAGTATTTAATTCATGGACAAAATAAATAGCAGATGTCATCATCCGTTTGTCATGTCTGTCCATGAAAATATATTTTAAAGTAACTACATTTTAGTTTTTGAATTCCCATTTCTGATCATCAGCAAGCCATGCAGTCTTATCATAAGAAAAACTAGACTAAATGTTAACATGTTAGAGAGATCCAGTAGAAGTGAAAGACAAGTCATTTTATGCTTGGTTGCGCTTGGTCACATTTTCACATTAGAAAATATTAAAACACTCAATTGCTGACTATATCTCCTAACATAATGTACTTTGGGTTGGACCATAACAAAGTCACATACATACACATGCACGCATGCACGCAATTGTGTCAGGTGTGTGCTCTGAACAAAACACACATTACTCACATTACTAATGTAACCAGATGTGCAAGGTAAAAGAATATAGCATAATAGTCTTTCTTTGACCCCTTCAGAATGAGACAACAGGGAACAAGGAATCCTGACAAATTATACTATAAAATATTCATGTTTAACGGCTGTTAACGTCATATGATGGTCATATGATGCAAAATGCTTCATATGACCAGTTGTAGCATGCTGAAAAACTAAAATATCTAAAAACATAAAAAAATAACTCAGGATTGTGTTGATCATGTCCCAAACAACAATAAAATAAAATCTGGTTGTCCCAGAGGTGAAGTGGTCCTTTAAAAGGATCCCTGGCTAATACGACAAATATCCCTTAATACATTATAATTGTCCTCTATAACTACAATGTACAATTAAAAACACCTTAAATATTTTATTTCTTCTAGAAATAGCTAATCTTTCACTCAATAGGGGAAATGCAAGTTGATGATGTCATCAATGTCATGTGTCATTTTTATGGCATGCATGTGCAAAAAAGAACAAAACACAAACACATTTGAAATATTGTTTTGATGCTCACATTAACCATAGGAAGTATTACGTTTGTTTTTATTTGCACATGCATGCCATAAATTCCATAGGGATAGATCACAAATTACATTTATGACATCATCAACTTGTGACGGGCATTTCCCCTATTGAGTGAAAGATTAGCTATTTCTAGAAGAAATAAAATAATTAAGGTGTTTTTAATTTTACATTGTATTTATAGAGGACAATTATAATGTATTAAGGCATATTTGTCGTATTAGCCAGGGATCCCTTTGAGGCTCCTCCACCTTGGGCCCTAGTAACTCAGTCCCACTCCCCCCCCCCCCCCTTGTGACGCCCTGATGCTCTCAGACGGCCGCTTCTGTTCATCGGACACATGTATCATGTTGTTATCATGTTGTTATCATGTTGTTAACATGTTGTTAACATGTCCCTTCCTCTCAGATGGCTGTTTCCGTTCATCGGACACATGGGAATCTGCACGTCCGCCGGCGTGATCCGTGACTTCGCCGGACCTTACTTTGTCTCGGTGAGTAGTCATGACCAGAGCCGTGTGTGTGTGTGTGTGTGTGTGTGTGTGTGTGTGTGTGTGTGTGTGTGTGTGTGTGTGTGTGTGTGTGTGTGTGTGTGTGTGTGTGTGTGTGTGTGTGTGTGTGTGTGTGTGTGTGTGTGTGTGTGTGTGTGTGTGTGTGATTGATTGTGTGCTATATTGTGTATAAATGCACCAGTTCTCTATATACAGAGATGTACGTTTGTTTGCTCGGCAGTATCGTTGCTGTCGAGGAAGAAACCTGGTATCTCCGAGTCCACATTCTTCATAAATAAATGCCCTACTTCCAGTGATGGAAAAAGTACTCGCATGTTTTACTTCAGTAAAATAATCAATGCTGCAATGTTGAAATACAATGTTATAAGCCAAAGTCCGGGATTCAAAATGTACTTTAGTAGAAGTACAAAAGTATTGGCACCAAAAAATCACCAAAAGTAAAAGTATAAAATGGTTGAAAATAGCAGATCTACAAGCTCACAATCTCAATGCGTTGTGAGCGTAAATCAGCATAAATCAGCTATTCTCAAATAGCCTAGTGTCTCCGGGTGGTAGTGGCTCAGGGGTAGAGTGGGAGGCTTAGAACACGGATGTGTTCCCGAAGGGTTCCCAGTTCGATCACCAAGCTCCCCCGGAGTTAGTGTTTTAGAGTCCTTGAGCAAGACTCTGAACCCCTAGTTGCTCCCGGTGAGCAGGTTGGTGCCTTGCATGGTTTCCTCCGCCATCGGTGTATGAATGTGTGTGTGAATGTGTGTGTGAATGGGTGAATGTAATGCACAATCTATGTAAAGCGACTTGGATAAAGGCACTGTATAAATGCACCTTCACTTAATCCGGCCCTCACGTTAATGTCGGAATACTGATATATTATTGATTTCAGCTGATAGAAATCCAAACAACATGACCCGCTTTAATTACTTCAATCTATAGTAGCTTAATAACTATTACCAGTCTTTTTTTATGTCAATGTATTTCTATTTAAGTTCATAAAGTTAACGTAAGAACATTTCAAATTATATAAAAAATTTACATTTCAGGAATCCAATTAAAAAATCACACCCGTGTGAACTGAGCGGTGGTCGTGGAGGCTGCGCAACAGTCTTGCAGAAAAAGCATCATTTGTTCTGGTAGCTACAGAGAAAGGTCCTTGTCTTGTGTTTGTGTGTGTGCGTGAGTGAGTGAGTGAGTCCTTTGAATTGAATTGAAATTGAATTGAGTGAGTGACCCACCAACCCCCCCCCCCCCCCCCCCCCCCTTCCCCCCTGTGTGCGTGTGTGTGTGTGTGTGTGTGTGTGTGTGTATGTGTGTGTGTGTGTGTGTGCCTGGCCTGGCCTGAACGTTTGTGTGTGAGTGTGCCTGGCCTATCCTGAACAACAGCGCCCCTCCCTTAACATGTGTGGTCATAAAAGGTACTGTAGGCTACAGACACGCAGACAGACAGACAGACAGACAGACAGACAGACAGACCCACACACACGGCCACGTATAGGAGTGTTGTGACCACCGCTCAAAAATAGCAGAAAATAGCCGATCTACAAGCTCAAAACGCGTCGCAGAGCTTGTAATCTGCTATTTTTGACTGTAGCGTATGCATTGTGGCCCTCTGGAGTGAATGTGAAAATATAGTGGCCCTCACCATCATCAAAGTTGCCCACCCCTGATTTAGAGCAAGAGAGTCGTGTCCTGCTTTGATCTCGCCGCTCGCTCGTTCTATGTCAACAAGGAAGTTCCAAACATTGGAACCATAGATGGAACTATCACATTTCCACATTCCATTCTTACAATGGTCGTCACTCTCATACCAGATCATGCTGGTCATGACCAGGTCATCTGGGTTCATGTCGTGCAGTGATATGTCTTTATCCGAGTGTGTGTACTTGTGTATCGGAATAGCCGTGTGTGTGTGTGTGTGTGTGTGTGTGTGTGTGTGTGTGTGTGTGTGTGTGTGTGTGTGTGTGTGTGTGTGTGTGTGTGTGTGTGTGTGTGTGTGTGTGTGTGTGTGTGTGTGTGTGTGTGTGTGCCAGGCTGAGTGCGAGTGTGTGCTGTATCGTGTGTAAATGCATCAGTTATATATAGACTAGAGAGATGTACATTTGTTTGCTCAGCAGTATAGTGTTGGTATCTCCACATCGTTCATAAATAAACGCCCTACTTCAGTGTACAAGTGTGTCACACAAAAGTTGTGTGTGTGTGTGTGTGTGTGTGTGTGTGTGTGTGTGTGTGTGTGTGTGTGTGTGTGTGTGTGTGTGTGTGTGTGTGTGTGTGTGTGTGTGTGTGTGTGTGTGTGAGAGAGAGAGGGTGCGTACGTGCGTGTGTGCGTGCAGACATTTTCCGGTTCAGGTCATTAAGGCAAGTTTGGCCAATTTAAATCGGTGGCCGGCCGATAATAGCAGTGGTTCTCAACCTGTGGGAGACAGTGAAGTGAAAATGTAATGACTTATAAGAGCTTTTTAATGATTAAACAAAAAAGGGAGAAAAGTAAAAGGCCATTAATGCATCAATAGTTATCAACAAACTATTCTATAAAAAACTGGTCAAGCATTGGCCAAATTGTCAAATAATGAAAAGAGGCAAGAATTGTGAAAATAGCCGATCGACAAGTTCACCCGCGAGGCATTTCGAGCTTGTAGATCTGCTATTTTCACAATATTTATCCGTGGAGCCAAGTCGAACTAAATGTAATGCCTCAACTCCTACAAATGTCATGGTGGAAGGTCCCCAGTTCAAATATATTCAAATCTGCAATTTTGTAAAAAAGTTAGAAAACCTTTTGATTTTCACCTACAATTACATGCCCAAAAGTTGTAATTGTAGTTGGTATGAAATGCCATTGATGATGAATTAATTCCATGAAATTATAAACATTGTTTCTGAATGTGTTTTGCACAGGAAGACAACATGGCCTTTGGCAGACCAACAAAGTAAGTCCATTAAAAAACATCAGACATTTCTCTTCTTTTTTTTTTTGGATCAATTAATTCCAGTCGGGCAAAATGTGTTACAGCATCACAATCATTTTACCCACTTTAACCATATTTAAGTGTCTATTCAAACTACAGCCACAGTTTGAGAACCACTGACTTACTGTACGATGCCTGTAAATGTTGATGTTTCCAGGTACTGGATGCTGGACGTTAGCAAGGTGTACGCCAACGGTTCCAACGCCTGGGACACGGCGGTCCACGACGCATCAGAGGAGTACAAGAACAGAATGGTACGACTGCTTTACTGATCTACTTTTGTTTTACGGAGCACAAAAACTTTCATTTTTATATAGTTGAAACCTCGATCGCATCTCTATAGTTCAGCCTCCCCCTATCTTTTTTAACACATTTCGTGCAGGAGATCTTTTTTATTTTTTATTTTTTTTACACATTTCGTGCAGGAGATCTCATTTTTTTTAAGGTATCTGTTTTGTGCCGAGGTCGGAGATCTCCGTTGTTTGATCTTTTTGAGTATACACAATGGGTGCTAGAAAATCCCAGACTTCATACCTGGTTGCCATGGTTACCAGGTAAACAGGTGCCAAATAGGGTCAGTTTTCGCTGCAGGTGAGCTAATAACACTACATTTCCCATGCGGCCGCCCTCGAAAATAGGTTAAAACACTGAAAAACCCTGGCAGAAGCTACTGAATTAATGAATCAATACCCGGCACTGTTTGCGTTTTAACAGTTTGGCTGCTCTCGGTAGCCAAACACGTTCACAGACGAGATAAGGTTTCCATGGTAACCCGCATCTCAGACGCTTGCTACGGGTGCTGGTGAAAGAAAAAACTGCATACGTCATGACGCAACGCAGCCAGAAGCAACCGAGAGCGGCCATTATCCATTGACTCCTATTCTATACTGAAACATAAGAACGGCTTTATCTCGAAATAAGGTGCAAATAACGCCGAGGAGGCCGAGATCAGCTTGTCTTCACGGCGACACTATGCCGTGATGGTCGGCCCCGGTTAGGATTTTAGTTTTCGCGAGCGTTTGTAAACAAACAGACGTCCATCTTGGATCGTCAGTGTACACCCACGTGCACACGCACGGAGCTTCCGGGGCTCTTCAAAATAAAGCGTAAGTGAATGGTGGCGTCCTGAGTGTTCACTCATTCTGAGCCCCAGACATTAACGGATTATAATGTCCAAAGTGCCTCCTTCAGGTCCCATTCACTTGCGTTGTCTTATTTTGAAGGCCAGAAGTCCACACGCGAATCACTTCCGGTCTGACGTCATCGGATCGTGCGCTGGAACCGTTCCGTGTCCACGTGGAGTTGTGTAATGGCCGACCGGGAGCTTTTATAACTGTGTAACATAAGCGAGCATCTGCCTCCATCCTAGCTTCTAAAGTGTAGTTTTGAGATAATGGACATTAAAGATGAGCTCCCCCATCCACCTCAATGTTATGGATGGGACTATTTTGTGCTCGTGGAGCCGTGATGATGCGAAATCAGCGACGGATTTCGTTTCCGGACCTCCGGCCATTCTTCTCGGTAATGTACTCGCCGTTACAGTAATAGATTACTTTTCCCGAGATATCCCGTGAATGGCACTACTGTAATAGATTACATTTCGCGAGACATCTCGCGAATGGCACTAAATGAGTTAATATGCATGCTTCAGACCTTTTTACCCACATTACTGCCTCTTTTCAGATCAAAGTAAATGTTGCGTTTCGTTTGGAAATCAAAAGTCCCTAGAGTCTGGAGGCAGAGTGGAGAGAGCACACAGCTAGGATCCAACATGATTGAAGTCTAGTGTGAAGTTTCCACAGGCAGTGATGTGGTGTCACTGCGTGTTATTGGGTCCAGAGTCAGAGGTTTGTCTCAGGGCACCCCTGTGAACAACCTCTTCATCCACATCACCCCTGGATTAGGGCTGTCACAATTATTACATAATCGTCTAATCGTGATTATTTGACATTATCGCAATTATTTTGTCATAATCGTCATAATCGTGAATGTTGAAAAATGTCCGAAATAGTGGTAAAAAAAAATAGTGGAAATAGCCGATCTACAAGCTCACAACGCGTCGCGATGCGACGCGTTGTGAGCTTGTAGATCTGCTATTTCCACTATCAAAGTTATTTTTTAAGTAGTAAGTTGTCAAATATGTCAGTAATGTCTTTGTATATTTAGGTTATGTGTCATATCTATGTGTCATATCTACCATGTACAACTTCAAAGCCTAAAAGCCAAACAGAAATGTAACACAATTAAATCGTTAATCGCCAATTATTTGAGTGACAATTAATCGTCATGTAAAATGTCATATCGTGACAGCCCTACCCTGGATTACATTAGTTACTTTATAGCAAGGTTTCCCAAACCTTTTTGTCTCAGGGCACCCCATGAATATTCTTTTAATCCGAGGCACCCCTACATTATAATGTTCACTCCCAGCACCTTATATTTACAGCATATCCTCGTTGTCAGGTGGAAACCTTGAACGTTCAAAACTGTTCGTTTTGTATTTATCATCTATAAAATGTACTAAACTTGTGAAAACAGCCGATCTACAAGCACTGCGAGACGTTGTGTGCTTGTAGATCGTCTGTTTTCACTAGTTTTGTGCGACAGTCTTGTATGATGAAGCAGGGCTTTGCTTTACCAAAAGACGTACACATTTGAAACTTGGTGATACGAGGTTTCCGCCCGACAGTGACGATATTTTAGTGATTATGTTGCGAGGAAAACGTTGAGATAATAGCCATTTTGGTTAGAACTGACTGAAAATAACTTTGTACTTCAAGTTTAAAAGGATACTAAATATTGTGTCCAAATAAATTCCAAATATTATCAAATTATCTCGCGGCACCCCTGGACTGCCGTCACGGCACCCCAGGTTGCCCCGTCACCCACTTTGAAAACCCCTGCTTTATAGCACCGTACATTTATGTTGTGTAAATCTTTTAGTTGGGGCAAATCCGATACTTCCGTGACCACGAGAGCGAAGGTCCGTTTCTCAATGGATTTGTCATCTAGGAGGGTTATTAAACAAATTTGGCCGGGGTGTATTTTTTTTAAATGGCGGGGAAAATGTTTGACAGCTTGGGTAATTTTCAGTCTCATTCACTTACTATACACTACACCAGGGCTACTCAACTTGAGATGGCTCAGGGGCCACTCAGCAAAATACCAAAAGTCCAAAGGGCCGCAAGCTAAAAATGACGGTCCTATTTTGGACATTTACATTGATTTTGTAACACACTTCATGACAAGTCTAATAATTAAGGAAACGCACAGAAAACAGCCACATTTCCATCTATATAAGCCAGGCCAAACCTCATTGAACCAAAAGATTGTCATGGATGGAATGATGAAATTGATGACATTTGACATTTTTATCAAATTAGGCTTTATTCACAAAATGTTAAGTGAAAATGAACAGATCTGGTTCAATCTTTTTGTAACCCCCCCTGTGTCTGGGTATGCAAGGCTAGTGAACTTTGGCAATGTAAAGGTATGTTTTCTCATGAGTCATGCCACTAACACTCCTTTTCATTAACTCAGTCGGTGCCATATTTAAAGTGGGATGACCTCTTATATTGCCGGTTCACCAACAAAGGGTTAAAAAAATAGTGTGCACGCTGGTGCACACATTCGTGCACAGATCATGCACTATGCATGTGCATGCTTTTCACAGCTTTCAAACAAAAAAATCCGCTTGGAAATCCGTTCAGGCATTCAGGAGAAAGGGACCCTTATGTTTTCTTCAAATGTAAACAAACATGGCTGCCATGTTTGAAAGATGGGGTTGGTATGGGGGTTAAACATGCAATTTCGCGATCGCGATCATGCCTAGTACACTGTTGGAGGTCCAAAAATTTTTTTTTCAAAACATTTTTTTTCAATTTTTTTTTTTTTTTTTTTTTATTATTTTTTTAAAAAAGACGTTCAGAAGACGTCTGGCAGGGAGGTCCATAGTGAAAAAGACGTTTTAAAGACGTTTTTATCATAGAAACATATTTTTTGGCAGGGTATGAGTTAATAGGACAATTTAAAATAAATAAACGTTTATACTTATTATTCAATCACTCAAACCCCAGCATCCCTATTCTTGGGGGACATTTACCAAAAATAGCCGATCTACAAGCTCACCACAAGATGCATTGTGAGCTTGTAGATCGGCTATTTTTGGTGAAGAGAGTTATTGTATGGAAAAATAACTCAAGTACAGTTCAACTCAGCCTCAGATGCACTGTACTTGTAAAACAGTTTGATGCTTTGAGCTTTGTAAAACACAGCAGCTCGTTGGAGGAGATTTGTGGTAATAAGCATAGTTCCTTGGCTGCTGCACGATCTGTTCATGCTTGCACTGTCTGTCGGTGCTGACTGGCGGAGTCGCGGAGGCAGAGACAAGCAGCCTGAAACATGACGATCGCGACCGTTCATATCGCACGACCGTCATGCGTCTCCACTCCAGTGAGCCCGACTGTGGTTGTCTGCTGCAAAATCTCCGCAGATTAGTCTGTCTGACTGTCTCGTTGTACTATTAGCTCTAGTGTAGCCGCCTGCATCTCCGCACTGCTGTGCTCTATGCATTGACTACATTCGCTTCCTGACTCTTATCCCTACCTACGGAGTGCACGGAGGCTCAAATATCACCGCGTTTTGCGTTACGCGTTAACTTTGACAGGCTTAGAAAAATCATATTTTTATTGGCATGATCATGACGGGCCGCACAGACATGCGGAAAGGGCCGCATGCGGCCCGCGGGCCGCGGGTTGAGTAGCGCTGCACTACACTATAAAGGAAAAGATTACTCCCAAAAAATCTGCTTTAAGTGAGATGTGAGGGGTCAAACTAGGGGTTTTTAATTATTCAGAATCCATTGCAAGCATTTGTTTTGCATGAAAAACATTCCTTGGGCTAAAAACGGACCCCAAAAGACTGAAAATTGATGACTCATCACTAAACCATCATTTTGTGAGGCAATTTCTTGCCCAAGGAATGTTTTTCGTGCAAAACAAATGCTTGCAATGGATTCAGAATAATTAAAAACGCCTAGTTTGACCCCTCACATCCCACTTAAAGCAGATTTTTCTTCAGTCATTTTTTTCCCTTTATAGTGTGTAGTGTATAGTAAGTGAATGAGACTGAAAATGACCCTAGCTGTCAAACATTTTCCCCACCATTTTGAAAAATACACCCCGGCCAAAAAAGAATTATAACCCTCCTAGATGACAAATCCATTGAGAAACGGACCTTCGCTCTCTTGGTCACGGAAGTGCCATAAATGACCCAGCTATTTCCCACTAAGATACAGTCAGGCAGGAGTTCTCAAACCTTTTTCTAGCACAACCCCATATCATGAGGGATTTGTTTTGGCTGAGCCCATCAAAGCCCTTTTTGTTTTGTTTTCTCCTCAGCACAACCTCTGCTGTGACAACTGTCACTCTCACGTGGCGATGGCGTTGAATCTGATGCGCTACGAGGACAGCACGTCGTGGAACATGATCAAACTGTGCGCGCTGGCCCTCGTCCACGGCAAACACGTCAGGTAAGACAGGACGACGTGAGACGGCTCTCGTAACATGTTTTCGCCAAGGGCCCCCTGAGTGTTGGGGCCCCTGAATGTTAGGACCTGTGAACATTAGGGCTTGGGGCCTCCTGTATGTGAAGTTGAGGCCTCAAAAGATGGAAAACCTTTAGAAATATTTCATATTTTATTTTTAGAAATTTGAAGAATTGTATACATTTTCAGACAAAACACGCAAACACATCTAAGAAATTCCATAAATAAAATATAATTATAAAAAGTAGTGAAAATAGCCGATTTGTAAGCTCTCAACGCGGCGTGAAGTGACACGTTGTCAGCTTGTAGATCTGCTATTTGCACTACTAGTTTGGGTCCCGGCCGAATGTCTAATTTCTCTTTTTTTTTAATTTGTTAACCACTGTTTTAGAGCGTCAAATTATAGTATATATAGAGTTTCAGGTGGTTGTAGAGAGTTAAATATGTTTGAGAAATACTATTCCCACCCTGCAGCGTCCTCGTGTTCTGCCCGCTGCGCGCACCCTCACATAACATAACCCAGCCTGGCGAAGATCTGTGCTCTCAGGAGCGCACCTTTCTCTTGAACTGTTTTTTTTTTTTAATTCCCTCTGAGGAGCGCACTCTTCTAGTTGTGATTGTATTCGTGCAGGGCCCTTGACAGTCTCAGGTAAAGAACAAGAGAAACTCTTGCTGAGTTAAAGCCTTGAGCTCTTCAGTCACCTCAGGCTTTTTTGGCCCGCCTGACGCGCGGCTCAGCGATGTTGTTTAGGGTTTGGCGGGTTCACTCTTTGCTTTAGTCACGTTGCTGTGCTGAGAGGCGCTCCTTACTATTCTGTGTGCGTGTGCGTGTAAGCGGATCTGTACCCCGCACAGGTGCTGTGTGTGTGTGTGTGTGTGTGTGTGTGTGTGTGTGTGTGGGATGGTACGATATGTACGTGATTTACGATGTTATCGCGATAATCAAAATTCAAAATCCATAATCCTGGGGCGTAACATTTTGCCAAAAAATAGCCGATGGCGTTGCGACACGTTGTGAGCTTGTAGATCGGCTATTTTTTTGGCAAAGACATTTGATAAAGAGTGAAAAAAAGACTATATCAAGCACGTATATTATACCTTAAGTACCTTTTACCAATTATAGAGGGTTTAAATGGTACCGAATATGCAGCTCGGCAAATAAAAAGGTGAATTGATCCCAGTGCATGACGGAGGACGATATCATGATAAACTAGAAGCGGTGCTCTTCCGAGCCAGGTCTCCACCAGGCCAGGCGGCCTGTTATAGCACCACCATGAGGCTGATTTGAAAAGTTTGAAGTGGCATTTCTTCCTCGGCCTAATGGGAATGTGCGTGCACAATTTCACAAAAATTGCACGCTGTGTTCGTGATTTGAGGCATTTTGTTCAAAACTGACCAATCTTACAAACTTTGAAAGCCAATCTCAGCCAATCAGGATGGAATATGTAAATCTCCACGTTACGATTATCGTGAGTGTTTTTTATCACGATAAACGATAACATCGCTTATCGTCCCATCCCTAGTGTGTGTGTGTGTGTGTTTGTGATCCACGCAGCACACTGAGTGACTAAGTAGGCCTGTGTGTGTGTGTGTGTGTGTGTGTGTGTGTGTGTGTGTGTGTGTGTGTGTGTGTGTGTGTGTGTGTGTGTGTGTGTGTGTGTGTGTGTGTGTGTGTGTGTGTGTGTGTGTGTGTGTGTGTGTGTGTGTGTGTGTGTGTGCGTGCCAGTCCCCTGGGACTGTGCCATGGGTGGGACACAGTGTGCTTGGTCGGGGTACACTGTTGTCACAGAGAACCTGGTTGTTCTGGGGGCGGGGGGGGGGGGGGGGGGATCTATTTAGGACACCGTTTTTTCTCAAGCGTGTGTTTTTATAACACCGTTTGTCAACATCAGGTCCGGGGACCAACCTGGGGTCCCTTATTAACACATCTGGTGCCAACCCCGAGTTTCCCGAGTTTGAAAAGGTACTACCGCTGTGCCAACCCCGAGTTTCCCGAGTTTGGGCCGTTTTTGATTTTTTTTTTTTTTTTCAAAAACATTTTTTTCAAAAAAAAAATTTGGACCTCCAGAAATGTATTAGGCATGATCGCGATCGCGAAATTGCATGTTTAACCCCCATACCAACCCATTCTTTCAAACATGGCAGCCATGTTTGTTTACATCTGAAGAAAACATAATGGCTGATAAATCATGAATGCCTGAACGGATTTCCAAGCGGATTCTTTTGTTTGAAAGCTGTGAACAGTGGGCACACACGTGGTGCATCATCTAGGCATGGGCGTGCACTTTTTACACAATTGCGCAATTGCATGGAAGTCTATGGTAACCATGGCAACGTGGGACATTGAAGAGAAAAAATCATAGCAACATAAGTTAACAGGGTCTGTAGTAGGGATGGGACGATATGAAAATGTCATATCACGATTATTGTGACAAAAGAAATCGCGATTTACGGTATGGAGATCAGCAATTTTTTGGCAAATACATTTGATAGGGAGCGGGAAAAAAAAGACTGTATCAAGTACGTATATTATAAGTACCTTTTACCAATTATAGTTAAGCTCGGCATATAAAAGGTGAATTGATCCCAGTGCATGACGGAGAATGATATCACGATAAATTAACTCTTTTACTGCTTCGGACCTTCCCGTTCGCCCCAATTTTCAACCCAGCTCGTTGCCAATACGGCTCGTTCTTTTTACCTTGTCTGATGACTGTAATCTGATGAGGGGTCGCGCCGCCGTGTACAGTAAAAACATCTCCCGTAACGCTGCTCTCAAAAATCCACCGCACGTTAGCAATAATGGAGTCCCAAATCACTTCCTGGCTATTTTCTGTGGATCTGATCTAGAAAATGCATTTCTATGCTCTGAGGCTGCGCTCTGCCGCCAGCTTGGCTAAAGTACACAAGCGTTATATTGTAAAAAGAACTAGTTTTGAAATAATCAATAGATAATTTTCTATAACATCGCAAAGGTAAGCTGCTTTTTGCTGGCACCAGCCCCAATAAAGAAATAATAAATCTGGCAATAGAACTGTTAAATCTCCAATATACGATTATCGCGAGTGTTTTTTTTTATCACGATAAACGATAATATCGCGTATATAGTGCCATCCCTATAGTCTGTAGCTCTGAGAGAGGGGGTACAAAAACGCCACAATATGCAGGGTCAGTCCGGTTCCGTTTCTGTACCCCCCCTCTCTCTCTCTCTCTCTCTCTCTCTCTCTCTCTCTCTCTCTCTCTCTCTCTCTCTCTCGGAGCGAGCCGGTTCAGGATGAGGAGGCACAACAAGCCCCGGAGACGCAACGCACAGCGAGAGAGAGAGAGAGAGAGAGGGATAATCGTGACTTTGGGGCTGCTGGTTGCCATGGTTACCAGACAGTGAGCACGGGATGGCCGGTGATGCTGAGAAGCAGGAGGTTTTTGGGGGTTGCGGGGGGGGGGGGGGTTGAAGCACGACGGTTTGATGAGCACTCTAGGAGCATGGGGTGGGAGCAGGGGCGTCACACCAAACACCAAATTCTGGGCCCTGGGTAGACAAGGATTCACTGCGGGCCCCCCCCCCCCCATGAATGTTAACTATTGAAAAATAGCAGATATACAAGCTCACAGCGCGGCACCGAGTGCCGCGCTGCGAGCTTGTAGATCTGCTATTTTTGAATTTTTTTTTAAATGTTGGGCAAGAAACCGATGTTTCCATGTCAGTGGTGCTCAAACTTTTTCATGTCAAGGACCCCCCCAAGATGATATGTATTTGGCCACGGACCCCCATCTCCAAATATTTAGTTCCAGGGGACCCCCCCAGAAGCAAAATTTGAGTTACAAAGTTAAAAAATACATAGGCCTTGTTCAAAGATTTGCACACATTTTCATGACTTTTCAAAAATAGCAGATCTACAAGCTCGCAGCGCGGCACTCGGTGCCGCGCTGTGAGCTTGTAGATCTGCTATTTTGTAATAGCTAAAGTTACTAGGGCCCCTCCACCTTGGGCCCAAGTAACTCAGTCCCCCCCCCCTTGTGACGCCCCTGTGGGGTGGGAGCCCAAGCTTTCTGTTACCCACGCACAGGCACAGGGGTGGACACTAACTAAGCACACTTATGGTTTTAAGTGCTGTAATTAAGTGCAATTTTGAGCTACTTTTGCTTTACTTGTGTATTTCTTTTTCTTTTTTTCTAACTGTTTGACAGCTTTAGTTACGAGTTGCTTTGCAGATTTGGATTACCGATTACCGGAAAAAACTACAGCGTATTTTTCCGTTATATGCTTAATGAAGTCGGTCGGAGGCGGTTATTGTCGGTATATAAGCCGAGATCGCTGGCAGTCTATCGGCATTTCCGACAGTCTATCTGGGTTTCACACTGCGCTAGACCCCTGGGAGATGGTATAATTGCGACCGTTAGATCGCAGGTTACTTACACTTATACTATCCAAACCTCCACCGGCTGTCAGTCCGTCAGTCACGTCACACGTCACACTTTTCCCCTACTCATATCTCCGCCACCGTTGTCCCCATCCATGCCAAGCTTTGCACCCACACTCCTTGGCTGCCAAATCTCAACCCCCATCCCTCATTTCTCACATAGCCCTCTTCTAGCGCCACCAGGAGGCCGATTCTTGCAAGACACATTTTTGGACACTGCTCCTACAGATTTTGCCCTAAAATCACGCAAACCAGTACACAGTATCTCTACAGTCATGTCATCAACATGCATCGCTCCCATCTAGCACCACCATCTGGACGATTTTTGAAAAACACATTTTTGGACACTGCTCCTACAGATGTTGGCCTAAAATCACGCCAACCGGTACACAGTATCTCTACAGTCATGTCATCAACATGGATCTGTCCCATTTCCCATATTACCTCCTGATTGCCTACCATTGCCTTCCAAAGTTTGTGTATGCGACCTGACGGTCGCTTATCTCCCAATTTAGGGAGTCTTACTGGTCTACTCACTCTTTGTCTCAAGAGCAGGGCTGTGGTCAGTTCAGAATCCTCGATGGGGGATCCAAGATAATTAGAAACTGCAGGCTTTCTATTCCTGGGATGTTAGCTATAATAGGAAGCCATTGTTCTCACGTTAATTAAAAGCTGCCTAAAGATGATTTCACGGGTTTCTGAAGAGTAGAAAAGAATTCGTACCATTTTATCATGAACATTAGTGAGGAGCAATTATATGAAGATAGGTTGAAAATGGGTGAAGTCGTCCTTAACGGTTAATTTATAATCCCTGTAAGTTAGGCTTCCAGGGAGACATAACATCTTCAGGTCTCGGCTAAGAAAGTTTGGGAACGAATGCTTTATTTGACTTTATCACGTCTCGTTTTCATCATTTCCTCTCATCTCGTTGACCAGTGGTGGAAAGTAACTAAGTACATACTAGAGCATTAACGAAAAAGTCGACAAGTCGACTTCATTACACAAGTCGACTCCCACCAGAGAAAGTCGATGTTGAAAAAAAAAAAAGAAATCCTTTGTATTTCATTTAATATTACAGTTAATATTAAACTCAACCTCAGGCCGCAACCCCCAGAATAATCATATTTTAACTGGGGACCCCCACCCTGACGAGCACTAAGAATTGAGGTGTTACATTTGGTATAACACAGTTCTATTGTGAAAATAGCAGCTCTACATGCTCACAACGATGCGAGGCGTTGTGAGCATGTAGATCTGCTATTTTCTCAATTTCTGCCTATATATTTGACAATTTGGCCAATGTTTAATTCGTCATTTTAGATGTATTAAAAAATTGGCACAATAGAAATGTGCAGATACCCTCTATATACTTAAACTTTATGTTGGTTTGTTTACAGTTGAGTGAGAAAACAATGTTGCACATTAAGTTAATCACCTGGGGACCCTCCAAAATAATTGGGGGGTTGTGTGTGATGTGATGACATCATCAAACGATAAAGTTGACTTCAACTCAACTTTTTACTGAGTCGAGTCGACTTGCAAAAATCAAAAGTCGTAAATGCCCTAGTACATACGTAATGTACTTGAGTAGTTTGAGGTATTGTTTACTTGAGTATATTTCCAATTTCCAATACTTTTACCTCTACTCCACTACATCTGGGATCCAAAGATTGTACTTTTACTTATTTGAAAACTTTAGTTACCTTAGTTACTTTGCAGATATAAATTATAATATTATAAAACATAAACCTTTAACCATAAACCACTTTACCCTTATTTTATACCGTGGCTATTTGAAAATAGCCGATCGCGATGCGACGCGTTGTGAGCTTGTAGATCTGCTATTTTCAAACATTTGAATGCCAATACTTTTATACTTTTACTCAAGTAAATTCTGAATTCCATACTTCTACTTGAGTATTTCTACACTGCAGTATTGATACTTTTACTTAAAGATGCGGTGCCATGATTTCTTTCCGTCCTAAAACATGATGATCAGGTATTATGATTATACTAGGAGGAAGAATCTTTCCAAAAAAGTGTACAGAAAGTGTTAAAATGAAGGTTTGTATGTGGCCACACCCACCTGTTCATAAGTATGCCTGGTTGTCAGGTGGGTGGTAGTCTGGGATCACTTCACTTTTCGGGCTTGTAACCGGTCTGGAGCGGAAACCACAAAACGTCATGTTGTAGTACTCAAAGGACTACAATTTGGCCGGAACTATCCACCGGAATCAGTTTTAACCCAAAATATTCCCCTGCGCTCAAGGACATACTTTTAGTGCCTACCTAATAAACTCCTTGATGCGGAGTAGTTTTGCTTTTGAAAAATTCGTTTGGTATACATGCATCTTTTACTCCAACTGTTAGCGACTGGCAAGACTACACTAGACTACTCCAGCATTTTAAAAAGGATTGGGGAAACAAACGGAGGGAACCAAATCAAAGCGACGCCGCTTCTTCTAGTGGTTTCCGCGCTTTAGGCGGAAACCAAACGGCCTGTTGTGAACGAACACCAGGCTGGGCGAGTTTAGGTGGGTGGTGTCCCAGCTGAAGTTAGCCACACCCACAGTGTTGGGTGCATGGTAAAAGGGGATGGGATGATTTTATGACACCCAGTGTTTTTCAGTTGGGCCTTTTAACTCCGAAGCTTTCAGCTTTCAGGAAGTAACCAACAATACACAAGCAATGTTTCCATAAACTTATTCGAATTAGGGAAGCGAATTATCAGAAATGCGCATTAAGACAAAGCGAATTTAGCCTGTTTCCATGAAACTGATGAAATGCGATTCTTGGGAGATCCTGCCTGGGTCCGTCTGACCAACCTGCTGTAAATACTTCCCACGGCCTTGCACACAGTGCACGGAGCTGGGATGGGGCTGATTTTTTTTAGACCGAATCCGAGACGTGAGCACTGCTGTGACTCGCTACACACTCATCCTGCAACGTTGCGGATGCAAGCTGCTGTGAGCTTGTAGATTTGACACGCAACACGGTGTGATGACGAAGGGTCACTCCGTGTGTAACAACCAGTTTGTTTTGTGGGCTAACGCTATACAATGGACGATAATTACGTGGCGGGGGAAAGTGTTATAGGAGGACGATATGGACCAGAACGTCATAATTTATTCGCATTTATTGTCTGACCCGTTTCCATTCACAAATGTGCGTTTAGTTCATTCGATAAAGCCTCAAAATCTTTGCGGATTTGTGGATAATGAAAGTTTATTCAAAGTGTTTCCATAAAAAGATTTATTCGCAAAACCCTTAATGCGCATTAAGAGTTACCTGGTTAATAAACCAGACCGAACACAACAACACCCCCTGGCGGTAGTGGTGTTGTAGTACGGTCTGGCACCGATCCATTGAGATTCTATTTCCTCAACCAGCTTCAAGGGTTGGCCAATCAGGGTTGTATGCTTGGGGCACGTGGTTTCTGTAGGCTTGGGGCATGTGGTTTGGGGCAAACCCCAGAAATGAAAACTCTTCCTGAAATCCCAGACTCTCTTCCCAAAACGAAGTGTGTGATAGAGGCTGGCAACGCCAGGCAACATTAAGAGGCTTTATGGAAACACAGCTACAGACAGGGAAGGCAAATTTGCACATTATATCCCCAGCCTGTGGTCTATTAGAGTAATGTTAACTTCATAGACACATACAAAACAGAAAAAGTACAAAACTATGGCACCACCTCTTTAACTCATACCCTGCCAAACCCGAGGAACCCGAGAATTTCGCGATGTCCCTCCCTGCCACGCCCGAGGAACCCGAGAATTTCCGCCATTTTGAAAAAAAAAAAGTTTTGGGACCCCAAAAACGTTAGTAGGCATGATAGCGATCGCGAAATTGCTTGTTTAACCCCCATACAACCCCCATACAACTCAGGTAGCAGACCTCCAAGCTCACAACAGTGTAAAACATAATGGCTGCCATCTCATGAATGCCTGAACGGATTTCCATTCGGATTTTTTTGTTTGAAAGCTGTGAGCAATGTGGACACACGTGGTGCATTATCTAGGCATGGGTGTGCATGATCCGTGCACTATGAATTACATGGAAGACTATGGAGACGAATGGCAGTTAAAGAGTACGAAGGTATTGTTAAATGGCAGCATATGAGTTAAGTAAAACCTGTGCATACTCTTCCCTCCACTGTGGTTGACATTACAGCTGTGCAGGCTTCCTGAAGACCTGGCTGCCTTTCCTCATGTTGATGTCCATCATCCTGACCGTGGTCCTGGCACTCAACCTGCGGTGACCACAGCGCCACCGCCCTGTGACGGCAGGGAACTGCAGGTCAGTCGCTCACAGCTTGACCTTCTTAAGCCAGTGGTTCTCAAAGTGGGGTTCCGGGGACCCCCAGGGGGTCCTTGAGGAGGTTCCAGGGCCAGACCCTCGCAAAACGAGTGAATAGCGTCACAATCACTTAAGCTACTTTAACCCAGGGGTTCCCAAACTTTTTTGGCTTAGGGCACCCCTATAAATATTTGTTTCAACCGAGGCACCCCTATATTATATTCATCATTTTCACTCCCAGCATCTTATATTTATTCCATATTTTAGCGATTATGTTGAGGGGAAAACGTTGAGATAATAACCATTTTGGTTAACTGACTGAAAATAACGTTGTACTTCAAGTGTAAAATGATACTAAATATATTTTTAAGTGTCCAAATAAATTCAAAATATTATCAAATTATCTCGCGGCACCCCTGGACTGCCGTCACAGCACCCCAGGGTGCCCCGTCACCCACTTTGAAAACCCCTGGGCAAGACCTAGCCCCGTTGAGCATCTAAGCGGAAGTACCAACATCTGACGGAAGGGTAACCAGTATGTTGGGTTCGATTCCCGCCGGGGACGCTGGGGGCGTGTTCTCTCCTCCGCGTCATCAGTTCCCACACCCTGGGTGGGGTTGGCAAAAGGGCCTTTCTGTGTGGAGTTTGCATGTTCTCCCCGTGTCCCCTAGGGTAGATACCCTCACAAAAAACATGCAGTAATCCTGGTCTCTATAAAGCCTCCCCCTGGCCAGCCGGGGCGCCTGATGGAGGGCAAAGAAACTGGTTGGAATATCGTTGCTTCCACGCGCTACGTCCAAACCGGGGAATCTCCCCCTGTCAGGTGAAAAGAAGCGACTTGGACTCCTCATGCATAGAAGGAAGCATGAGGTCAGTCTGTTGCTCTCCCCAGGTTGGCAGAGGGAGTGCTCTGTTTCATGGCAGTTAACAACATTAATCTTCTGCTTTTCAGATGGGGGCTCTGCGGACAAATACATATCAGTTTGGGGGTTCCTTGACAGGAAGATGTTCTAAGCAGCGTGGGATTCATCGCTCTGCCAAAGACCAGGACCCCCCTCACTCACACACACACACACACACACACACACACACACACACACACACACACACTGTCACCCGCATGCACACACGCACGCACGCACACACACACACACACACACACACACACACACACACACACTGTCACCCGCACACACGCACACACACATGCTAGGGATGGGATGATATGAAAATTTCATATCATGATTATTGTGACCAAAGAAATGGCGATTTACGATATCATCGCCATAATCAAAATATCCCCCCATTATCCTGGGGTGGAACATTTGCCAATAAATAGACAATCTACAATCTCTGAAGCGTTGTGAACGTCTATTTTTTGGCTAAAAGATTTGTTAGAGAGTGAAAAAAAGACTATGTCAGGGTACGTATATTATAAGTAAGTTTTACCAATAGAGGGTTTAAATGGTACTGGATATGCAGCTCAGCAAATAAATGGTGAACTGATCCCAGTGCATGATGGAGAACGATATCACGATAAATTAAATCTCCACGATACGATTATCGTGAGTGTGTTTTTATCTCGATAAACGATAATATCGCTTATCGTCCCATCCCTAACGCACACACACACACAAACACGCACACACACGAACATGCACACACACGCGCGCGCATCACCTCGATATATCCAAACAAATCACTTTATGCCTTTTTATAGGAGTTTGTTGCATTTCCTGCTTGATTTGATACAGCTCTTATACAGCTACTATAATGGACAGTTTGTACCGTCTTTCTTACAGCATTTTACATTGAATTCTATATGACTCTATAGGGAATCTATAAAGAGCTGCATCTTCCTTGATCAGGGGTTTCCAACCTGTTGTGGGCCGCGTGGATATTGCAGGTGGGCTCCCAAATATTTGATAAAACACTGATTTTATTCAAAATATAATAAAAAAGCATGGAATTTTTGTTTCTTTAAAGGACCACTTCACTCATTTTCAACAAATCTTCAAGTAATTGGTCCTCACTAATGTAGAGTTCTCAAATTCTATCTAGGCCTTGGGCTCAATGAAAAAAGAAAATATATAACGTCCTTGGGCCATCCTAGTTAGGGCCCAGTTAGGGCCGGGCCTTCATTTTCAGGCCCGTTGAGAACTCTACTCTAATGCTCATTAGTAGATGGCACCATGTCTGTCTACTCACAATGGGGCCTTTTCCACCGGCAAAGAACCGGTTCTAGTTCTTTCTCCAGAGGTGAACCAGAGGTGAGCTTTTCCACCGAGAACTGAGTCGGTTCCGAACCGTAAAAGTTGGTTCGGAACGGGAACCACAAAATCCTTGGTTCCTCTGGTTCAATCTGGTGGAAGCGCAAGCCGGTTCGCAAGAACGAACCAAGGTTCCAAGAAAGTTGAACGGCACGGGTTCTTGAACCACGGTTCTTTTGGTGGAAAAAGGCCCCTCTGTGTCTCAGAGGAGGACCGTGGACAGTTCAGAAACCCAGCCTACCAGTGACAGTGGATCAGTGATGCGAGACTTTCAGCATGCTAACTATTCCAGGAGTTTCCTGCGGTTTATATGGACTTGGCATCCCAAACATTGTGAAAAGAGATGAGCTACAAGCTCAAAGCGCCTCGCGCGAACTTGTACTTCGGCTATTAATATTTATTCGTGGAACCGAGTCAAACTAAACGTAATGCCTCAACTCCTACAAGTGCTTGTCAGGGTGTGAGGGGGTCCACGGTTCAAATGGGATTATTTTGGAGTGGGCGTTTGCGGAACCGAAACGTTTGGAAACCCCTTGGTCTTCAGCATGGGCATTTGGATCCCTTTTTGTCGGCACTGTGAGCATTTTGAGATGTGTGGCATTACGATACCACTTCCAATGGTTTTCTGATGGCCTTCATAACAACTCCATACGTCTCATTATTAACCCATTTAGGCCTAGGATTATTGACTGCTTTAACTATTGAAAAACAGCAGATATACAAGCTCACGCGCGGCACCGAGTGCCGCGCTGCGAGCTTGTAGATCTGCTATTTTTGAAAAATCGTGAAAATTAAAAATCTGACCCGATTCTATAAGTGTCTTTTGAATCCTTCTAAGGTTTTTTTTGAAAAACCTATGTTTCTATATGTCAGCAATCTGGCCAGCCATCGTCAAAGAAAAGGTCCCTTTCGCTTAACTGGAGCTCAGTTAGTCTGTTCTTGAGAGACTACTATGTCAGTGGTTCTCTAACCTTTTCATGTGAAGGACCCCCAAAATGATATTTATTTGGCCACGGACCCCCCATCTCAAAATATTTAGTTCCAGGGACCACCCAGAAGCAAAATTTGAGTTACAAACGTTCGCTTTGAAAATACATAATATTCAAAGATTTGCACAAATTTTCACAACTTTTTCAAAAATAGCAGATCTACAAGCTCGCAGCGCGGCACTGCGAGCTTGTATATCTGCTATTTTTCACTGGTTAAAGCATTCAATAATTTTAGGCCTAAATGGGTTAAGGATTTGTTTACAGGGACCATGGTTAATGTGATTGTTAATGACGTGCCTATACAGTCAGTTTGTACTTCTCCTTTTGTACGCTTTGTTTTTTTTTTCCAGGGCAGAAGAAGAATATTGTACTGTATATGATAATAGATTTGTATTAACGCGGCACTTTTCATACAACGGACCTGCGACTCATACAGAATGAAATGAATGATGCACGATGTATAACTTATTGTGTTAATAAAGCAACTCTGATTTCAATGGAAAATATCTTTTTTTGAGCGGTGGTCACACCGTCTCCTATACGTGGCCGTGTGTGTTGGTATGCGTCCGTCCGTCCGTGCTGCGTGTATGTAGCCTACAGTACCTTTGCTGACCACACATGTTAAGGGAGGGGCGCTGTTGTTCAGACCAGACACACACACGCATGCAGCCTCCACCGCTCAGTTCACACAAGTGTGATTTTTACTGGTTCAATTGGAAGAACAAAACCCCAGTCTGTATTTAATTCAACCAGAGGCCCTGCTTTGATTTCCCATTCATAATTAACACCATAAGTGCCATGATTCCCGAACTAGTTTGGCGTCATCATGATGCGTATAATCTCCAGACAATAAAATAAAACAATGCTGTTTAAAGAGACTTCTCTCCTTCCCCCCCCCTCCTCTGAGAACAAACTACCTTGATCCTTAGAACACAGTACACCATTAGTAACTGTAAAAGGACATTGTCTAGTATGTGATATTAAGATACTTGCTGCATGCGGATAAATTATTTTCATCAACGGATAACGGCGATGACGAAAGACAGAAGCAGGATAATTCATTGCGCTGCAAAGAAAATACTTTATCTCGGAATCTTTCTCCAAAAACGCTTTGATGGCAGAGAACCGCGGCCCAGAGGGGACTGCCCCATTGGTCGAACTCCCGTTGGGTCGAACAGCGTCGGCAGGTTAGATAATCACCCGTGTCACGGTTACTGAGATTAGGTTTAGGGTTAGGGTTAGAGTTAGGCATAGTTTTACTGAGGTTAGGATTAGGGTTTGGGTTAGAGTTTGGTGGTCGATCCGAAGGGTGTTCGACCTAATGACATGTTACTGGCCCAGAACGGTGACACTGGGCCGCGACGGTCGGCCGCGGTGACAATTGTTCGAATAACGTATCCCATAACGAGGTCCGGATCTAGTGCAGTGGTTCCCAAATTGCGTTACAGGACCTCAAGGGGTCCCCAAATTATTATTAGTATTATTGGTTATCATACAGTATGTACAGGGTATCTGCACATTTCTAAAGTGACGATTGAAGAACTTATTCTTATAATAATGATACTTTTTTTAACACCAAATTGGCCAAATTGTAAAATGTTACGTGAGGAAGAGGCACACGCCTTGTGAAAAAAACTGAAAATAAGCCGATCTACAAGCTCACAACGCCTCACAGTGCGAGGCGTTGTGAGCTTGTAGTTTGGCTTTTTTCACAACATTCATCTGGAACTGATTGAAAAAAAAAGATATAATAATGCCTCGACTCCTACAATTCCAAGTGCTTGTCAGAATATAGGGTTCCAAATTAAAATATGATTATTTCAGGGGGTTCACAGTCTTAAAAGTTTGGGAACCCTTGATCTGGTGTGCACAGGCTAACTTTGGCTGCTTCTTCTTTTGGGTCTTTGATGTTTTTTTCAGGCCAAGGACCCCTTAGCTGAGAGAAAGATGAAACAAGGGACTATGCTGTACGAAATTGTGCTGCAGATGAAATGCATATAATATTCTAGCTCTGGTCCATAGCGTTGGAGGCAGTTCTCCTTAACGCTATGCGTGGTCTGAATTCTGAAGGATGCCAAACAAAAACAGGTTTTACTCTTGTGTACCTGTACAAAACACGTAATAACTAGAAGAAGTGCTCTTCCGAGCACAGGTCTCCACCAGCCACGCGTCCTGGTGGTGCTTTAATTGGCCAATGTAAAAAGGGTGGCATGTGTTCTTCACCAATCTTAGACCTTTCATGGTGCCACCATGAGGCTGATTTGAACATTTTGTAGTGTAATTTCTTCCTTGGCCTTTTGCGATTGTGCGTGCACAATTACAATTGCATTGCTGTGTTTGATTTCAGGCATTTTGTTCGAAACGGATCAATCCTGCAAAGTTTGGAGGCCAATCTTGGCCAATCAGGATTGAATATTTAATACGGGACAGATCCGTCTTGATCATATGACTGTAGAGATACTGTGTACTGATTTGTGTTAATTTTGGGTAAAATCTGAAGGAGTAATATCCAAAAATGTGTCTTACATAAGTCGGCCTCCTGGTGGCGCTGTAAAAGGCTGATGTGAAAAATACAAGGAAAGGGTTTTTCCTTGGCCTATAGGGAGTGCGCTTACAAAGTTTGAAACTGATCGGTGGAGTTATAGGTAAAACCACGAATAGTAATAGTGCCACCATGATGCTGAATTCAAAAATTGGAAGTGGCATTTCTTCCTCGGCCTAGTGGGAACGTGTGTGCGCGATTTCATGTTAATTGCACTCTGTGTTTGTGATTTGAGGCATTTTGTCCAAAATGGACCAATCTTACAAACTTTGAAAGCCAATATCAGCCAATCAGGATGGAATATGGACAATCAGATAGATCCATGACGATCACATGACTGTAGAGATATACTGTCTACCGATTTGCGTGATTTTTGGACAAAATCTGTAGGAGTACTGGCCAAAAGGTAGTTTTGCATAAATTGGCCTCCTGGTGGCGCTAGAACAGGCCCATGTGAAAAATGTGGGGCAGAGGTTCTGAATTGGCATCCAGGGAGTGCGCTTACAAAGTTTGAAACTGATCGGTGGAGTTATAGGTAAAACCACGAATGGGCCTGTTATAGCGCCACCATGAGGCTGATTTCAAAAATTTGAAGTGGCATTTCTTCCTCGGCCTAGTGGGAACGTGTGTGCGCGATTTCATGTTATTTGCACTCTGCATTTGTGATTTGAGGCATTTTGTCCAAAATGGACCAATCTTACAAACTTTGAAAGCCAATATCAGCCAATCAGGATGGAATATGGACAATCAGACAGATTTGTGTCGATCACATGACTGTAGAGACACTGTCTACTGATTTGCGTGATTTTTGGACAAAATCTGTAGGAGTACTGGCCAAAAGGTAGTTTTGCACAAATTGGCCTCCTGGTGGCGCTAGAACAGGCCCATGTGAAAAATGTGGGGCAGAGGTTCTGAATTGGCATCCAGGGAGTGCGCTTACAATGTTTGAAACTGATCTGTGTAGTTATAGGTAAAACCACAAATCGGCCTGTTATAGCGCCACCATGAGGCTGATTTAAAAAATTTGAAGTAGCATTTCTTCCTCGGCCTAGTGGGAACGTGTGTGCGCGATTTCATGTTAATTGCACTCTGTATTTGTGATTTGAGGCATTTTGTCCAAAATGGACCATTAATCTTACAAACTGTGAAAGCCAATATCAGCCAATCAGGATGGAATATGGACAATCAGACAGATCCGTGTAGATCACGTGACTGTAGAGACACTGTCTACCGATTTGCGTGATTTTTGGTCAAAATCTGTAGTAGTGTACAGAAATATGTTTTGCAAACATCGGCCTCAAGGTGGTGCTAGACCGGGGACATTTGAAAAATGTGGGGCAGAGGTTCTGAATTGGCATCCAGGGAGTGTGTGTGCTCATTTTGGCAGTGACCGGGCCAACGGCGCCGGAGATTAGCTGTACACAAACTCGGAGGACGGACGGACGCACGGACGGACAGACAGACAGACGCACGCACGGACAGGGGCGAAAACATACTCAGACAATAAAGTACCTTGAACCTTGAACCTTGGTACCCATGAGCCCTTGCACTCACACCCACGGCAGCCCAGATTGCTCAGCCTCTCGTCTTTGGTAAAAAATAAAAATAAAAAGATACACTTTCGCTACCCACCAAAACAAAAACGGTTTTAAAATGTTGAAAGCCTACGTCCCTT
This sequence comes from Nannobrachium achirus, assembly GCF_963921795.1. Taxonomy (NCBI): domain Eukaryota; kingdom Metazoa; phylum Chordata; class Actinopteri; order Myctophiformes; family Myctophidae; genus Nannobrachium; species Nannobrachium achirus. The sequence continues at coordinate 13,698,368 of NC_137819.1, read as the reverse complement.
TAGTGGGAAAACTCGGAGCCACCCCACCCCACCATCTAAAATACACTCTTTGGCAAGAAAGGAAAATATTTCACCAGAAGAAAACAAATGATTTAGTTTAAGCTCAGAGTGTTCCCACTAGGGAAAGTAGGTTTTCAACTCCCGAAAACCGTCTTTGTTTTGGCGACTAGCGAAACTTTTATTTGTATTTTTACTAGAGACGGCAAGGGCTCATCATGTCCCCTAGCGCCAAGGAGAACTCTTTCTATTCTCTGAACCAGACACCAGAGCTAATACTATTCCTATCACACATAGATTTGGCAGTAGGGAACCCCCTGTTGGAGGACCCCTGGGCTAGTAGTGTGTGGATAATCTGACTTCTTATTAATTATAAGCGGGTGGGCCTGCTTTAGGTAATGCCAGCTAGCTTAAACCAGCTGGCGTTCATCTCCTGATCTCCATCCATTCATAACCAAACCTTCTGAGGATGGTGAGGGACAGCTTGCATCTCCAGATGTCCTTCTGATGAATTATCAATGAATGGCGGTCGTTGCTGTTGGATGTTTTCTATAGTTCTTTAAAAGAATAATTGCTCAAAGTGATCCGTCATTTGCGGCTACGGTTGTCGTTATATTTGTGGTGTGAACTCTGCTATCCACTTAAAGGGTTCATAATTAGATAGTCATTAGAGAAAAGAAAAGATGAGTGTTAAAACGTTTCATTTACTTCTTTCTATCACTAGTGATTTTAACGATTTTGATTTGCATGTATGCATGCAGGTGGCTAAATATGTCTTTTTTAGACACAATATGCCCATTCCCAAGATGCACCGCAATCTTTCATGGGCAGATGTGACTTATGGGGGATGGTGTAAATAGTAACAAAGAAATCGCCGGCTTATTTAGCCACTTGTACGCATGCCCCCACCCACTGAAATCAAACTACTAAAATCGCTAAAACAATAGAAAGCAGTGAATTAACTTTTTAACATATTTTCTTTTCTCTAATTACAATCTAAAATATGAACCCTTGTTGTAAAAAAAACAAAGTTGTCCTTTAAGCTATTAAAAGTAATATGGCTAAAATAGATTTTAACCACTTTAACCATTACTTTATACTTTGGATATTAAAGTTCAAATATGATTATGGGGGGTGTCGTGGCATGGAAAGGTTGAAAACCACATGGCCTAACATACTTTGAACCAAGTGGACCCTTACGTGCTGTAACCAAAATATTCAATTTGTACACTCTTATTATGGCCTTTGGCCTAATAATGCAATGGTTCTCAAATTGCACTTAATTGGGGCTTTATAGATGTTGGTTCCATTTGTACACTATCAGACAGAAAGAAATGCTTTAATTACACCCCATGAAGCCTTGAATTCATGGAGATTATTTCGTTTTTGTCGCATTCCTAAGCCAATAATAATGTGATGCAGGGACGTGCTGGCCATTGGGAAAAGCGGGACAACTCCCGAACGGCCGGTTCATTCCCGGCCGGTCCAGGCCGGCCATTAGGAAAACAATAAAAATAAAATGTCGGCCTTCGTTCCATTTTGGGGGCTGGGCGGCCAACAAAGTAAATCGTCACTGTCGGAGAGAAACCTCGTATCTCCAAGTTTCAAATGTATAATCTTTTTTGCAAAGCAAAGCACTGCTTCATCATACAAGGCCGTTGCACAAAAGTAGTGAAAACAGCAGATCTACAAGCACACAACGCCTCGCGGTGTGAGGCGTTGTGTGTGCTTGTAGATCGGCTGTTTTCACTAGTTTAAATCATTTTTAAAATGATAAATACAAAACAAACGGTTTTTTCCACCCGGCAACGACAAAATATAACTCATGTAATTGGCCCACTGGCTTGTCACTTGTCATGTTCTGAAATGACAAATCTTTGAGTAGCAGCAGCGCTATAGAGAGAGATCTCTCTCTATAGCGCGCAATGAGGGCCTCTCCAACTCTTTTTCCAGGGCTGAATCAGGGGCCCAGCACGTCCCTGATGTGATGACAGGTGGAGTCTAACTAGTATAGACTCAAAGCTAAGCAGCCACCCGGTCATCAAATTATTGGTGTAGGAATGCGAGTAAAACATTAAAAATCTCTAACCATTCAAGGCTTCACAGGGCATGTAATTGATAGGAAATTAGTAATTTGTTGGGGTGAACTACTCCTTGAAATGTAAAAATTCGAGGAGAACCACTGCTAGCGCTTCTTCAGAAATGTAACACTTAGCCTAATCAGTGGTGGAAAATAATTACTCAAATGTTTTACATAAGTAAAAGTATCAAAAGAAAAGATCATCCCCCAAGATCATCCCATTTCCAAGTTTTCAAATGTATAAACATCTTTTGAAAATAGCAAATCTACAAGCTCACAATGTGTGGCATCGTGACGCTAGCCTGACTGCAAGCGTCAGACTATCACACACTTCGTTAGGGGGTGGTGATGTGCGGACTGATTTATCAGGCTATCGTGACGCATTGTGAGCTTGTAGATCGGCCATTTTCAAATGGCCGAAATGTATAGAACTATAGGGTGGAATTGGTTGATGTATGTTTTGTAGTGATAATGAGTTTACAAAGTAACTAGTAAGTTTTCAATTAAACGTAGTAGAGTAAAAGTACAATATTTGGATATGAAAAGTAGTAGGGAACGCTAGAGTAATAGTAGTACTAGGCTAGGTAAAAGTAAATAGGCCTAATGGGCCTACTCAAGTAGAGTACAAAACCCTCAAAATGTACAGTACTTAACTAATAGCACTTAATCACTTCCCACCACTGCACTTTATTTTAACAAAAGCTCATCACTTTACACTTTCACACCAACACTCTCCATCTGTCTCAGGTGGCGTTTGTTTTGTTGTTGTCGCCGTCGTCTCGTTTTGAATGTCTAATCCCCGGATGGTGATGATGATGATGATGATGTTGAATTAATGATGATGATGATGATGATGATGATGCCTCTACAAAGCCTTGGCTGGCACTCTGTGCATATCCTGTGTTACCATGGCGTTCCTTGGAACACGTTCACTCCAAACACGTCCAAAAAACCCCCGCCTTTCATTGTTTGCAATCAAACAGAAGGAGCGTGTGAAGCAGCAGAAGAAGCCCCCTCCCCTCCCCACTCATAGCACTCTGCCTGCCAGACACAGCAGGTACCCAGGATGGCTCAGGTCTGTTACTTCACACGCTTTAAACCCCCCTCCTCCCTCAGGGGTGTCACACCAAATCCTGGGCCCTGAGTACAAGTATTCACTGAGGGGGCCCCCCATGAATGTTCTTCATAGAGGGAGGAGGGGGTTTAACCCATTTAGACTGGGAACGCGTTATTATTACGCGTTATTTTGTGCTTTAACGATTGAAAAAATTGCAGATATACAAGCTCGCAGCGTGGCACTCGCGGTGCTCAAACCTTTTCATGTGAAGGACTCCCAAAATTATATGTATTTGGCAACGGACCCCCCATCTCAAAATATGTAGTTCCAGGGACCCCCCCCCCCCAGTTACAAAGGTTCGCTTAAAAAAAACATTTAAACACATTTTCACGACTTTTCAAAAATATCTACAAGCTTGCCACGCTGTGAGCTTCTATATCTGCTATTTTTCAATAGCTAAATTATGAAATAATGAAGGCCCCTCCACCTTGGGCCCTGGTAACTCAGTTCCACTCCTCCTCCCCCCCCCCCCCTTGTGACACCCCTGCCCTCCCCCTTCCCTTCCAAAACACCTCATTGCTGCTCTGTAGTGCTGTCTGTCTGTCTCCTTTTAGAACATTTTAGAACAGTTTCCCCCCCCCCCCCCCCCCCCCAAGCAATATGGGTCACGGACACATTTTATTATTAGAATTATTTTTTTTAAATACATACTTTTTTTCCTTTTCTAATGCATGTCAGTCATTACAAAACTTTTTAAGAAATAGTGAAAATAGCAGATCTAGTAAATAGAATGTCTGCTATTTTCACTTAAATTGGACATTTATAATACATTTATAATGCCCTGTTTTGTACACACGCGCGCGCGTACACACACACACACACACACACACACACACACACACACACACACACACACACACACACACACACACACACACAAAACACTTCTTGTCATGTTCAGAAGGCCCTTGTCATTACTTCAAAACATCCGAGATCCGTCAAGCCAATGTGCCTGTGTGGGAAATGACAGGGAAGTGATACAAACAGAGTGACTGTCAAACAACAACAGCAGCACCCAAGACAAATCTACGTGGCGGAGCCTTTGCGGACGGGAAAATCCCAGTTGTCCGGTGTCCCAGTTGTCCGGTGTCCCAGTTGGGCGAACAGAACAGACTGTAATTATTGTCCACGACATTGCAAGCGGCGCGAAGGCCAGCGGACCTTGGTCCTGCGCTTCGCGCCCGAGCGCCGCAGGCGCGAGTGCACGCGAAGAGCGGGCCAGGGCCGGCCGCGCGAGTTACGAAGCCGTGGTGAATGCAATCGTTATATTGCGGCCTGGGCAAGCGCACGATAAACGCATGAATGGGATGAAGATCGCTTGCTTTACAGTCTGTTCGCCCAACTGGGACACCGGACAACTGGGACTAGCCCTTTGCGGACGGGTGGCGGACAGAATTGCGTTCTATACGTTTAGACTGAGTGTCCTCGGACCTGGTGTGGAAGCACCTGTATTCTCGCCACTATTCTGCAGAAACAGCAGATATGTCTGCCTGAATGTGTGCATCAACCTACATTCACACCAAAGAAACACACACGCAGGGTTAGGGTTAGCATAGGAACACAATTCTGTGCGCCTCCAGTCCGCAACGGCTGTTGTCGATTGACAGTCACTCTGTCGGATCACTTCCCTGTCATTGCCCACAGCCAATCAACAACAGCCGTTGCGGACTGGAGGCAGACATAATTGCGTTCTATGTGTTTAGACTGCATGTCCACGGAATTGGTCTGAATGTCCCCAAAGGTCAAGAAATGTAAATAAAACAATTCACAGGAGGCAAGCAGTGATCACCCCATGATGATGCTTTGAGGCGAATGGTTTAGGATAAGTCTAAGGAAAACTGTATCGTCCATCAAATTTAATATAAATGGAAATGTGTCTTTGGCACCCAGGCAGTCAGCCAGTATACAACAATAAAACATACATTGAATACACAATGCATTCAAATCTGTATGAAATGCATCCCATTACATACCAGCAGTGCTCAAGGGCTGTAGGGAGCTTCAGCGTTTTCAGGGCAAGGACCCCTCAGTTGAGAGAGAGATGAAGCAGGGACCCCCACAACCTTATCACAACCTTATCATAGATTCAATAGTTTCATCTTCTGACAGCACAATCATCAGTGTATTTTGGAATCATGTACATTTGCGTTTTCAGATGTTTAACCACTTGAACCGTCAATACTTAATGAACTTGACCTTTCACTCTGTGCTTAGTCGGCTCTTTTCCCCCTCTACACCAAAGCTCTTTGCCGAAAATAGCAGATCTACAAGCTCACAATGTACAGCCGATCTACAAGCTCACAACGCCTCGCAGCGCGAGGCGTTGTGAGCTTGTAGATCTGCTGTTTTCGGCTAAAGTTACCCGAATATGGACGCTATAGGGCATACATGGGCAACTGGCGGCCCGGGGGCCACATGCGGCCCCCACCTTCACTTAATGCGGCCCGCAGGTTAATACCGGAATACTGATATATTATTGATTTCAGCTGTTACAATTCCAAACATGACCTGCTTTAATTCTGGCAGTCTATCTTAGTAGCTTAATTTTTTATATTTTTTATGTCCAATGTATTTGTATTTATGTTCATAAATTAACATGAGTATATAACTAAATGCGTTTGAAATTAAATCAAAATGTTACATTTTCAGGATTCCAATTAAGAAATACAAAAAATAAGTCAGGATTCCAATTCAAAAGACGCAAAAATAGCAGATCTACAAGCTCAAAACGCATCGCAGCGCAATGCGTTTTGAGCTTGTAGATCTGCTATTTTTGCTTCTATTGTATGAGATACTAGAATGACAAAGCAGGACGTAGCAATATGCAATGTGGCCCTCTGGAGTGAAGGTGAAGATATAGTGGCCCTCGCCATCATCAAAGTTGCCCACCCCTGCTATAGGGGCTCAAGTGGTTAATATAAAAAAGGAGAAAAAAAGGTTCTATCACACAAAGATTTGGAGGACCCTCTGTAGTAACTGTCCCGGACCCCCTGTTGAAGACCTCTGCTGTAAGGATTGGATGGAAGAGCTATTTTAGTTTATAGCTTAGCTATAAACTAACATTGACATTTGCTGTACAAGCACGAATGGATTGACAAACGTATTGTCATTCTGTGCACATCGAGCACTCACTGAACAAAATATGAACGGCCAGTGTAGCCAAATGTGGACTGAAAACCTTTTTTATCTATTATTTAGAGTAGTCAATTATTTTGTACCAACTTTTTCTCCCCAATTTAGTCCTTATGCCAATTGATTCTTCCCCACACACATTGCTGTGTGTTGTCGCTGCTGTTGTATCCTACTGACTCACCTGCCAGTAAGGAGCCCCCACCGGGAGGAGGTACTGTTGTATCCTACTGACTCACCTGCCAGTAAGGAGCCCCCACCGGGAGGACGTACTGTTGTATCCTGCTGACTCACCTGCCAGTGAGGAGCCCCCACCAGGAGGACGTACTGTTGTATCCTACTGGCTCACCTGCCAGTGAGGAGCCCCCACCGGAAGGACGTACTGTTGTATCCTGCTGACTCACCTGCCAGTGAGGAGCCCCCACCGGGAGGACGTACTGTTGTATCCTACTGACTCAGCTGCCAGTGAGGAGCCCCCACCGGGAGGACGTACCGTTGTATCCTACTGACTCACCTGCCAGTGAGGAGCCTCCACCGGGAGGACGTACCGTTGTATTCCTACTGACTCACTTGCCAGTGAGGAGCCTCCACCGGGAGGACGTACTGTTGTATTCCTACTGACTCACTTGCCAGTGAGGAGCCCCCACCGGGAGGACGTACTGTTGTATTCCTACTGACTCACCTGCCAGTGAGGAGCCCCCACCGGGAGGACGTACTGTTGCATCCTACTGACTCACCTGCCAGTGAGGAGCCCCCACCGGGAGGACGTACTGTTGTATTCCTACTGACTCACCTGCCAGTGAGGAGCCCCCACCGGGAGGACGTACTGTTGCATCCTACTGACTCACCTGCATGCCAGTGAGGAACCCCTACCGGGAGGTCATATAGAGTGGTGATGGGCAATCCCGTTCATTTCAGTGAACAAATATTTGTTCATGTTCATGGTAATGATCCGTTCAAAAGATTCGTTCACCTTCACCTTCACCATTTTCATTACATCGCGAGTACAGCCCGACCTCCGTCCTGTGTGCCGGGGTTTATTAGGGGTAGGGGGCGGGGGTGTGAACGAAAGTGTGAACAACACATTTCAGGGATTTGAACGACTCGTTCACAAGTCTTGCTAATGATTCGATTCTTATGGACGAATCCCTCATGAACGACACATCACTAGTATAGAGCCTTCATTCATGGCTTAACGACAACAAATTATCAATTCACCTGGGAAAAACGGAGTCCATCCTCTTTGGATCAAATCATAACCTCAAAAAAGTCGAAAACTTCACAATCAAAGTGGGTGACAAGGTCATAACACGAAAAAACGAAATCTCTTATTTAGGATGCATCCTTGAAGCTAATCTTTCCAGTGAAAAGATGACTTCTAAAGTAATAAATAAAATCAACCAACGAACTCGTTTCCTACAGAGGATCGCCCCGATGGTCAATTTCAACACACTGAAGACCATAGCTGGTGCAATAATCCAGCCCCTCTTTGACTACGGAGTCCACGTATGGTATCGTGACGCACCACAAGCCCTGAAAACGAAACTCCAAACAGCCCAAAATAAACTAATTAGGGTCCTGCTTATCCTTCCCTATCAGACTCACCTCACCGCTACTCACCAGTTAAGAGTGGGGTGGCTCAGAGTAGATGACAGAGTACAGCAACTTGCAATGGGCCTGGTGTACAAGATACACTACACCACTATGATACCCAAGTACCTTTCAAAATACTTTATAAACATTAAGGATGTCCATAATTACAACACCAGAGGCAGCGCCACAGATCACTTTCAACCCAGAGTCAAAACCAACAAAGGGTCAAACTCTTTTTTCTGCTAAAAAAAAGAGTTTGACCACTTACAGGCAGCAGCCGTTCGCAACTGGTAAAAAATGAACCTAGCCCAACCCTACCCTCCCCTGCCCCTTCTTTGTATATACTGTTTGTTTTAGAGTTACTGTCTTTTTTTTGTTTTTCTTTACATATCTACTGCATAGTACTGTGTTCTATTTGTCTGTCATTCAATGTTATATGAGATACTTCAATGGTTTCCAGTGGAAATAAGCTTAGTCTTTTCATGGATCTCCTTTTAGTAGACCTTGTACCAGTGAACTGTACCGTCATGAAACTGTACCTTTTCCTATGCAAACTTCTAATAAAGTCTTCAATCAATCAATTCTACTTCAAACACGGCTCGCATTGACGCCCGACAAAGCCGGACGCACCACGATGGATTCGAACCCACGTCCTCCGTGGTGACGGTGCTGAAAACTGATTGCGAACAACGTTTTGTGTCCATGATGCTTATTGCTGCTATTGTTTTTGGTTTTGTTCATTTTCTTTTCAGGCCCAGTGGTCCTTGGGGGTGTTCCAGGGTGTCCCCAGCTAAAACGATTAGGAACCGTCTAAAACACACTCGTTTATTTTCCAGTTATTCAAAAATAGCCTGTTTAAAAAGGTTTTTTAGCAAACATATTGGCAAATCTCTCTCTTATGAGGATCCCTGGCAAGATATTTATATATATATGTTCAGATGGGGGATGTTGTTTGTGAAGTACTGATTTAGTGGGAGATTTTCAATGTTTTTGTGTGTTTTTCTTTATCCAGTTGGAAGGTGACACTATAAAAGTAGGAGTTTGGGGACAGGCCAGTTTGACACAGGTCCAAATCTGTGACCTTTATAACCTAACAAACTGCTGACTAACAGTGTGTACACACACACACACACACACACACACACACACACACACACACACCTGCGCACACGGACGGACGCCCAAATTATGCTGCCTTTGCCAAAATCCATGGCGAGTGTTCGAAATGGTACAATATTTATCACTGTTCTCCTGCTAAGTATAATGGAGAGGGCTGCAGTCCCAGTATTGACATAAGCCTGTAATTTATAGTTTGACGTGTCTTATATCGCCGAAAGTAGTAGATCTACAAGCTCACAGCGCAATGTGAGCTCGCAGATCCTCTTTTTTTGGTGAAGTATACATTTGGTTCCATATGTGTGCACTCCAAGTTAAATTAAGAGTGAGGAGTTGACTGAGTATAGCCTACTGTGCAGTCTGATATTATCCCCCCATTATGTCTGGTTATAATTAATGATACAACGTCAACAGTTTGATTGATAGGTGATGCTATCCCCGCGACACACTGAGGAGAAGATTTTCAGACTCTCACATCACTTTTAACCACTTCAAACCCGAGCGAGCAGCATTGTGGTTGGTTCTAGGTATGTGCCGTCCACTTGACTTGAGAACGACGGGCATGGCGTCACATTTTCTGACTATTAGCAGAAGAAGTATTGTTCAAGCATGCAGGATTGTCTGGAGAGAGAGGCAGAGAGAGGCGACCGCGGTTTTCCCCGTGAACCTGAGCGCAACGGTGGGGGCGTGGGAGTGTGGGTAACACACACCACTGCATGACTATTGCCCATGATGGAGAGGTTATATTATAGCCGTTATGTATTGAGAATGAGAGGCACTCTTGCAGATTTGGTAAGAGACTCGTCGCCAATTGCAAGATATTTAAAAGTTATTTGGGGCCATGATGATAACCTTTTCTTCCCACTACTAGACTGAGGATTTATATTGTCTGTGTTATTGTTTACAACCACAATTATTCACGAGTGGCAAGATTGCGGTTCCACTAGTTTTACTAGTAGGCTAGTGTAGTCTTAGAAGCCTTTTCAGAAGTTAGTTTAATGTTTTCCATTTAATGATTTCCTTTATCCTCATCTAATCTTGCGCTAATATACACAAATGTTTTTGCCTGGTTTTAAGGCCTAGTAGGCTTTTCAGAAGTGAATTTAATGTTTTCTATTTAATGATTTCCTTTATCGTCATCTTGCGCTAATGCACGCAACTGTTTTCGCCAGGTTTTAAGGTCTTATTTTAGTTGTTTCTCATAAGCTCGCAACCCTCCTTGCCCATCGGCCCCCACCGTTGCGCTCAGGTTCACCGGGAAAACTGCGGTCGCCAGAGAGAGAGAGAGAGAGAGACTTTGCACCCACTGCGCACAAAGTGGAAACTGAACTACACTTCCTAACCGCCTGTCCACTGTACCAAGACATCAGAGACACATACTTCCCACAGATCATAACCACACAAGGAGAGTTTGAAAACATGATGAAAAACTCCCATATCTGCCGGGTGAAGTATGACAATGTGCAAACACAGCAGCAAGATTCGTGAGCTGCTGTGATAGGAGAAGGATATCAAATGGAACAACCATCTTAAAGACCGATCATGGTGTATACTTTCCTGCACTGTCTGCTTCGAGTCATCTCCATACAAACTGTTTCACCCCTTTCCTTTGAACATATTTCATTTCGATTGCATGATTGATTGTATTGTGCTGTGTACACTTCTGCTTTGGCAATGTGAACATATGTTTTCTCATGCCAATAAAGCCCTTTGAATCGAATTGAACTGAGAGAGAGAGAGTAGTCAGGGGATATCTTAAAAAAGTCCTGGAATAAATTCCTTACCAAAACAATTCTTCACCAATGTGTTTGTAAAGGTGTCTAGTAACACATCTCACAAAGACTGAAATTCAGTTTCCCTTGGAGAATCCTTGACAGCTGCTGAAAGTTGGGGTCCCATTAAATTATATACAGGTTAAAACACACCAAAATATATATATGCTTTAAGTAGCATGTGAGGGGTCAAACTAGGGGTTTTTCATGATTCCGAATCCATTGCAAGCATTTGTTTTGCACAGAAAACATTCCTTGGGGTAAAGACAGCTCCCACAAAACTGAGAAAAGTGATGACTCATCACTAAACCATAGTTGTGTGGGGGCGTTTTTAGCCCAAAGAATGTTTTTCGTGCAAAACAAATGCTTGCAATGGATTCAGAATCATGAATAACGCCTTGTTTGACCCCTCACTTAAAGCATATTTATTTTGGTGTGTTTTCTTGTATAGTTAATTTAATGGGACCCCAACTTTCAGCAGCTGTCAAGGATTCCCCTAGGGAAACTGAATTTCAGTCTTTGTGGGATGTGTTACTAGACACCTGATTTATTCCAGGATTTGACACTATTTCTGAAGATATCCCCTGACGAGAGAGAGAGAGAGAGAGAGAGAGAGAGAGAGAGAGAGAGAGAGAGAGAGAGAGGACAGACAGACAGACAGACAGACAGACAGACAGAGTGTGCAGTGCTGTATCCCAGCATCAGAGGGAGGAATGTGACCACCTGTGGTTGCACCTATTCACCCTGTGCACAAAGACACTGTGGGGGAGCCATTCTATACGTATACCTACTGATAGCAGGCTCTACACCCAATAAAAAAAAAACTTTTGTTTTCATAATCCCTGCACACTAAACATACACACACATCCTGGCTGGTTGCTGCTGGAAACCTTGTATGTCCAAAAACCTGTTGGTACTGGTATTTGAAACACATTTTAACCCTTTAAAACCTCAGGACAAGTGTCTTCTAAATCCTACTGGTTCTCTGAAAGAAATTAGTGGTGCTCAAACTTTTTTAATGTCACGGACCCGTAGAAGAAGAATGTATTTGATTTGCGGACCGCCATCTCAAAATATTTTGTTTCCGGAGACCACGAGAAAGAAAGTTATGTTTTTTTTTATGGGGCGGCATTGGCTCAGGGGGGGTAGAGAAACCCTGAATAGAACACAGGGGGTTCCCGAAGGGTTTCCCAGTTCGATCCCGGGCTCCCCCAGAGTTAGGGGAAAACCGCGCTCTTTGGAACGACCATCATTTCGACCGGAGGTTTAGCGACTCACTCCACGGAGGTTAGGGTTAGGGTTAGGGTGAGGGTTAGAGTCGGGTGTCGAAAAGATGACATGTAGTAACAGCGACGCGCTCCTTGAGTTAGTGTGGAAGTGTCCTTGAGCAAGACTCTGAACCCTAGTTGCTCCCGGTGAGCAGGTTGGACATGGTTTCCTCTGCCATTGGTGTATGAATGTGTGTGAATGGGTGAATGTAATGGATAAAGGCGCTATACAAATCCACCATTTACGCCTTTACAGTAGACTGACGGGAAATGGGGAGAGAGACGGGGAGCGACACGCAGCAAAGGTCGCCGTGATCGGGACTCGAACCAGTGACGACACACTGCCAGGCATCAGAGCTATGCGCCTGGACCGCAAGGCCAGCGGGCGCCCCGAGAAAGAAAGATTTGAGTTACAAATGTTCACTTTAGGCCTATAGTATATTCAAAGATTTGTGCAACGCATTGCGAGCTCATAGCTATTTTCAACACTTGTGTGGCAACTCTTGTATGATAAAGAAGAGCATTCATTTATGGATAAACAGAACGTTGAAATATGGAGATACAAGGTTTCTGCCAGTAAGGATGTACCCTTTATGCGGCATATCGTCGTTGTCGGGTGGAAACCTTGTATGTCCAAATAACCGTCCTTTCATTGTTATTGTTTTAAAAACGATTTAAAATAGTGAAAATAGACAATCTACAAGCACACAAGTGCTTGTAGATCGGCTATTTCCTCTACTTTCGTGCAACATTTTGTATGATGTAGGGTTTTTTGATTGATTGAAGAATTTATTAGAAGTTTGCAATAGAAAAAAAAGTACAGTTTCATGACAGTATAAATCACTGGTACAAGGTCAACTAAAAGGAGATCCTAGAAAGCCGAGGCTTATTTCCACAGGAACCACACTTTAAGTATCTCATATAACATTGAAAGACAGACGGATAGAACATAGTACTTTATCTAGGATAATATCAGTTTCAAAAGCATAACATCAAATACAAAAGGCAGAATACAAAGAAAAAGGGGGGGGGAGCATGGGGGCTTAGTCTGTTTACAAGTCACGGGTAGCTGCTGTCTGAAGGTGACTTTTCATACCAATTTTGAAGGAGGCTAGGGATTTGCTCTCCTTTAGGGCTTGTGGAAGGGCGTTCCACATGTTGATGGTATAGCAGGAGAACGAGTTAGCGCCTTGTTTAGTGTTAAATCTACGCTGATGATGATTAGTGGAGCTGCCTCTGGTGTTATGATCGTGAACATCCTTGACCTTTAAGAAGTAGTTTGTCAGGTACATGGGAATCTTGGAGGTGTAGTGTATCTTGTACACCAGGCCCATTGCAAGATGCTGTACTCTGTCAGCTACTTTGAGCCACCCCACGCTTTCGTGGTGATGCTCGGTAAGGTGGGACAGAGGAGGGAGACCAAGCACAACCCTAATTAGTTTGTTTTGGGCTGTTTGGAGCTTTAGCTTTAAGGCAGCTGGGGCGTCGCGATACCAGACAAGGACTCCGTAATCAATGAGAGGCCCAATAAGAGCACCTCCTAGTGTCTTTCGGGATTTAATATTGATCAGTGGGGCAACTCTTTGCAAGAAGCGAATTCGTTGATTGACTTTATTGATTACCTTGGTGGTCATTTTTTCACTGGATAGGTTAGCCTCCAGGATGCAACCCAGGTAGCAGATGTGTTTTTTTCTTTCTATCACAGTGTCACCTACTTTAATTGTGAAGTTCTCAACTAGGCTAAGTTTCTGACTAGATCCAAAGAGGATACATTCAGTTTTGCCTAGGTGAATTGAGAGTCTGTTGTCATTGAGCCAGGGGCAGATCTTGTTAAGTTCACAGTTAAGGGCCTTTTCAACCTGCAAAATGTCTCTGCCTGAGACTAGGAGAGCCGAGTCATCCGCGAACAGAAACAGATTGCAGTCACAAGCAGATGACATGTCGTTTACGTATATTAAGAACAACAGTGGTCCTAGTATACTCCCTTGAGGTACTCCACAGTTTACTGGGAGGGGGGGGGACAGGGTTCCGTTGACTTCCACCATCTGTTCCCTCCCCACCAAGTAAGAGTGCATCCATCTCACTGCTGTGCTATCAAGACCAATAGCTTTGAGTTTTTCAATCAGAATAGAATGATCGACGGTGTCAAATGCCTTCTGGAGGTCCAGCATGACCATGCCGCAATATTTGCCATCGTGAATTTCACGTTTGATGTAATCATTCAAATAGATGAGGCATGTATCTGTGGAATGGGACTCTCTGAAGCCAGACTGGAACTCGTAGATCAGTTTATTCTCTTCAAGATATTTAGCCACCTGTTCATAGACAATTTTTTCCATTACCTTAGAGATGGAACTAAGGATTGAGATTGGCCTGTAGTTGCCAGGTAAGATACAAGGTTTCTGCCAGTAATGATGTACCCTTTATGCGGCATATCGCAGGGCTTTAATTTATGACAGAAAACATACAAATTTGAAACTTGGAGATACAAGGTTTCTGCCGGACAGCGATGATATAAACCTATAAGCTCATAGGAAAAGGTTTAAAGAAACTTGCTATAAGTACTGTGTGAACAATATGAATGTATTTTTCTATAATAAACAATAAAGATAAATTATATATTTTTTTGTATAAAATGTGTATGTTCCCATTATCAGAATATTGTCACATCACAGGTTTAGGCCTACGGGTGTAAAGAAGTGGGTGTCGACTAAAGTTTATTTTGACAGGCCTCTATGGGTCGTATAATGTCTGATCTTACACTTGGTTGCGTGCTGAAAATAGCAGATCTACAAGTTCACAATTCGTCACAGCAAACGTCTTTAAAAACAACACAAGACGTGTCTATAAACACTTAAACGTTATTCTAGAGCACTCTTACATCTGTGTGTCATGACTTGATTGTTTATTCCTGTGGCTTTTAACTAAAACGTTCAACGTGGAACAGGCAGTGTAAGGAAACGTTTAATGCACATAGAAATAAGTGTTCCTGACCTATCATTGTATGACCTGTGGGCAAGTAGACCATGACCTGTACTTACCCGACGGGCAAGTGCCTCTCAGACCTTAGCGTCGACCCCTGGAAAGAAATAATAATAGATAAAAACAGGTCAGATATTGAAATATTAGTGATGTGAGTGCAGACTTTGTTAATACAGCATTAAGATCAGTAAAACGACTTTATAAACCTATATACATCGTCTCTTTAATAAAATAGCCTCTCTACAAGCTCACAACACACTTTGTAGATCGTTATTTTTACATTTTAACAACACAAATCTTGTATGGGGGTCCCTGACACCAAATATTTTCAGACGAGGAACCACCAGACAACTACAAAGCAATTTAGGGGTCATGAAAAGGTCTGATAATAAACTGATTTAAACAACATTAGCGAATAAGCAACGGCACTTTAGACAACAAGCCCAAATAAACTGCAACCCGTAACTGCCAATATTCACAAGCGACTTTATGAAAACAAACAAGCCCAAAGTCACTTGGAATAAGCAGACTTGGCAACACTGACTTCAAACGGTCAACGTGTCAGACTGTGCCTGCCTGTTGAGCATTCTTCTCCGACACTTCACACTGACACCCTAGCAACGCACATCAAAGGACTCGGATTCTAACCCCCAACCCCCCGCCTAGCTGGTACCTGGGGTGGGATTGAAACAGACCTAACTGTGATTCCTTTTTTATTAGCCCAGTGGTTCTGACAAAAGAAGGCTAGAAACACAACCACCCTAAGGACTATAAACCATGGATTGACATCTAGACCTACTGCACATACAGTATGAAACAGAGATGATACCTTTAAAATGCATTTTGAGAAAGAATAATGCTGTTATTTGTTCCAAAAGCTTTATACCCTGTACATATATAAAATGTCACAATGCGAGATAGCTCTGTTTATACAATGCTGTACCCCCTTCCAATGTAGGCCCATTTCCCCATTTTAAACTGTTTTTATTTTATTTTATATTTATTTGTGACACTTGCTTTGGCAATGTAAACGTATGTTTTCTCATGCCAATAAAGCTCCTTTGAATTGAAAATTTGAATTGGTTCTCAACCTGTGGGTGGGGGCCTGTGAGTGCACTGCAAAGTGGGCCCCTCCAGATCATTGGCACAACACTATGATTTTAATGAAGCGAGCATGTTAGTTTATACAGGACACGGGAGTCGTCCCGCCCAGCTGTAGTCAGCTGTCAGTCAGCTCTGTTCTCATTCCCCATTCTCATATCTGCTGGTCATTACGTCACATGACTGCCATACTCCAATCAAAGCTCTCAATCAGTAGGGAAGGCTCCTTTAAATACAGGGTGCTTCCTCTACCTATTCTTGGTTTGCGAAGCTTCGGAATCATTTGCTGCTAGCCTCCTCCACCCCAGCCTCCTTTGCACGATCAGTCTGGCTAAGCACAAATACTTGTGATTGTCCGATTAAGTTACATGTCAATGTTGTTAAGCTCAAATACTGTGATTTTGACTAAGTTACATGTCAATGTATTGCTATTGTTCTGCTATTGTATCCCTATGGGGGGTAGTGCTTAGTGTTCCCTGATTTTGCTTAGCATGCTCAAAAAGCATGCACAAACGTCTCCAAACGCGGAGCCGAATAACACAGGTATTAATCTCCCTCTGCCAACGTCTTTCATTGTTTTACCGTATTATTTTGCCGTCATACTGAATGCACGCTGTGACCACGATGTGTAAACGCGATGTTTGTAACATCCAACGATCTTTTAATTTCCTCTTTCACCCGGAAAAGAAGAATTGTAACTGCGAAGATCCATTCTTTACTTATGGTGTGTTGGAAAAAAACTTGTTTTGACGAAAACACAATCTGGGAGAAGATTCGATTCTATGTCTCTCTTAAAATAAATGACATCAATTCTAGTTTCAGTAGTCTCTATGGGAAAAATATTTTTTTATTTTTTTATTTTGTTCTGAAGCTGCTTGCAGAGGGCAAAGATATATATAATTCTTGTTTGTATCGCCCGGGAATTAAACCCTCGCCTCTCACGTAGAAAACCAACATCTTAACGAAGCCCTTATGGAGTGGGCTGTTATAAGGCGTTTGGTCATCTGCCAAAAAGGCTCTGAGCCACACATTACATTTCTCAAGTTTTTAATTGTTTTATTTTTGACACTTTGCTTTGGCAACGTTTGCTGATGCCAATTAAAGCTGGACTATAGGTGTTTAAGAGTCCTTGAGCAAGACATTGAACCTCTATAATTGCTCCCGATGAGCAGGTTGGTGTCTTGCATGGTTTCCTCCGCCATCGCTGTATGAGTGTGTGTGTGTGTGTGTGTGTGTGTGTGTGTGTGTGTGTGTGTGTGTGTGTGTGTGTGTGTGTGTGTGTGTGTGTGTGTGTGAACTCAACTGTTGCGATAAAAGAAGGCTATAGAAAATGGAATACAAGCACCCTAAGGACTACAAACCATTGAGTGGCCTCTAGACCTGTACTGCACAAATAAACAGAGCTGCTACCTTTTTAAATACATTTTAAATTGAGGCTTTTTGTATACTATATACCTAAAATCATTTTGAGGAAAAAGGTAGCTTTTTGTCCCAAAGGACAGCAAAAGATTGCTGCGTTTTGTTTTCCGAAAAGCTTGTGTACAAAATGTGACATGGCTCTCTTTACACAATGCTTTACCCCCTTATCAATATATTATCGTCGTTGTCGGGCAGAAACCTCATATCTCCAGGTTTCCAATTGATATGTGTTTTTTTCACGAAGTAAAGCACTGCTTCATCACACAAGGCAGTCGCACAAAAGAAGTGAAAACAGACGATCTACAAGGCGTTGTGTGCTTGAAGATCGTCTGTTTTCTCTAGTTTGAATCATTTTTAAAATTATAAATGCAAAACGAAGAGTTTTGGACATACAAGGTTTCCACACGACAACGACGATATAGGCCTACAGTATGTTCCCCTTTATCAACAGTTTTTATTTGATTTTGACACTTGCTTTGACAATGTAAACGTATGTTTTCTCATGCCAATAAAGCTCCTTTGAATTGAATGTGAATGTGAAATACATTGTAAAGTGCTTTGGAGAAACGCTCTATATAAATACAGTCCACTTACATGCATTGCTTTACCCCAAGTTTTAATTGTTTTGCTTTTTGACACTTTGCTTTGGCAATGTTTCCTCCTGCCAATTAAAGCTCCTTTGATTTGAACTGGTGTCGTCCATGAGAACGAATCACAAGAACGAATCGTGAACGATTCGTTCATTTCCTTAAACTGTCCCCTCCCCCTAATCGCCCCCGGGACACATGCAGGACGGGAAGGAGGGCGGGGGGGCTGTATAGGGTGTGCCAATTGTAGTTCTAGAACAGCCATTTTTTGGGTCAAACACTGCTTACACAGGTGTTCTGATTGGAGTAGTAGTATTAGTTATATGCCAATCAAACAATTGAAACACCTGTGTTTGACCCAAAATATGGCCGCTATAGGACTACAATTGCGTCACCGTTGGCACACACTATTGGGATTGCGCTACTGAACGAAGGTGAACGCGAACAAATCATTTGAACAAATCGTTGCCCTGAACGTGAACGAAATGATTCGTTCACTGAAATGAACGGTTTTGTCCACCACTGATTTGAACTGAGCTGATGTTAAACCAGTGACTCTCCTTGCCCTCTGTTTCAAGGACGACCCCCCCTGTTTGATATGAGATAAAGACCCCCGCTGACCTGAGTAGGCCTACTACCAGCACACAAACACATTAAATATTTATACTTTAATTCACTGCTTCTCCATGTGGGGTCAGAGTCTGGGGGACCACCCAGAGGTCCAATGGATCGGTAAAAAATCTATAAATACATTAATAAATTAGCTTTTTTTTTTTTTTTTTTTTAGTGTGTGTGTGTGTGTGTGTGTGTGTGTGTGTGTGTGTGTGTGGTTGATTGGTTGATATTGATTGACCTACGGTACTTTATTTTGCAGTTTGTAGAAAAAAAGAACAGCAAAGTCTTTATTAGAAGTTTGCATAGGAAAAGGTTCATGACGGTACAGTTCACTGGTACAACTTAAGGTCAACTAAAAGGAGATGCTAGTAAGCGTTCCTGCTTATTTGCACAGGAAACCATTTAAGTATCTCATATCTCAAACAGATAGACAGACAGACAGCCATGAAAGAAAGAAATAATAACCTCCCTCCTTCATTCCCCACATATTGCATTTCTCTACGGGCTGCTCCTTTAATTCACATTATTGGAGAGAGAGAGAGAGAGAGAGAGAGAGAGAGAGAGAGAGAGAGAGAGAGAGAGAGATAGGGGGGAAGAGAGGGAGAGAGAGAGAGGGGGGGGGGGGAAGAGAGAGAGAGAGGGGAAGAGAGAGAGAGAGAGAGAGAGAGAGAGAGAGAGACAGATAGAGGGGGGAGAGAGGGCCGAAGCGACCAGGGGTGTCGCACCAAATTCTGGGCCCTGGGTACAAGGATTCACTGCATTATTTTGTGCTTTAACCAGTGAAAAATAGCAGATATACAAGCTCACAGCGCGACACCCAGTGCTGCGCTGTGAGCTTGTAGATCTGCTATTTTTGAAAAATCGTGAAAATGTGTGCAAATCTTTGAAGGTTTTTTGAAAAACCTATGTTTCTATGTCAGTGGTGCTCAAACCTTTTCATGTGAAGGACCCCCAAAATGATATGTATTTTTGGCCACGGACCTCCATCTCAAAATATTTAGTTAATTAGTCCCATGGACACCCCCCCCCCCTCAAAGATTTGCACACATCTTCATGAAAAAAATAGCAGATCTACAAGCTCGCAGCGCCTCCACCTTGGGCCCTACTCAGCCCCCCCCCCTTGTGACGCCCCTGGAAGCGACGCCCCCTCCTCTCCCCTGCTTCTTGCCTCGCTGCCAAACGGCGGAGGAGGATCAAATAAAAAGAAAAGCACGTTCCGCCAAGAAAGAAAGAAAAGAAAAGAAAAGAACCCCCCCCCCCCCCTCCCTCCCTCTCCCCTTTTTTTCTCATGGAAATAAGACCCCCCCCCCCCCCCCACACACACACACACACACACACACACACACACACACACACACTCAGTCACACGTGGTGGCGGCGCTGTGGCCGGTGTGGGCTTCACAGAAACAGAACAGAATCACTTCACACACACAATCCTCTCTCCACTCTCCAGTCCAGTCCACACACAACAAGGCAAAGTTGAAGGTTTTGAAGCCCACTCCACTCCTCTCCTCTCCTCTCCTGTCCTCTCAATCCATCCATCCATCCATGCAGGACTGAAGATTCTTCTGGGGATTTTTTGGGGGGTGGAGGGGTCCTCCTCTGTTAACCGAAACCAGACCGGGACATGCAGACAGAAGAAAACAGCAGACACGCAGGAGCAGCGACAGAGATGAATTATTCGTCTGCAACATCACGGACTGTATGATAAAGCCGAGCAAAGCCGAAAAAACGCAAGTTTTTTTTCTCTCTCTCTTCCCCTAGGGGTTTTTTTTTTCCCGGTAGTCCATCTGTTCCGATGATCGACACAACCGTTGATCGTCTCGTCGTCATCACCGGGGCAGCAGCTGCTGCAGCATCATCGTCGTATAGCAGCTTATATATCGTTGTTGTCGGGCAGAAAACCTCGTATCTCCATATTATTTTGAGTGTGCTGTGCACTTTAACTTAAGCACCCAAAAAGTAGCAGATCCACAAGCTCGAAACGCGACGCGAAGCGGCGCGTTTTGAGCTTGTCGATCTGCTCTCCGCGTTCGATCTCATCGATCAGGCTATTTTGAAATCCTGAAAAGTAACACATTTGGACCAAAAAAAAAGAAGAAAACGACACGTAGGCCTATTAAAAAAACACAAAAAATAATGCCGGTATTATTGTTATCGTTGGCGCAGCAGCGCGTGCTGTTCTGCGCGCTGGTGGTGTGCTCCCTCTCCATGTACGCGTCGCGGGCGACGTCGTCGGCGGCGACGTCCTCTTCGTGCCCGCCGCGCTGCGAGTGCTCGGAGGCGGCGCACACGGTGAAGTGCGTGGCCAAGGAGCTGCGCAGCGTGCCGCGCGGCATCCCGCACTACGCCCGCAACCTGTTCATCACCGGCAACCACCTCGGCCGCATCGGACCCGACAGCTTCCGAGGGCTGGACAACGTCACCACGCTGTCGCTCAGCAACAACAGGTAATGTAATAAGAGGGAGATTGATTGGTTTTAATGTCACCCAGTGTCAGTGTCTGTAATGTATCACCTCATGTTGAGTTCTCCCTTCAAGCCAGTTGTTCTCACTTTTTTCATGTCAAGGACCCCCAAATTGACACTTGTTATTAGCCCGCGGACCCCCATTTGAAAAGATACGCCAGGGACCCCTAATAAGAGAAGATTTTTTTTAAAGGTTCTATCAGTGGTTCTCAAATATTTTAATGTCAAGGACCCCCAGTTTGACATTCATTAGGCTACGGACCCCATTCAATGGCTCTTTCTTGAGACCCCAATTTATGTTGTTAAAGCAATTTAACTCTGAGAGTGTACAAATGGAACCAAAAATGGACGTCACCTCTGAGTTGCAGACGCATAAGGGTCCATTTGGTTCCTATAACTATTTAGCTGGGGACCCCCTGGAACTCCCTCGAGGATCCCTGGGGGTCCCCGGACCACACTTTGAGAACCAATGCTTTAAGCAATATCCCAGCCTAGGGAATTAAGATTGTTTTAATGTCACTGCAGTTGTCAACTTGTGTCCCAAGAGCAATAAGAGGGGACAGTCGGATTTGTGTTGTTGGATAGGCTACTTGTCATTGTATAACCTCAGGGGTCCTTGAGGGGCTTTTCAGGGGGTCTACAGTAAAATGAATGTTTAATATGGCATCGAAATCAGTGTCCACTTTAACTCCTATATCATATGGTTTATAGGCTGCTATATGCATTGGATATTTGGAAATAGGCATCCATAAGCTCACATTGTGCACATGTTGTGACATTTTAACGACAAATATCAATTTAGGGGGACCTTGACATGACAAAAGTTTGAGAACCACTGGCCTGAATCATGTGGTTCTCAAACATTTTAATTTCAAAGGACTCTCATTTTGATTTGCCGATTTGATTTATATCTGAGAGAACACTGTGGACCCCCAACGAACGCTCAGTGTCAGTTGAACGCAGAGAGTGTTCAAAATAGGACCGGATGGATTCTTACGGGTCCATTTGTTGTCCACGGACACCACGGTGAGAACCAGTGCACCATTCTCTGAATTCATGTCAAGAACCCCCAAATTGTATTTAGCTAGTAGATCGCCATCTGAAAACATTGTGTGCCATGTTTTCCAGTTTCCCCTTCAGAATGCAGCAGCTGTCATAGCATAGAGTGGAGCCTATAAGCCTATCGCTTTACACTATTTGTTGTGTTCAAAAGTGATTTTCTTTTTCATGAATGTGTTACTAGTTGTCATTACAAACACATCCATGCCTTGGTTTTCCCACACAAGCCACCACAATCTCATAAATAATGTTTTGGCGTGATCATTCGGCACAAGTGCCAATCAAGTGACTGCACTGGCCAATCACAGGGAATCTTTTCCGGGACTTGGCAAAACACATAAAAGCATAACATCTGTTTAGCAGAGTGTGAGGGCTTGTGTGGGACAACGATGACATGGATGTGTTTGTAATGACAACTAGTACCACATTCATGAAAAATAGAAACACTTTTGACCACAACAAATAGTGTAAAAGTGATAGGCTTATAAACTCTGCCTAATAGACCCCATGGACCGTCTTTTTTGAACAATATAAGTAGGAAAATTAGCCTAGAAGTGTTTTAGGGAAGAGTTGTCCTTTAAGATGGACAACATAAGGGTCCAATGAAAGACAGAAGTTATCAAGTATCATACAGTAAATGTTGTCATTTAATCAACTGGCCCCTTGCCATTTTTGTAATGTGGCCCACAGGTCCAGAAGTTTGAGTATCCCCACTGTAAGGGATAGGCTAATATGGATGTCATAAGCAGCCTATATTTACACTCAATGTAAAATAAGATCTCCACATTTATTTGTGTTTTATCCTTTTGACAGATGTGTAGAATTATATTGTCACTGTCAGGCAGATCGAAACCTCTGGGACAACCAGATCTTATTTTATTGTTGTTTGGGACACGATCAACACAATCCTGAGTTATTTGTTGTGTTCAATCTGTGCTTTGAGACATTGTAGTATTTCAGCATGAAGGATGTTGCATTTTGCATCATATGAGTCATCATGCTGCATCATATGATGCTAAATGCATCATCATTCATGCCGAAATACTAAAATATCTCAAAACACAGATTGAACAAAAACATTGTGTTGATCGTGTCCCAAACAACAATAAAATAAGATGTGGTTGCCCCAGAGGTGAACTGGCCCTTTAAGTGTGTGGGTTTTATAAATATTGAACCAAGTAGGCTAAAAGTAGTCTATTAACAAGAGCCTGTGACTCATAAATACACTGGATCCATAGGATCAATGGCCTGAAAATTAACAATTTGGACACACAACCGTGCAATATGGTTTTCTTTATCAATAAGAAAACATCAGTTAATCAATCAATCAGACAGACAGACAAACAAATTGCAGTGACATTAACCACTTGAACCCCAAATAGCCAAAAAGTAGCACATCTAAAAGCTCACAATGTGATGCATTGTGACACATTGTGTCAGATCTGCTATTTCTGGCAAGGAGAGATTGGAAACAAGAGCACAAGGGAGGAAAGATAAGAGCTGATCAAGTTGCATCTGAGGTCCGCTTCACTTGAGAACGGAGGTTTTCAGTGGTCATGTCTTCCTCTGTGGGAGTGTGTGCCACCATATGTAGGATTTGGGAGGCGGAGTCTCACACCCAGGGGTGTCGCACCAAATTGTGGGCCCTGGGTACAAGGATTCACTGCGGGCCCGGCCAGTTGGTGGCCCTATAGCCACGCTGCTACACAGCTATAAAGGACTTTGATTTCGGAGCCTGCGTTCACACATTGCGTTTCATGAGTGGACGAGAGGCAGGCTTTGGATGTCATGTCCATAGCACTCGCACAAAGTGCAATGTTCACAAGCGCAATGATCGCATGAACGTTGTGTCTATGCACAGCAGCCATATTGGGAATAAATCGGGCCCCTTCCTTACTTACCAATGATACTAATGATACCAATTTCTTTCCAATGTGGCTGCTGTGGATAGAGCCCATTATTTAGCCTATTGCTTGGCGGCCTGAAACAATGAAAGTGTGCACTTCCCATGGTTGTGGTAACGATTGACTGCAGGTAAATGACAGCGTTGTGACACAGCCATGAGCAAAATAATGAGCAGCCTCCTCTCCTAAAGCTTAACTAAGTATATCGTCTCAAACTGTTACTTTAGAGGATAAAAAAAAAAAAAAAAAATCATATCAAAAGTAGCAGGTCTTCAAGTGGATCAGCTACTTTTGATGCTTTTGTGTGATGCTGTAGCATGATCAAGCAGGGCATTAAATTACGAAAAAACAATGGTCCAGGTATATGACTAGTGTTGTGAGCTTTAAGTTAACTCTTAACCCATTTAGAACGGGTACACATTATTGTGTATCATAATTTTATGCTTTAACTATTGAAAAATAGCAGATATACAAGCTCACAGCGCGGCACGATCTGCTATTTTTGAAAAATCGTGAAAATTAGAATTTTGACCCGATTCTATATAAGTGTCTTTTGAATCCTTCTAAGATTTTTTGAAAAACCTACGTTTCTATGTCAGCAATCTGGCCAGCCATCATCAAAGAAAAGGTCCTTTTCACTTAAATGGAGCTCAGTTAGTCTGTTCTTGAGAGACTACTATGTCTGTGGTGCTCAAACCTTTTCATGTGAAGGACCCCCAAAATGACATTTATTTGGCCACGGACCCCCATCTCAAAATATCTAGATCCAGGGACCACGCAGAAGCGAAATTTGAGTTACAAACGTTCGCTTTGAAAATACATAATATTCAAAGATTTGCACACATTTTCACGGAGTGCCGCGCTGCGAGCTTGTATATCAGCTATTTTTCACTGGTTAAAGCATTCAATAATTCAAGGCCTATAACACCGTGTCCCCCTCCCTCCCTTACTCCCTCCCTCCTTCCCTCCCTCTCTCCGCTGTGTGTGTAGGATCTGGGAGGTGGAGTCCCACACCTTCTCCGGCATGCGCTCCCTGCGCTCGCTGGACCTGAGCAACAACCAGCTGGCCTCCATCCACCCGGAGGCCTTCAGCCTGACCCCCACCACCACCACCAACACCAACACCACGCACCACAGCAGCAGCAGCAGCAGCCCCAGCCCCCTGAGGGAGCTCAACCTGTCGCGGGCGCTCTACAACCACTCCTCGGTGACGGAGCTGGCGTCCTCGCTGCGCTGGGGGTCCCTGGGGGGCCTGCAGGTGCTGGACCTGTCGGGGAACGGCCTCATCTTCCTGCCCACGCATACCTTCTCCCACCTGGGCGCTCTGCGGCGGCTGCAGGTACGAGGGGGGGGCGTGGTTACTATGGGACTTACGATCTGGGAACCCATTCATTCGGTTTAAAAAAAATCACACCCAGTGCAAAGTAAGCAGTGCCTTTGATGAATTATTTCGAGGCTGCTCAACAGCACCGCTGGGTGGCTGCAGCTGGTTTTGCCGTGCTCATAGGGACATAAAGGGTCCTATTTTCATCCATGCCTTACCCCTTATCCCTAAACTTCTTTGCCTTTTTTGCCTATTTTGAAAAACCTTTTTAAATAGTTCAAATAGCTGATCTACAAGCTCACCACGTGTCGATGTAGTTCGGCTATTTGATATCACTGTATTCTATTGATACCTTAACGACTAGGGTTGAGATCAGGAACCAAAGGATCTGGATCCAACATTGAGGAACCGGGAATCGGTTCTGTCAAAGTTTGGAATATTTTCCGGAGCCCGTTTTTTATCTTAGCTGGCATGTGGCCTTCAATTTGGAACCCACTAATTACTTTGAGAACCACTACAGTAACATGTATGCATTGTTAGTTAGTATGATTGAGTTTGTGTCATCCAAAATTATAATGAAGGCAAAAACTATATAGATTTTCTTTTCTAAATCGTTAAAAGGGAATCTTCAAGGAATGGGACCGCTAAGAGGCAATCATTACGGGACCGGAATCATTAAGATCCTAAATGATCCCAGCCCTAATAGCAACACTGTGCTTGTGTGTGTTTGTTACTCCTACTGTGTCGCTACTCTTAGCTGTACTGCTGTATCTTTGAATATATATATATTTTTAAAGCAGACATTTGTAAGGCAAATTCTTAGTCCTTAGTCTCTTAGTCCCTGGAACACAGTATTTTCAGATGGGGGTCCGTGGTCAAATACATATAATTCTAGTCCTTGACATGAAAAAGTTTGAGAACCACTGACATAGAAAACTTTTAGGATTTAGAAGACTTGTTGCGACCGTCAGGTCGCAGTTACTATCAAAACCTCGACCAGCTGTCCGTCAGTCAGTCAGTCCGTCCGTCCGTCCGTCCGTCCGTCCGTCCGTCAGTCTGTCTGTCTGTCACACGTCACACGTCACACTTTTGCCCTGCTCATATCTCCGCAACCGTTGCCCCGATCCATGCCAAATTTTGCATACACACTCCTTGGCTGCCAAACCACTACCTCCACCCATCAATTCTCACATGACCCTCTTCTAGCGCCACCATGAGGCAGATTCTTGCAAAACACATTTATGGACACAGCTCCTACAATTTTTACCCTAAAATCACGCAAATCGGTACACAGTAGGTCTACACTCATGTCATCAACATGGATACATCCCGTTTAGCGCCACCTTCTGGCTGATTTTTAAAACACATTTTTGGACACTGCTCCTACAAATTTTGCCCTAAAATCACACAAATCGCTACACAGTGTGTCTACACTCAGCTCATCACCATGGACCTGTCCCATATAGCGCCACCATCAGGCCGATTTTTTTCAAACACGTTTTTGGACACTGCTTCTACACATTTTGCCCTAAAATCACGCTGCAACCTGACGGTCGCTTATCTCCTGATTAGGGAGTCTTACTGGTTTAGGTATTTTTCAGGTCTTGATGGGTTAAACTTGTAACCTCTCTCTGTCTCTCTCTCCTTGCCAACCCCAGCTGTCCAACAACTCACTGGTGGCCGTCCACAACTCCACCTTCCAGGGCCTGGAGGGCCTGGAGGAGCTGGACCTGTCGCTGAACTCCCTGCGCACGCTGTCGGACGAGGCCCTGGGCGAGCTTGACGCGTCGCTGCCGCCGTCCGCCGCGCTCCTGCTCGGCCAGAACCCCTGGACGTGCGCGTGCGGCGTCATCGAGCCCTTCGCCGCCTGGCTCAACCGCTCGCGGGGCCGCGTGCGCGACGCCGACGCGCTCGCCTGCTCCTTCCCGGCGGACATGCGTAACATCTCGCTGGCGGCGGTGGCGTTGCGGTCGCCCGAGGCGCTGGGCTGCCACCAGACGTCGCCGGGCGCCGACCTGGCGCTGCAGACGTCCTACGTCTTCCTGGGCATCGTCCTGGGTTTCGTGGGCCTGGTGTTCCTGTTCGTGCTCTACCTGAACCGCCGCGGCATCAAGAAGAGGGTGTACGACCTGCGCGACGCCTGCCGCGAGGTGTGGGAGGGCTACCACTACCGCTACGAGATGGACTCCTCCCAGGACCCGCGGCTGTCGCAGGCCTCGTCCAGCACCGGCGCCGACGCCGTGTGACCGCGGCCCTGACTGACCGGACCGGGGAAAAAAACAATATACTAAATCCTGGGTGTTGTTAAGGGCAATACGTGTTCCTTCCGACGTCTGGACTTTTCTTTGGAAAGGGAAGGTTATGTACGAGTTGATGTCATACCGAACTTCTGATGGGCGGTCTCTGAAGCTTTTTTTCTCTCAGAACTCGTGCGCCTCCAGATGTCCTGACACTCCGAACTACGGTTCGGAAAGCCCGTCCGAAGTGACGTCGGAAAGTGGAGCGTGTGTTAGCCTTCAATCAGACTCTGAGGGCACAGATGGAACCGAATGGACGATTCGACTATTTAAACCCTACCTGTCCCGATCCTGGACATTGGCGTTGGCGAAACTTCGGTGAAAGTAAGGGAACTTTCGGAACGGGAATAGACGATCTGCAAGCTCACAACAATCAGTGCACCTTGAAAACCCTGAGTATTAGTTCTATTTATCAACATATGGTCCAGGGTCCACCCACCCAGGACCCGTAAGGGTCTGTAACTCTGAGAGGGTACACAATGGAACCATTTGTTTTTCCTTAATCCTTAGGAACTCCAATCTACACTTTGTCTACACAAATTGCAGTGTTCATTTAGCTCTGAGAGTGTACAAATGGAACCCTGACCGTCCCCACATTGAGAAGCAGTTTGAGGGTACAAATAGAAAGAAATGGCCTGTCAATCTGGTGGGACTAGTGTCCCAATTCTGGACTTGTTAAAGGAGGCGAACGTTTGGCGAAAATAAGCGCCCCCTTCCTGAGGAAATGGACGATCCAGTTGTCTTCGCTGAAGAGATTTGGTGTAGAGGGGAAAAAAGGGGGTGACCAAGTATAGATCTCTGGGTGACCCCGGTCAATCACGTACATGAGGTATAAATGGTAAAAGGTCTATGGCACCCATTTTTAACTCTTCTCACTAATATTCTTTGTAAGATCGTTCCAGTTTTGTCCATTAGGTCTGTGTTTCAGAGGAGGGCTGTTGACAGTTCAGAAACCCGCTTATGAGTGACATAATTTGTAGGCAGGTTTGATAATATTTCAAACTTTATTATTATTATTATTCTCAAATTAAAGGAAGAACAGTGGCTTCGACTTCAGCATGCTAGCTTTCCAAGAAGACCAAAGGCTGTAGTTTCTATTAGCTTGGAATCATAATGGATGATGTCACTGGTAGGCGGGTTTCTGAACAGTCCACAGCCCTCCTCTGAGACGCAGAGTGAGCGGACAGAAATGGTGTCATCTTATAATGAACATTAGTGAAGACCTATATGAAGATAAGATTGAAAATGGGTGAAGTGCTCCTTTAAGGGTCCATTTGGTTCCATTTGTACACTCAGTTAAACTAACACAGATTTTCTTTTGTACTATGCTATACTTCCACACGAAACCCAGACCTTTTTTATTTTATTTTAAACATTTATCAATAGAATAATGTAAAAAACAAATGTACATATCTGTAAATATACACATTATGATAGCGTTGATATAATTATACAGTTTTAGCTTTGTCAATGGAAGCATGCACTGCCTGTGTCTACTTACCAAGTACTCTGATGGATTAAGGTCGTGTCATTTTAATGGACATGAATATAAAAATACAAAACAATAATGTTGTTAATCGTTTGTTTTTATCCACGTCGTCAATTTAGGACTTGTTTGTTCTACT
Source organism: Nannobrachium achirus (assembly GCF_963921795.1). Lineage (NCBI taxonomy): Eukaryota > Metazoa > Chordata > Actinopteri > Myctophiformes > Myctophidae > Nannobrachium > Nannobrachium achirus. The sequence goes on along the minus strand of NC_137819.1, from coordinate 13,668,915 downwards.
CAAACTCAGTACTTCAAGGTATAGAGATGCTCCTGGACAAAATATTACTCATCCACAAGTGAAAGTTGCTCAGACAAATTTGTACTTGGGTTAACTCATACAGTGCCTATCCCGAACAAGTTCGGCTTTATTTCAATCCAATACAATTTTTTTTTTATCAATTGACTTACCCTGAGCTGCTTGTAGAGTCGTGGGTGGTCCTGGCTCGTCCTACGCTAGCCAGCTAGCCATTTTACATGGTCCGACGATATATTCCATTAAAAATGGTTTAAAATACATTTTTGAGCCCCCCAATGTTCACCGAATGTTCAGCGCCGCTTCCGGAACGACGTCCAGTGTGCCTATCCCGAACATGTTCGGCTTTTTTAATGAAATGAATAAAATGATCCGAGGCCTTCTGAAGCCTGGGCCTAAATTTTCAATCCAGTGTTCGAAATCCGGCCGCCCCCCGGCCGGCCGTTAGCAAGTAACGTAGCCGCGAATCGCCGCCGAATCCAATGAAAAACCACATCTTTGGAGGCCCATATCTCTGGATTGTGTTTTTAGGGATGCGGCGCGAGGTTTATTTACGGCGAAATCGCCTAAAAATGATCTTTTAAATGACAAAATGCTAATAGCTATTCTGTAGCCATTTTCATCCGGGACCTTTCCATGACGTGCACGAACGTGAGCACGCGCGTCACTGCAACGTGAGTCCCCGGATGCTAATACGCTCGCCTATGGGACAAACCCTGGCATTCTTTGGCGCCCTCTAGGGGCTGGCACTAAAACGGTTAAAATAGTGCAGTACATGGTTTTATTCAAAAGCATTCAAAATATCATGCTTTTTTAAAAAAAACTTAAGTATCCTAAAGTATTCAGAGAAGTGCAAAGTACCGTAATTGCTGGACTATAAGCCGCACCAGCTAAATTTAACAAAAAACAAATGTTTACATGCTGCTTCCCGCTAGAGCGCCCCTGGTGGCTGTTAGCTGTAAAATCTATATATATAAATCCTTGTTAAAGACCATTGTAAAACTAACTAACTGGCTGTTAGCTGTAAAAATCTATATATAATCCGCACCGTTGTATAAGCCACTTGGTTCAAACCATGGGAAAAAAGCTGCGGCTTATAATCCGGCAATTACGGGTAAATTTTCTTTTAACACATCCTCTGCCTAACCCGGACACAGGCGTGTTTACTCTGGTTAGCGGTACTCAGCCACAGCTGAGTTAACCCGACTGTGGTTGAGTTAACTGGTTACCATTGTAACCAGGTGTTTACCTGCTCTCGCAGCTACCCGCTGGTGAGCTAAGAAACTCCAAATCCCATGATGCAACGCAGCCGCAATGTGACCCAGTTTCACTTCCTCATTCAGATCCACTTTGTCCACGCTGGGAAAACAGCTGTTTTCTCCCCTTTTTTTTCTTCTCTCTCCCCACGTTGTGTGACCGGTCCATTTCAGCTCTCTCTCTGTGAAGCATGGATTTTACCGTTTCGATTATCTCTTCCCCGCACGAAAGAAACACATGTAGCACGGCCATGGACCGGGGTGGCAACGCACACCGTGTGCACGCGCCGGACACACGGAGGCACTCCAGAAGAGGTAAATATTATTGTTTTGGCGACCCGATGGTGAGCATTGTGTTAATATAATCTTCAATAATAATGAAAATAGCAGATCTACATAAGCTCACAACGTGTTGCACCGCAGAGTGTTGTGAGCTTATAGAGAGGACAGTTTTAATTGGTACTTATTGTACTTTCTTCAAAGTATGCTTTTTTCTAAGTGCACAGTACTCAAGCAAAGCTATAGAGGGTATGCGTGTGACATCATCATCATACACAGAAGTTATGCGGGAACGCCTACTGAGTGGCAAAAAACTACTTTCTGGCCTTGACAGCCCATACATCCAAACAGAAAATAAGTACTATCTGATTGCATTAAACGATGTTAAACGACTTTAAACTTACTTTGCCACTCGATATGCCATTCACTTCATGCATGCACATACCCTCTATCTTCTTCACTGTCCACCATTGACAGGAGCATAGTGGAATCCAACCTCATGGCGGTAACTTGCCTTCGTCAACTCGTCGGCCTCGTTAACTTGCCACAGCTTGCGGCGCTCGTCGGTCAGACGGGGACGAAAGCTCGGCGAGCTGGCGGAAGTAACGGAGCGTGATTCATTAGAGGCTCCGCGGCGTGACATATTATCATGGGGTGGCGGTCTGAGAGCTAATTAAATTCCTGTCAATCTGACGGGAAGCCACAACAAGCACACACGTCGTCGGATCATCGTGACGTGCCAAAATACTCTGACATGTGACCCTGAGAAATGCAGGCACCATCTCCCCCTTGTTGCGACTGTAGGTCGCAGTTAACTATGAAAACCGACACATCTTGTCCACGTATCCGCGTATCTCTGTTGGTCACGCCTGACACTGTGGTTCCCCTGACGCATCACTGTGACATCACAGGTCTATGGGTTTGCTGTGATGTCAGGGGAACCACTCTTAACAGAATGGGTTTGCCGCTCTGACATCATGCTCTGGCTTCACTGTGATAGCACACTAACAGAATCCCTGATGTCATCAATGTTAAGCCCATATCTAACAGGACTTCATATGGGAATGCCCATATATAGAGGCCACATGGCCACATACCACACTAACAGAATCCATATATGGCCAAGACGGATGGCCAAGACAGCCCATATCTATGTGGCTGGTTCTACAGACAGGGATCTCCATGTATGGGCATAAAAGGGTATGATGTCAGATGTCAAAGACGTCATAGGACTTTCACATAACGAATAACTGAGTAAGCATGTTTGGGCTCTCACAGCATACCTATCTCCATATGCAGTACATGGATCTCCATATATGGTTATCAGGGTTCTCCATATATGGGTAACTGGTCCGATATACATCACTACTGCTGGCCACTGATGTATATCGGATGGCCAATGTTGCCCTGAGGCGTCTTACTAGTTTTATCGGGTAAGCTGGTGTGTTTGTGCTTAACTTGAAAGGATTGATTGACAAGCTGAATGAGTGTAACGTTTTCTCTGTTCTCAAATTGAAAGAAATATGTACTAAAAAAGAAGATTGTGCATTTGAGAATAAAACTATTGATCTTACCCGACAACAACTAAAACTTGACCAAAACTAAAACATTTTAGATGACTAAAATGTGACTAAAACTAAATGGAATCGTATTCAAAATACTATGACTAAAACTGAGTGGAATTTTATTCCAACGACATAGACAAAAACTGAGTGGAATTTTATTCAAAAGACAGACAAAAACTAAAATGGAACTTTATTCAAAAGACAGACAAAAACTAAATGGAACTTTATTCAAACGACATAGACAAAAACTAAATGGAACTTTATTCAAACGACATAGACAAAAACTAAATCGAACTTTATTCAAACGACATAGACAAAAACTGAGTGGAATTTTATTCAAGACAGACAAAAACTAAAATGGAACTTTATTCAAAAGACAGACAAAAACTAAATGGAACTTTATTCAAACGACATAGACAAAAACTAAATGGAACTTTATTCAAACGACATAGACAAAAACTAAATCGAACTTTATTCAAACGACATAGACAAAAACTAAATGGAACTTTATTCAGAGGACTTTGACTAAACCAAAATGGAATGTTATTCAAAAGACTATGACTAAAACTAAATGAAAATTTGCCATCAACATTACCACTGCAGGGGAGGTGTTTTTAGGGGGTGGGGGGAGGACCCCCGCTGTCCCGGACCCCCAGAGAGTCTGTTAGGCATTAAGCCTCCACAACATTCCTAGAGGAGTAGAATGCTTCCTACCAGCCACTGTTTCTCAACGTATGGTCCGGGGAACCACCTGGGGTCCAAATTGAGCTTTACAGGTCTGTAGCTCTGAGAGTGTACAGATGAAACCAAATGGACCCTTATGGGTCTGTAATTCTGAGAGTGTGTATCGTCTTTGTCGGGTGGAAACCTTGTATGTCCAAAACGTTTGTTTTGTATTCATCAGTTTAATTTTTTTTTAAACTAGTGAAAATAGCCGATCTACATCTGCTATTTTCACTATTTCCGTGCGACAGTCTTGTATGAGGAAGCAGGGCTTTACTTTACGAAAGAAAAAAACGTTCAAATTCGAAACTTGGAGGTACAAGGTTTCTGACCAACAATGACGATATACAAACGGAACCAAATGGACCCTTTACAGGTCTGTAACTCTGAGAGTGTGTAGTACTGTGCTATGGAACCAAATGGACCCGTAACTCTGAGAGTGTGTAGTACTGTGCTATGGAACCAAATGGACCCTTACAGGGTCTGTAACTCTGAGAGTGTACAAATGGAACCAAATGGACCCTTACAGGTCTGTAACTCTGAGAGTGTACAAATGGAACCAAATGGACCCTTGCGGGTCCTTGGTTCCATTTGTACACTCTCAGAGTTAATTTAACTCTTATAGTGTAGTGTGCTCCTCCAATCTACACTGTAAAAAAAACTTCTGTGCTCTAAGAGTGGACCATATGGAACCCGAAAATGGTAACGCGTTAAGGAACCCAAAGTCCCCTCACCAAGTCCCCCGGCCGGCATATCATGCTCTGAGAAAAGAACGGGGACAATTCAGAACAGAGCAACGGAAATGTGTCCGCCACCTTCTTTTTTTTCTCTCCCCTCTTTCTCCTCCCTCCTCCTCCTTTTTTTTCCTTTTTCCTTTTCATGAAACTTTGCTTTGTTTTAAACTCATGACTTTTATTGTCAAAATGATGAGAAACAGTTGTGTGGTTTTCTGAGTCTGTTGAAAGAAGCCCTCCACCCTCCCCCCCACCCACCCGCCCGCTCTCTGAAAGCTCTTTGAAGGCTGTGTGTGCGTGTGTGTGTGTGTGTGTGTGTGTGTGTGTGTGTGTGTGTGTGTGTGTGTGTGCTCGCATGAGTATGTGTGTGTGTGCTCGCACGAGTGTGTGTGTGTGTGTGTGTGTGTGTGTGTGTGTGTGTGTGTGTGTGTGTGTGTGTGTGTGTGCGTGCGTGCGCGCGCACGTGTGGTAGAGCTCCACATTGTTTTGTTTAAGGGACTTTCTTCTTTTTCCCTCTTTTTTTCCACTGATGAAACGCAGTCGATTCCGAAACACCAGCAACAACACAGATGCATTCTGGGAGTGTGTCTGACCAGTCTAGCTGCACTGGAGTTTAGAAGTCTCACTATAGTGAACACAGTGGTTCTTAAACATTTTGCATGTTAGGGACCCCCCAAATTAATATGATTTGGCCCCCTGACCCCCATCTGGAAATATGTTGTGCCAGGGACCCCCATAAAAGAAGATTTGTCAGCATAATTTGCCAATCTGGAAGCGGATTCACAAGCTCACAAGTTGTGTGAGCTTGTGAATCTGGTCCAAAAATAAAACTTGACATTTAAAGTGTGTTTAAACTGTTCCTCATTTTGCTGGGACCCCCACAAGGACTCCTGGGGGTCCCCCCGAACCCCACTTTGAGAACCAGTGAGTTAAATCTAAGCAGTCTTAAGCAGGGGTCTTCAATGTTTTCAGGCCAAGGACCCCTTAGTTGAGAGAGAGATGAAGCAGGGACCCCACAACCTTGTCATAGATTCCATATAATTTCATTGTTTGACAGCACAGTCATCAGTGTATTTTGGATTCATGTCAATTTGAGTTTTCAGATATTTAACCACTTGAACCGTCAATACTTATCCCCTCTACACCAAGCCTCTTTGCCGAAAATAGACGATCTACAAGCTCACAGCGCCTCGCAGCGCAAGCCGTTGTGAGCTTGTAGATCTGCTATTTTTGGCTAAAAAGGAGATTTTGAGGACTAGGGGTCTAGGACCCCCTGTTGAAGACCCTTGGTCTTAAGGTTTAATCTAACCCCACTTAAACCCCAGCATCCTTATTGTTGGGAAAGGTTTTGCTATAGCAACAGCAGATCTATAAGCTGACAATGCGTTGCATGCATGTCGCTGCTTTAAATGTATATGTTCATGTTATGTTATTGTTTTAAATGCAGCCAAATGACAGGCCTCTCAGACGTACAAGCTCACAATGAGCTTGTATTGTGGGGGCCCATATTATAGAAGAATAATTTAGGATTTAGGTCTGATGAAAGAGGGTAACATTCAGCCAGAGACAAGTGGCATTTTGTTGCAGGGAGAGCCAGACACACAAACAAATAAACTGTCGCCGCCGAGTGTGGAAAGCTTGCATCTCCACATTTCAACCTTGTACTAGGGATGGAATGATATGAAAATGTCATATCACGACTATTGTGACAAAATAAATCTTCGATTTACGATATTATCGCAATAATCATAATCCATTATCCTTGGGCAGAACATTTGCCAAAAAAATAGCAGATCTACAAGTTGCGACGCGTTGTGAGCTTGTAGATCGGCTATTTTTTGTCAAAGACATTTTATAGAGAGTGGAAAAAAGACTGTATCAAGTATGTATATTATAAGTATCTTTTACCAATTCTAGAGGATTAAATGGTACCAGATATGCAGCTCAGCAAATAAAAGGTGAATTGATCCCAGTGCATGACGGAGGACGATATCACGATAAATTAAATCTCCACGATACGATTATCGTGAGTGTTTTTTATCATGATATACGATGATATCGCTTATCGCCCCCATCCCTACCTAGTATGTGTTTCTCTTTTCTTAAATGAATGCCCTAGTTTGTCGTACAGGAGTGTCACACATGAAGGAGCAAAAATAACCTGTTTACGACAAGCTCTGAGCTTCATGTTTGGCTTTTCGAAAGTGGCAGATGTCCTTTTACTTCTACTCCACTGCATCTCAGATCCAAATGGTGTGCTTTTCCTCCACTACCTTAGTTACAAGTAACTTTACAGATATATTACAAAACATATGAACCACTTTAGTCCCATGTTATACTAATAGGTATTTGAAAATAGCCGATCTACAAGCGCACAACGCATGACATCGCGACAAGTCACATCGCAACGTGTTGTGTGTGAGCTTGTAGATCTGCTATTTTCAAACATTTTTTGCACTGTTACTTTTGGTGCTTTAAATATATTTTGATGCCAATACTTTTGTACTTTTACTCAAAAACATTTTGAATTCCAGACTTTTTTGTAAGTATGGTCACACCAAGTTTGGTGTGACCATACCCTTGCAGAGTATTTCTGCATTGCAGTATTGATACTTTTATTACAAAATGTGAGTACTTTTTTACAACACTGCCGAAAAGTACTAACACCACCTTTTTCTTTTTTTTTTTTTTTTTTTAACCTTTATTTAACCAGATAAAAACACATTGAGACATGATCTCTTTTTCGAGTGTGACCTGGCCAAGAGGCAGAAATAAAAAAAATTACACAATCCTTGCTTACATACATGACATCACAACAAAAATAGAACATCCATGATACACAAACAGATACCTAAGAACCCCAAAAATACAAAATGTACACTAAATAATAAATTAATTTGCAATTCACAGGTAGCAGTACACGCACAGTGTGCCCAATGTACCCAAAGGAAGAGCTCACAGAGCAAATTAATTACAGGTCTGAACAAGTGCAAGCGTTTGTAAATCTGTCTAGAGTGATTCTCTTAAAACTTCTCAAAGGAATTAACACAGCCAATTTGAGTCTGGACTGAAGGTCATTCCATGACCAGGGGCCAAAAAAGGAGAGGCTTTTTTTGCCTCCCTCAGATGTAAATGCAGGTACTACACAGCATTTGATCTGAGATTTAGCCCATTCTTGACCAGTACAAATTTGGAGGAAATGTAAAAAGGAAGCTCACCAAGTAAGGCTTTGTATACAAAATTCAACCAATGTTGTAACCTGCGAGATGTCAATGAAGACCAATCAACTGCAGCATACAACATGCAGTGATGAGTCCTGAAAGGCGAATTTGTTATGAATCTCAGCGCTGCGTGATAAAGGGGATCCAATTTGGCCAAAGTGGAGGCACAAGCAAACCTATAAATGGTGTCCCCATAATCCAGCTGGGACAAGAACAAACCATTTACCAATCGTTAACCTTGTGACTTAAATGATAACTTCACCGGATCCATTGGAAAACAGATAACCTTTATTACATGGAAAACACCTAACCTTATTACATTCCCTCAAAGGTAACAGTTTCGTACAAATACGAGGTTTCCCCCCGACGGAGACGACGACAACACACAGAAGTCCAGCACAGAGCGATAGATACGTCATCCCTGGAATTGTTATTCTCCTGCCCTGTGAGCGAGCAGCTGAGCATCTGGGGACACCGAGAAGGACACTCAGCGAGACACAGAGAGCGATGCGGGGAGAGGAGAGGAGAGGGCAGGGGCGTCTATTGGGTATGGCAGGGGTATGCAGCTGCCATACCCTGGGTCCAGGGGGGAAAATACAAAGTACTTTTAAATATAAATCCATGAATGTCTCTTTGTCTATCTGTGCTGGTTATTATGTTGTTAAATTACAGTAAAATAACTACAAACGCAAAGTTTTACCAAATTGTCACTTTAACAAGGTATTATAATTATATTCTCCACACTTTTATTCTCCTCATTTTGACAAAATGGTATATTCCCAGGTTTCCGCAGGTCAGCTGCACGGGTGCAATGCATTATTGTTAATTGTGGCACGTTTACTAACATGCCCAAGTTTAGCTGCACTTGAACAACCGTTCCAGGCCCAAGAAACCATAGAAATGGGGGGGAAAAATGAACTTTTTAAAATAAATGTATGATGCCTGTTGCTAAGGTATGGCAACATGACTGGTGTCTTGCACGCGCGCTAAGGCGCGCGTGCAAGACACCAGTCATGTTGCCATACCTCAGCTTTTTCTGAACTGACGCCACTGGGAGAGGGACACTGGATGCTTGGAAGCGAACGAAGCCAAAGCGGTGCCTGTGGCGAGGCAGACTGCAGGGACACACACAGGCGCTGAGCCACTCTGTCTTCAGGTGAGCACAATAATAGAATACACACTGGGTGCTGAGAGACATGCACGTGCACGCATAGACGTCAAAGGGGGCTTGAGCCCCTGCTCTTTTCATCCATCTGTAAAATGTGCCCTCTCTCCAGACCATGAATGCCGTTTTTACTATGGTGAAAGAAATGCAAAATGCCCACTCTTTCCGTGCCATACCCGAAGGCAGCATTCAAGAAAATTGCCTCGTCCAAACTCTCCTGAACTTGAATGCAGCATCTTATGTTGAAAGATTTGCCCTCTCTGTGTAGAAATCCATGCTGTTACGCCACATCTCCAGTATTGACTTGATCGATTATGACTTGATTGATTTATTGATTATGCTTAGTTCAGTGTGTGGTATCAAGCACCTACAATTTGGAGGTCTGCTATTTTCCACCAAAAGGCCCTTTTAGAAATTTCAGCCCCTGCCTCTCTAACATTCTGTGCACGTCCCTGCTGTGAGACATGCAGGCAGTGCAGTGAGACAGGGGAAAGGACAGTACAACATGCAATTTCAGATTTCATCCAAACTTCTCATTTTTGTTGTATCATCTCCAAATTCAGTTGTTTGTTCTGTATTCTGTGAGTCCTCTCTCCTGCTCGGATGAAATTGGAATCCCAGTGCATTTTGTGTTTACTAAAGAACTGAAAAGACAGACCCCTGTTACCGAACAAACACTCTATAGCAATGATTACTATCACAATATAGAGCTATTTAACACTGTTACTGAACACACACTCTATAGCAGTGATTACTATCACAATATAGAGCTATTTAACACTGTTACTGAACAAACACTCTATAGCAATGATTACTCTCACAATATATAGCTATTTAACACTGTTACTGAACAAACACTATATAGCAATGATTACTATCACAATATAGAGCTATTTAACACTGTTACTGAACAAACACTCTATAGCAATGATTACTATCACAATATAGAGCTATTTAACACTGTTACTGAACAAACACTCTATAGCAATGATTACTATCACAATATAGAGCTATTTAACACTGTTACTGAACAAACACTCAATAGCAATGATTACTCTCACAATATATAGAGTTATCTGTTACTGAACAAACACTATAGCAATGATTACACTAGAGCTATTTATCACTTTTTAACAAAATAATGTTATTTAAAATAACTTTAACAACAAAGGTACATGTGTGAACGTGTGTGAAAGCCAATGCATAGGCTATATACTTACTAAGTATTTTAGACAGACAGGCAGGCAGGCAGGCAGGCAGGCAGGCAGGCAGACAGACAGACAGACAGACAGACAGACAGACAGACAGACAGACAGATAGAAACCCTGATCTTACAAGTGCATTTCTTATCAATGATGCATGGAGTATACTACTTATTGTACAAGTCAAAGGCGCACATGAGGTCAGAGCATTGACTTGCAGAGGAGAAAACAATTGAGGTTCTTGCAGTATCACAATGCACTGAGACAAAGAGCGTCTCACACAGCGAGCAGAGAGAGATCCGCTTTGTTTCCCCCTTTCTTCTCACAGCGGCCATTATCCTGACGCCAGTGGCAAACAGTAACTAAGTACAACTACTTGAGAATATTTTAGAAAGATTAATATGGAACATAATGTGCATTGACATATGACATAAGAAAGATAATAATAGTAAAACAAGTACTTTAGTATTTTCATTCAAGTACATATTTGACAGAAGCAACTTTCATTGTTTGTGTAATGTTTGACCAGGAGTATTTTATACTTTGACTCGAGTAGGCTGCTGAAGTTGAGTCCACCACTATCCATGGTGGAAGAAGTACTCAGGTTTAAAAGTAACAATCCCCCCAATGTAGCCCTGTTATATCCTGTATCAAAAAGTATTCCCCCAATGTAGCCCTGTTATATCCTGTATCAAAAAGTATCCCCCAATGTAGCCCTGTTATATCCTGTATCAAAAAGTATCCCCCAATGTAGCCCTGTTATATCCTGTATCAAAAAGTATCCCCCAATGTAGCCCTGTTATATCCTGTATCAAAAGGTATCCCCCAATGTAGCCCTGTTATATCCTGTATCAAAAAGTATCCCCCAATGTAGCCCTGTTATATCCTGTATCAAAAGGTTTACCTGATGAAAAGTATAAATTGATGTATATTATTGACGTAAAAACAGGTTAAACACAGTATCTCTACAGTCATGTCATCAACATGCATCTGTCCCTTCTAGTGCCACCATAAGGCTGAGTTTTGCAAAACACATTGTTGGACACTGCTTCTACAGATTTTGCCCTAAAATCACGCAGAGTGGTACACAGTATCTCTAAAGTCATGTCATCAACATGGATCTGTCCTATTTCCCATATCCCCTCCTGATTGCCTACCATTGTCTTCTAAAGTCTGTGTATGCAACCTGAGTCACCTGACGGTCGCTTATCTCCCGTTTAGGGAGTCTTACTGGTGTAAAGATAATATAAATCTACAAAGTAACTTTGTAGATTAAGTGGGATTTAAAATAACTATGTAGTGGAGTGAAAAGTACAACATTTATTTGTAGCCTATTGTATCGATGTAGGGGAGTAGAGGTATAAACCATCAAAAGATGGAAACAAGTAAAAGTAGGCCCTGTGTCAAAATTGTAATAAGTAAAAGTAATTATAGTTACTTTTACGTATTACAATTTAAGCCTCTATCATAGATAGTCCAAGGTAAAGATCTATCACCTCACCGCGGTGTAGTTTTCTAGCTATCACCTAAAATGTATAACAAAGCCCAGGTGATAGCTAGTGTTTACAGTTTACAGTTTAGGCATTTAGCAGACGCTTTCAGGCCCTGTCTATACCTAAACAATCCCCGGGGGTTTCTGACTTCGTTTTGAAACCTCTACGCCTCCACACGGGCCCGTGTAGAAAAATATGTGTGTCCACACGGTATTATCAAAACGCTATAAATCCCTGTCTGCGCGTCACCGAAGCGGTGGCGCGTCCCCCTGCTCTCATGCTATCTATCTATAGGCTATGCATCGTCCAAGTGTCACAATCTTCACACTTTAACATGCACAATTGCTATTTAAACATTCATTTAATATAAACTCGCAAACTATTTCTAGAGCAGGAGAGGGGAGAGGAATCGTCGAGTGTGGTGTGCTCTCTCTCTCTCTCTCAGCATTAAACGAATGTAACTCTATCATCAATCAGAACTTCGTGGTCAAGCAAGCATCACTTGGTATTGAGAGAGAGAGTGGTGCGCTCTCTCAGACGGACTTTTTTTTTGCTTGCGCTGATCGTGGAAATAATTTAAAAGGAGGCACATGCCGTGAATAATCAACATATTCTCACCTTCAAAGCGTCAGACAGCTGATGAGAATGGGCTGGAATTATGCTTGAAATCATTTGATATTGGCATTTGATATCCAAACTTTGACAAAGAGAAGAGGCAGGCACGTCGCGTCAGATATGCTCCGTTAACAAGACTAGGGCTGTATCTCGTTATTGATAATGAGCACCTTATCGATCCGGCTTATTGAGCCGGTGGAAAGCTATGTGAGACATCAAATTCAGAACATAACTGGTATCTTTTGAGACTGTGAGATCGTGGCTGACCACCATTTATGAAGATGACATTTGACAAGAGTAACAAATATCATTAAAATCATTCATTAGGCTAAATAGGGCTCCATCCCTAAACAAGACAGCTGAGCTCTCTAATGTTAACATGTCGTGAATGCGCTCATAAATATGGATGGATTCTACAGAGACCACCATGGGTTTTTCTCATAGCAAGGAGGAGGAGGCGAGGAGCACAAGGTGACGTAAGCATGCAAGCAAAGAACTTCTCCGTTTACGGTGTCCACAAGGCAAAATAAATACGCCCGGGTAACAAAAATGCACTGCAGCCGGAGTTTTGGAAACTATTCGTCTAGTCCTCCGTTTGCATGCGTTTGCATGTGGACACCCATGGGCGTTCGTGGCTTTACCTCCCCGGGGATTAAAAATCCGTTGTCGTCTGGACAGGGCCTTAATCCAATGCGACTTACAATAAGCAGATAAAAACATCACAATAATAAACAAGATAATGTGTCAGTATATCAACAGCAATATAATAAATGCAAATGGATATCTATCTAGAAAAAACACAATAAAATCAGTAAAGAAAAAAAGTCCTAAAAAAAAAAAAAAAAAAAAAAAATGCTAACTAGCTTCATGTATGGTCATTGATTTTTCAGTAGTGCTAAGGGTTTAGGTGGAGTCTGAAAAGGTGATTCTTCAGTCCAAGGCGAAAGCTAGCGAGTGAGTCCGTTGTTCTAAGTGCGACAGGGAGTTTATTCCACAACTTGGGGGCCAGGAGGGAAAACTGTCTCGGACGAGTGGATTTTTGCCCTGGGGTTTTTAGCGAGGGTTCTGTCAGCATCCCTGTGTTGGCTGATCTAAGTGAACGGGTGGGGGTGTAGGGGTTGATCAGGTTTTGGAGGTATGGAGGAGCCATACCTTTGGCTGCTTTGAAGGTCAGCATCAGTGTTTTGTATTCAGTGCGGGCCGCTACCGGGAGCCAGTGGAGGCTGCGGAGAAGGGGGGAGACAGTCATGCCGCGGCATTTTGGATCAGTTGGAGAGGTTTAAGTGCACATGCCGGGAGACCAGTGAGGAGAGAGTTACAATAGTCAAGTTTTGATATGACAGATGTCTGGATGAGGAGCTGGGCTGCCTCCTGGGTGAGGAAAGGTCTGATTTTACCGATGTTATAGAGTGTGAACCTACAGGACCGGGTGACGGATGCAATGTGTGCCTTGAATGATAGCTGGCTGTCCAGGACCACACCAAGGTTTCTAGCAGTTGGAACTGAAGTCACCAATGCATTTTCTATGGAAATAGTGGGCAAGACTTAGCTGGGAAGAAGAGAAGCTCCGTCTTGTCCGGGTTCAGCTTGAGGTGGTGGGCAGGGACGGACTGGGACTAAAATTCAGCCCTGGCATCTTGGCCAGACCAGCCCCCACAACCAACGCGCGCGAAGATATACCGGTCGAGGGCGGCACATATAAATACACAAGTGTTTAATACCACAACTTTTACAGACAACAAATGATAACTACACAACTACACAATCCATAAATTGTATAACATACAGTTCTCACCACCAAACAGCGGAGTATGAACATGATTAGTGCCAAAATGTGTCAGAACTTTGGCTATTTTCTTTCTTTTTTTTATTACACCAGCCCCCCCAGCCCCCTAGCCTACCAGCCCACCGGGCAAATGCCCTGTATGCCAGATGGCCAGCCCGCCCCTGGTGGTGGGCTGACATCCACTGTGAGATGTCGGCCAGACATGCAGCGATGCGTTCTTCCACCTGGGTGGCAGAAGGGGGGAAGGACAAAAACAGTTGAGTGTCATCAGCATAGCAGTAAAATCAATGACCATACAAGCTAGTTAGCATTTTTTTTTGTTTTTTTTTAGAACTTTGATTATATTGTGTTTTCTCTAGATAGATATCCATTTACATTGTTATATTGCTGTTAATGTACTGACATATTATCTTGTTTATTATTGTGATGTTTGTATCTGCTTATTGTAAGTCGCTTTGGATTAAAAGCGTCTGCTAAATGCCTAAACTGTAAACTGTAAACTGTAGCAGCGATAGGATAGGTTGTGAGCAGAGATGACGGCCCCAAGGGATTTAGTGTACAGGGAGAAAAGGAGAGGGCCAAGTACGGATCCCTGGGGGGCTCCCGTTTGGACTGCACTGCAACACGTTTTGAGCTTGTAGATCTTCTATTTTTTTTGCTATTTTTGACTGTATATGCATTGTGGCCCTCTGGAGTGTGTGTGTGTGTGTGTGTGTGTGTGTGTGTGTGTGTGTGTGTGTGTGTGTGTGTGTGTGTGTGTGTGTGTGTGTGTGTGTGTGTGTGTGTGTGTGTGTGTATAGTGGCCCTTTCCAGCATCAAAGTTGCCCACCCCTGGTCTATATGATGTCAGGAAATGGAGGTTTTGTCCAGCCCCATATGGAGCTCCAGAATGGGTTCTAGGACGTCCTGACGTCACGGCTACATCCGTTATCTCCATATCTGGGCAGGGCTGTATTAACCATTGGGCCAGTGGGGCCGTTGCCAGGGGCCCTTGGCTCTCAGGGGCCCTTGGGGGAACTGGCCTGCGTGGTCAATGACAATTTACAAAAATTAAATGTATATTTTAAGCAAAAATCAAATGTGTGGGCCCCTCCTCTGTTGTCTACAGGTGCTTTCTTGGTCCACAGATGATCATCATGGCTTAAAGGTGATACACCATGCATTTAAAAAGTATTTATGTCATATTGTTTATGTCCCAAAAACGTTTTTCAAAAGGTCTGAGGCTAAATTACCACTCCTAATAGAGAGCCTCCCATTTTTGAATGGCTCTCAGAGCATTTTCAGCTGCAATACCACCTTTGGCCTGAACTGCGCCACCCCCCCCCCCCAAAAAAAAAAATATATATATATATTTTTGAAAAAAAAAAATTTTTTTTTTTTGGGGGGGGTGGGGGCCCCTAAAAAATTATCGGCCAGGGGCCCTCGCGGGGGTTAATCCGTCCATGTATCTGGGATCCTATAGGAGAGAGTCTTATGAGGTCAGCCTTGGATGTCTGATATCTCCATATAGACATATCAGAATGGAATATACATAACTGTATCCACCTGTTTCCGCAAGACTTTACAGTAGCATTATCTGCAGTTAGCACTTCCGGTTAGCAGCAGACACATATCGATGTTTCTGGTTGACATTGGCACATTTCACTCAGGTTTTTTCATCTCACTCATGTCACTTTGTCTGCTGACTTCACTCAGCAACGAAATGAAGATAAAATAAACAGAAAATAAAAATAAAACAATTCACAGGAGGCAAGCAGTGATCACCCCATGATGTGCACTGCAATGTAGTTTCAAATGCACTACATTGCAGGCGTTTTTTGAGAGTAAAAACTAAAAAAGAAGAAGACACGTGTGACATGCATGATCTGGGCAGATTGCCCCAGGAAATGTGCCAATCTCAACCCAAAACAACGGTACAAGGCAAACTCACGTCACGTCGCAGATGCAACCATGGTGAGCTTGTAGATCACACTCGGCTGCGACGCCGGAAATGCCGCTCGCCTTCTGCGCAATGCACGATGGGACGTTGGAAAGTTGTGGATATGGGGTTCTGGGCCTCCTGAACACGGTTCGAACCAATCAGCGGCAGATACGGGCGAGATCTGAGCGAGACCGGGTGTGGCGCGACTGAGAAGCGCCTGTTGCAGTGTGGCACTGTAGTTCTTTCTCTGTTCATCTTTGCCACTACCATGAGCTGCTGCAAGCCTCTTTTGGGGATCGAGGCGGGGCGCAGGGGACCGCGACGTGAAGTGCGTTTGAAAAAAAGAGGCTTGCGTTTAGTGTTTACTTTCCTGCTGGCGCAGCTACTATACGTCATGCAGCCGCGGCCGCCCCAATATGAGTGGTTGGAGTTGGCACACCCAGACTGTGATAGACAGAAGGCCCCATCCAATCACCTGCCAAATAGCTTGAAAAAAGGGACCGCCTCCTTCAGCGGTCAGGTTATGAGTCAGGTTATGATCTGAAAGGCTCTTTAAATTTACTGCTGAGTGAGAAAACAATATTGGACATTATCATCTGGGGACGCCCCCCAAAATAATGTGGGGACCCCCCCTGCTGGGAACGTGTTACATAGAAAACGACTCTGCATCGCTCTGTGCCAGACTGTCTTCAGCATGCTAGGCAAGCGAAGAAAGATTGTTTCGGAGAATAAAACCCTGTCCCTGTCATCCTGCATTCATTCCCTGCTGTGTGCAACAGAAAAGGCTTGTTACAAAAGACAACAACAGACAAATCAGACCAATTAGGGGTGGTTTTGGGGGGGGGATTCTATATTGTTGTCAAAGTCATATTTGAGGTCTGTTTCTTCAGCGGGATATGGTTATGGAAATTGGCCTATTGTCCCTATTGTCTGTGGGGGGGAGTACTCAGCAGTAAAAAAAACAAAAGTAAAAGATACTCTGCTACGAGTAATAGTCCTGTATTCGAAACATAACCTGAATTCAAGTACAAAAGTATTGTCATTAAAATATACTAACAGCACCAACATTAAATGTGTCAACATTTGTCAAAAAAGGGGAAAAAAACTCAATAAATATATTGTAAAAAAAAAAAAAAAAAAACTTGATCCAAAAGAGCAGATCTACCAAAATCTCACATCTAAAACATGGCTAAAGCGCATAACATGTTTTTGTAATAATCTTAATCTTAAAGTAACTAAAGTTGTCAAATAATTAATGAATAATCTGCCTCTGAGATTCGGTAGAGTAGAACAGTGGTTCTCAACCTGTGGGTCAGGACCCCCCAGGCGGGTCCCCAAATGATTTTATGGGGTCCCCAGACAATTAGCTTAATGTGCAACATTGTTTTCTCTCTCAACAGCTAAACAAACCAACATGACGTTTAAGTGTATAGAGGGTTTATGCACATTGCTAAAGTGACAATTTAAGGACTTTTTAATACCTCTAAAGTGACAAATTAAACATTGGCTAAATTGTCACATATTAGAGGGAGAAATTGTGAAAATAGCCGATCTACATGCTCACAACGCCTCGCAACGCGAGATGTTGTGAGCATGTAGATCTGCTATTTTCACAATAGAACCGCGTTATACAAAATGTAATGCCTCAACTCTTAGTGCTCCTCAGGGTGGGGGGTCCCCAGTTAAAATATGATTATTTTGGGGGTCACAGCCTGAAAAGGTTGAGAAACACTGGAGTAGAAGTATAAAAGTATCATAAGTTGGAAATAATACTCAAGTAAAGCAAATTGTGCCTCAAAAGTGTACTTATAAGCACTTGAGTACACAGACTTAGTTTGTTTCCAGCACTGCCTATTGTTTAGTGTGACCGCCAGTGAAAGATGTCATTGTTTGGGGACATTTCCTGACATGTCATATATATTCATTCAAGCTGTTTGTGCAAACCACCGTGGAGCCTTTTGAAGAGGTTTTGTTTTTTGTTTTAAGTCTTGTATATTTTAGCCCGGTTGTACTAATCTGTCCAACATGTGGGTTTGTCGGGCATGAAACCTCGTATCTCTGTATCTTTTTGATCCGTTTTCCTTTTCGTGAATGAATGCCCTATAGTCCGGGAGTCTTGAATGTTTTCAGGCCAGGGACCCCTTATAGCTGAGAGGGAGATGAATCAGGGACCCCCACAACCTGTTCATAGATTCCATATAGTTTCATTGTTTGACAGCACAATCATCAGTGTATTTTGCAATCATGTACATTTGTGTTTTCAGATATTTAACCACTTGAACCGTCAATACTTAATAAAGTTGACATTTCGTTCTGTACTTGGTCTGCTCTTTTCCCCCTCTACATCAAAGCTAGCCAAAAATAGCCGATCTACAAGCTCACAACCCCTCGCAGCACGAGGCGTTGTGAGCTTGTAGATCTGCACTTTTTGGCTGATGTTCTCCAATTATGGACGCTAGGGTTCAAGTGGTTAATATAAAAAAGGAAAAAACACAGATTTGGAGGCCCCCCTGTAGTAACTCTGAGGACCCCCTAGGGGTCCCGGACCCCCTGTTGAAGACCCCTGCCCTAGTCTACTCCGACCGTTGCACACACAAATAGCAGGTCTGCTATTCTACGAGCATGTGTGTGTGTTTGCCACTTTTATACATTTTGAACCAATTTAAAGTATTAACTAAATAAATAACCACATTTAATCCATTGGAACAGAGGTTCTTTTTTTCCCCTGGAAAAAGTAAGGGTTTCGGACATACGAGGTTTTCACCCGACAGCTGTGATGTGGTTTTGTTTGCTGTGGAGTATAAAACACATAATGCTGAATTTCTATGTTTTCGGTTTAGAAAACTCTTTCTCTGAGGCAATTAGGCTCTTTTTTACGTCCCTGTGTTTGTTTGTGCGTGCGGTGTGTGTGTGTGTGTGTGTGTGTGTGTGTGTGTGTGTGCGTGCGTGCGTGCGTGCGTGCGTGCGTGCGTGCGTGCGTGCGTGGCTGTAACATCTTGGGACTATTAAAAGGGTTTAATTCTCATGACAGAGAATATGCCTTAAAAGTGAATCCCACATCTGTCAGAAATGGAAGATGTAAAAAAAAGAGTTAAAAAGAGCCCACAACAGAGTACACACATGCGCACACGCATGCACGCACTTTTGAGATTATCTTTTTATACAGTATATCTTTTTTATTTCTAGTCCACTACATCTCAGAACTACGTATTTGAAAACTTTAGTTCCAAGCTACTTTGAAGATTTAGATTATTATTGGAAAAGATAACCACGTCACTCACAAAAGTAGCAATTCCACTGTACTGTAAAATACTCTCTGACAAGTTAAAAGGCCTGTATTCAAATATTTACTTGGGTATTGGTATCAAAATAGACTTACAGTAGGCTACCAAACTTAAGAGCGCTAAAATCTTTGTCGAACCTTTTCACAAATAGCCAAAGTATAAAAAAGTGCTTAATGTGTATGTTCTGACATTTCCAAAAGAACCAAAAGAATGTTAGAATGAGTTGAGATTTTCAGTGAGCTGTGATGGTTTTATGAGTTATGATTATTTTAATAGAGAAGAGATACACATGCATTAGGAGTTATGATGGTTTTAATAGTGGATTGACTTGCTTCAATAGACATATGTGCTTTTTTGAGGATTTTAATAGTGGAGACATACAGTTCTCAGGGTTGCCAACACTCTTGAATCCGACAGGAGTCTCCCGAATTTTGACCCCATCTCCTGCGGTACTCCTGATTGTCCTGAATTGTCATTTCTCCTGAATTTCTCCTGGATTGGGGGATTTCTGTGGCTTTGCGTGGCAACACGAGTCCGAGTTAAACTGTGCATGTGCGACATGATGACTGTCTCTGTTTGATTATTGTCATTTCTGTACTACATGTATCATGAGTTATGATGGTTTTAATAGTGGACTGACCGCCTGCTTCAATAGACATGCATGCTTTATGAGTTTTGATGGCTTATACTGTAATAGTGGAGAGACTTAGGCACCATCCATATGAAAATGATTTAGGTGAATCCGCAAAGATTTTTACTCGTTTAGACTTTCCAGCCACACAGAGCCAGCGTATTGGGCCTCGAATACACATATTTTGTACTGCCATTTTGTACTGTGCAGGGGGAGGCGGATTTGAAAGAATCCTAAAAAACACCCCAGTACCGTTAGGTTCTTGTAAAGGGCGACCTTTAGCCCCGTGAGAGACCGCTGACCGACTCAGCGCCGTGTAAACCAGGGGGATAGTAAATCTTCATCCCCCCGACTTTTGGCACCTCCACGCGGTCCAAGTGAACACAACGGAGCGCTCCCTCCCTGGAGCGTACACGTGACATTAGTGCCATGACTCTATTTATTGGGTAGTATGAACATTCAGAATCAACCTCCGCTTCAAAATCCACCCCTATGAGCCTTCAGAATCCAGCCTATAGGAATCTGTGGTCTGCATTCAGACCCCTGAACCATCTGCGTTACGTTAATGCTACTGAGCGCGATAGTACAGCTCCCTCCTACACTACCACAGTCTGATAGTACAGCTGTCTCCTACACTACCACAGTCGGATAGTACAGCTGTACAGCTCCCTCCTACACCACCACAGTCTGATAGTACAGCTCCCTCCTACACCACCACAGTCTGATAGTACAGCTCCCTCCTACACCACCACAGTCTGATAGTACAGCTCCCTCCAACACTACCACAGTCGGCAACGTTCTCAGTGGTCTCATGTGGACACTTGAGACCATTCCGTACGCTAAACGTTTTGTAAACGACTCAGTGTATCGTCTCCGTGTATACGCACAGTATACTGTTATAATGGTTTTAATAGACATACATTAGGGCATACCGTACATACATGAGGAGGTGCATCTCTCCCCACACAACATGGCGGCTGTGATGAACGAAGCGCAGTGGTCAATGAGGCATGTACGTTTATACATCTACATGTACAGTATGGCTTTGTATGCGGTCAACACATACACGCATGTGTGCACGCCCACACGTGCGCGCACACACACATACACACACAAACAAACACACACACACACACACACACACACACACACACACACACACACACACACACACACACACACACACACACACACACACACACACACACACACGCGCGCCCGCGCACACACACACACACAGCGAAATGTGTTATTCACCTTATCTCTGAGTATTTGGTTCATAATCAAATTCATAATCGGATCTCCAATCATTTTGAACGCAAATTTATTGGACGTGACTTTGACGGCATAATCCGTCCGTCTCACTTGTTTGTGTCCACCGCAGACATGTTGTACAACATACGCCCCTCTGTGTGTTTGTGTGTGTGTGTGTGTGTGTGTGTGTGTGCGTGTGTGCGTGTGTGCGTGCGTGCGTGTGTGCGTGTGCGTGTGTGTTGTGTGCGCGCGCGCGCGTCTCATAATGGATGTCTTTCTGCTCAGACTCGGAACAGTTTTAAACAAAAGCCCTTGTTTGATGCAGACCACTGGAGGCTCCATGGAAATGAGGAACAAATGTTCTAACCCACAACAGACGCACACGCGCACGCACGCATACGTGCACGCACGCTGCACGCACACACACGCACACGCGCACACACACACACACACACTCCACCGCAACAATGCTGCGGCCCTCTGAAGTCTGAATGAACGCGTGTGTGCGCCGTGCGTGCGTGCGTGTGTGTGTGACTGTTTTTAATAAATATTGAACCAATGAAACGTATTGACAAAGAGCATGTGACTATTAAATAATAACTACATTGTATCCATCGGAACACAGTCAGGTTATTCTTTATATTTTATAAAAAGAAGGGTTTTGGACATACAAGGTTTCCACACAACAGCGACCATTGTCTCTGTCGAGGTGGAGGAAACCCTGTTATGTCCTAAACTAGGGTTCCCCAATAGGCGGCCCGCGGGCCATTTGCGGCCCGCGGGGGGCTACTGTCTGGCCCCCACCAACCCCAGTAATAATGGTGGTATAAGAGCAGCAACAACACTAGTATATCGTCGTTGTCGGGTGGAAACCTCGTATCTCCAAATGTGTACGTTCTTTCGCCAAGTAAAGCCCTGCTTCATCATGCAAGGCCGTCGCACAAAAGTAGTGAAAACAGCCGGTCTACATCGGCAGTTTTCACTAGTTTAAATACATTTTTTAAATGATAAATGCAAAACGAACGGTTTTGGACATACAAGATTTTCACCCGACAACAACGATATCTGAACTGTCGCTGGAGTAGCGGGAACACCACCGTCGTCCCCTGTGGCCCTCGGCTTGGTACCCTAGACATAATTACACTCCCTTGGGGAAAACTAATTGGGGAACCCTGTCCTAAACTGTTATACTTTTCAAGATTCAAATCCCAAAACAGCAAGAGTAGCAGATCTACAAGCTCAAACAAAGCACGTCGCTTCCCGCCGCGTTTCCAGCTTACGGATCTGCTACTGTTGAGGCTTTTGTGTGACGCTGTGGTGCGTTGATTTACAATAAATAAATAAATAAAAAGTTAAAATATGGACCCTAGGAGGTATGCATTTATGCGACCATAGGTCGCAGTTTAGTATCAGAACCGCCACATCTTGTCCGTGTCCTGTATGGGTAACGCTTGTCTTTTGTGTTGATTGACTCTCACACTCTGACATCATTGAGATATCAGGGGAACCAAATCCCTTTTATGCCCATATATGGATAAATGGAGATCCCTGTGATGCCAGGGGAACCAAATCCCTTTTATGCCCATATATGGAGATCCCTATGTGGAGCTGAATACAAATCACCTGGATCTCCATATATGTAAAAGTCCATTCTATATATGGGTATTCCCCAGAATCCCTTTTATGCCCATATATGGAGATCCCTGTTGTCATCAATATTAATACTGTATACATCACTGGCCAGATGGCCAAGACATGGCACGACCTCGCCCGCCCTTAGGCGTCTTACTGGTAATGTGTTCTGTTTGTCCCTGGCACGGAAGCGTCGTTTCGACCAGAGTGGGGCAGAATGACGTGGCACAGACTCTTATGATGTGTTTCATCAAGCATTAGTTTGGAATGAGTGAGTCATTGTGTGAAACACATTACAGTGTGAAAACAAATGGATGAGATGTAGAACTCTTTCTTTGGTTGTAATGGACAACACATTCTCATCCCAAGGCGTCAGATGCGTGACTGGTGAAATCTCGCTACTACTACGCGTCATCATTTCGACAGCGGACCGTCGGGAGGGTTAACGACTCACCCCGCGGAGGTTAGGGTTAGAGTAAGGGTTGGGTTTGGGTGTCGAAAAGATGACACGAAGTAACAGCGAAGCGCTCCCGTGTGACTCGCTGTCATGTCCCCCATTGCCTCCAAACCTGACACCTATTTTGACAATTTGTTTAAGCTATACCTTTGATGGTTAACGTATTAGCCTATGATGCAAACTCAACGCGCGACCGACCCGCACGTGTTGAGTCCTGCACGTTACTAGGGCCCAAGGTGGGGGGGCCTTAATTATTTTATACTTTAGCTATTGAAGAATTGCAGATATACAAGCTCACAGCACTCACAGCGCGGCACCGAGAGCTTGTAGATCTGCTATTTTTGAAAAGTCGTGAAAATCTGTGCAAATCCTTGAATATATGTATTTTTTAAGCGAACATGCTTCTAGGGGGGTCCCTGGAACAAAATATTTTGAGACTGGGGTCCGTGGCCAAAAATACATATCATTTTGGGGGACCTTGATATGAAAAAGTTTGAGCACCACTAGGGCTGACCTTCGATTACTTTTTTCATAATCGAAGCTTAATCGAAGCTTTCTTTCGAACTTCGAAGCTTCGATGATGGCGAACGGGGGGGGGGGGGGGGGGGGGGGTTTTAGGGAGCAAAAGTTTATCGGTTACATAAGTGATAACCGTTAAGGAAATGTGTTTAAAAATGCGCGATTTACACAATTTTAAAAGGGAAAACACACCAGTTTTTTCCTCATAATAATGCTCCTTATTTTCATTAAATAGTACAACAATACAACGAGGAAGAAGAAGATACGAATGTTTTCTACATTAAAGAAAGGTGTTTTTGCAGGACAAGTAGGATTGACATAATCACATCACGTCAGTAATGTAACAAAGCGCGGCTGCAACAGCAAACACTGCAGCGCGACTCGAGCCCTATATAACAAACAGATTAACTCCCAAGTCCCAAGGTGTTGTACACGCTAATGTAATAGTAGATTTTATTGCGACCGTCAGGGAGCAGTTTACTATGAAAACCTCCACCGGCCGTCCGTCCGTCCGTCCGTCCGTCCGTCCGTCCGTCCGTCACACGTCACACGTGACCATCAACAAACGTCACACCTTTGTTGATGTTTAAATCGAAGAGTCTTGGTCAAATACTTCTGTTGGTTTCTGCACTGATCATTTATACAATTCAGCTGTGTTTGCTCGTGTCATCATGATGAGGTCATAAATCAGCCATGCCCAAATATAGATTTTACGGGTTTACATGCTTACTCAGTTATTCGTTATGTGAAAGTCCTATGACGTCTATGATATCTGACATCATCATACATACATTCCCTTTTATGCCCATAAATGGAGATCCCCTCTGTAGAACCAGCCACTGACATCACTGTAATGTCAGGGGAACCAAATCCCTTTTATGCCCATATATGGAGATCCCTGTGATGCCAGGGGAACCAAATCCCTTTTATGCCCATATATGGAGATATGGAGATCCCCGTGTTGCCAGGGTAACCAAATCCATTTTATGCCCATATATGGAGATCCCTGTGATGCCAGGGGAACCAAATCCCTTTTACGCCCATATATGGAGATCCCTTATGTCATCAATATTAAGCCCATATCTGTGAATATCTTTGGGTACCAGATGTCTCCATATATGGTTAAATGGTCCGATATACATCACTGGCCAGAAGACCAAGAAATGGTGCAACCTCGCCCTTTGCTTTTCTCCCTTAGGCATCTTACTGGTAGGTAGTTTAATGAGGAATGCAGTATGGTGGTAGGTAGGTAGTTATGGCCTTTGATGTAAGATTTTCACTTTCTAGGATAACTATATTTGCTATTCCCAGATGATGCCCTTTTAGGGTACCCCTCATGCCCATATATGGAGATCCCCAGGCTTTACTAATTAACATAAGTTTTATGCCCATATATGGAGATCATTGTCCCAATGTCATCAGATATATGGGCATAAATGGACACAGGCAAACTAGATGGGCTGTATGGATATCCAGATGTGTGATGTAAGTGTTTTATTCCAAATGTGGCACCCCACAGACATATTTCCAGAAACAAAATCCCTTTCATGCCCATATATGGAGATTTCTGATGTCATCAATCCCAGGCCCTGTAAAAAACATGGTTGCTATGGTAAACAGTTGGTTGCTAGGGTAAACAGTTGGTTGCTAGGGTAAGAAAACATGGTTGCTATGGTAAACAATTGGTTGCTAGGGTAAACAGTTGGTTGCTAGGGTAAAAAAAACATGGTTGCTGTGGTAAAAAGTTGGTTGCTAGGGTAAACAGTTGGTTGCTAAGGTAAAAAACATGGTTGCTATGGTAAACAGTTGGTTAGTAGGGTAAACCTTCAATGATTTTGACATCTTGTTACTAATCTGTCGGTAGACAATGCCGGTCTTATATAAGGGTCATTTGTGTACGGTGTGATGTCATACTGATGTCAGCAGTGTGACAGGAGATAAGCGACCAACGGTCGCTTATCTCCCGATTAGGGAGTCTTACTGGTAGTAAATAATTGCACTGCAGTGTGTCTGAATTAAAGTTCCACACTCATCAACCGAAAGCTGATGGTCAGGCTCAGACAACGTAGCCTACTCTATGCGGGCGCGACTATTGAGCTTGCAGCAGATCCGATATAAACTTCATCAACACCACGACAACGTAACCCTAGCAAGTTGGGTTTTAAGCTCTTTTTTCCTCTTTAAAACGGGATCGACGCTGACGGGGTCCGTTTTGTAAAATCCAATTTTCGCTGTTTGTTTCCTTGCGTTGAGTTGTGTGTCTGTCAGCGAGTGGAAGACAGCAAACGCATGCATGGATCATGTTACACCGACAATGGTTTGGTAACGAAATGTGTGACTGCATCGCATAGTTGCATTGGGTGATGTTACATTGGTGTCACACATTTCGGTGCCAAACGCATGTCGGTGTATATGTGACAGCGCGCTGTCTTTTCTTTTTTTTTCCTTCATCATCGACCATTCTGATGGCTTCATGCATGCTCTCGTTGCTGTTGGCTTGTTATTAATGTTAACACGTGTGTGAGAAGGGGGTGACGCTATCACGCTAGAGTGGAGCGAGGCGCATGCAAGCTAAGGCACGCGGCCCCCCCAAAGGACAAACGGCCGCGGCCGATTATTCGAATTTATTTTTCAAATTCGAATACCGTGCCTTCGAACGAAGCTTCGAATATTCAAATTTTTTGGGTCAGCCCTAAGCACCACTGAAATAGTTAACATGTCAGTGGTGCTCAATGAAGAACATTCATGGGGGGTGAATCCTTGTACCCAGGGCCCAGAATTTGGTGCGACACCCCTCGTGAAAACCCAAGTGGAATAAGGTCTGACAGCAACAATAGGCTATATAATGAAGAATCCAATTAGGAGCAAAACATAATCAAGCTCTCAATTGATTGAACGTTGCAGTCAGAGGAAGCAGGATGTGAATGCAAACGCAGGACTGTAGCGGTACGAGACCAACGCTTCCTGCTTGACTGTTAAACTGACTTGACCTGATTAGAGGAAAATGGAAAACGCTGCAACACTCCTCCGCTACTGTACTTTATCATGCGTGTCACGTAACCATGGCAATAGCAAAGATTGTCAATTTATGAATATAACAATGTCCCAATTGTAGCCCTGGTGGAGGCAAAATTGGACACAAATCGTTGTTGTCGGATTGGAAACCTTTTCTGTTAAAATCCGTTGGTTTTTATTCATAATCTTTTTTTTTAAGATTTAAAAATAGTGAAAATAGCCGATCTACAAGCACACAGCGCTGCGAGGCGTTGTGTGCTTGTAGATCTGCTATTTTCACTAGTTTTGTGCAACAGTCTGGTATTCTGAAGCAGGGCTTTACTTTACGGGGGAAAAAAAACATACAAATGTGAAACTCGGAGATACGAGGTTTCTGCCCGACAGCGACGATAGTTATGGTCTCCTAAGTGGGAGCAGGCCTCTGACGGTAAATCTCAAGAACGTCCAATGTACTGGTGCTCTATCCCGCAAGAGTGGGCAGCGGTCTGTTATAGAGCGGAGCGGTCTGTTATCCAGAAATAACAGACCGCTGATTTCAGCAACTGACCAATCAGAATCAAGCATTCAAACAAGCCGGGTAATAATAGACTTTATTCACTCCGCAGCCATCTTGGATCACATGACTTCCTGGGATGGCAGCCTGCATTACAAACCATTGTGAACAATGGAGTGATGGTCCCAAAATATGAGTTCTGTTCAATCATTTTCTTTTGACCAAATCCACAAACATCAACATCCCCAAAAGGATTAAATAGAAGGGTACATCCACAATATTCATGGTAGTTAGGTTGCAGTGTTACAAAGACTTGCTACACTATCTGTGTGCTTTCTAGTGCTTTCTCCGCCATCATATAGTAAATATTACTGTATTGTGATTTTTGCATATTAATCAGGAACAATCTAACAACAGTTAGATTATAGATTGTGGAGCAAGCACTGCACAGATAGCAAGTCTTTGTACACAGTAAGGTTGCAACCTAACTTACCTTGAATATCATTACCATGGATGTAATCAATCCTGTTACTAGCCCTTCTATTTACAGTATTTTCTGGACTATAAGGCGCACCTGACTATAAGGCGCACTGTCAATGAATGGTCTATTTTCAAACTGTTTTCATATATAAGGTGCACCTGACTATAAGGCGCACATAATAGACGCTACCGTTGCGTTATGCATCCAACAGATGGAGCTGTGCTAAAGGGAATGTCAATGTCAATGAATGATCCATATATAAGGCGCACTGGACTATAAGGCGCACTGTAGTTTTTTGAGAAAATTAAAGGCTTTTAAGTGCGCCTTATAGTCCGGAAAATACGGTAATCGTTTTGTTGATGTTGTCATCTGCCCATTTGTTGATTTGGTCAGCAGGTGGGCCTCCCCATTCAGGGTGGCCTACAATGGAGAAGTAAGGCGCCTCCTTCCCTCTGCTAGCCTGGGAGTCCACCTTGGGCAAGTGGTAGTACTCCCTCAGCCTCCCAGCTATGGGTTACATAGCGACCTCCGTCCTGCACATGACGTGGGACAGAAGACTGGTCTTCGGCAGATTGCGCGGAGGAAACCCTCAGAGGTTCAACGGGCAGAACGGCGATACCAGCAAGCTTTGTGGAACGCTGCGGGCTGGATGGGTTCAGTTGTAATGTATCCAGGCCATCCACTGCACCTGGCTCCATCTCCAGCCGTCTTGACTCTGTCTTGCTACTGGATACAGGTGGACTCGGGCAAGAGAGTGAGGTCGGCGCTGCGCAAACCACCCTCACTTAAATCAAAATCATCGCGCAAGTCAAGACTTCACACACACACACACACAACCCCCACAATCCCACCCCCTTAAAGTCCTGCGGCGTCGGGCGAGTGGCAAAACGGCAGGTGTGGATTTCACTGGAAGCCGTAGTCACAAACTTGCACGTAGGCGGCTCGGGCCATATGGTCGCTTTCCAGTAACCGAGGCAGAACTGGATTTCGGCAGCCCCCCGAGTGACTAGGCAGCCCTCTTTAGGAATGCACTGCCTACCTCCCTGGCATGAGGAACGGGCTAGAAAAGGTGCCCCAAAAATTGCCTGCCTCACCCCTTCCTGGCCAGCTAGCCGCGGCTGGCAGGAGTCCCATTACCAGCGGTAAGAAACAAGGAAAAAAAAGGATAAAGGTGACACCGATCACCCTTGGCGCATGGAATGTGCGCACACTTCTCGATAGGGCTGGTGCCTCTAGACCTGAGAGGAGAACTGCCCTGATCGCCAGAGAGCTGGACCGGTACGGCATTCAGATCGCTGCCCTTAGCGAGACCCGTCTAGCAGGAGAGGGACAACTGTCCGAGGCTGGTGCTGGCTACACATTCTTTTGGATAGGCCGCACTGAGTCAGAGCGACGTGAGGCAGGAGTCGGCTTTGCCATTAAATCCAACTTGGTCAGTAAGCTTGCTGCACCTCCCAAAGGCGTTAATGACCGCCTGATGACGTTGCGCCTGCCTCTCGCTGGGAAACACTTTGCTACGCTCATCAGTGCTTATGCCCCTACGATGACGAACCCAGACGACGTGAAGGAGAGGTTCTATGAGGACCTAACCGCTACCATCACGGCAGTGCCCAGAGCAGACAAGCTCATCATCCTTGGTGACTTCAATGCCAGGGTCGGCACTGACCACAAGTCATGGGAAGGAGTCCTCGGCAGAAACGGCATGGGCAGCTGTAACAGCAATGGCACCCTGCTGTTGGAGACCTGTGCAGCACATGCGCTCTTGATCACCAACTCGGTCTTCTGCCTTCCCAAGCGAAACAGGACCTCATGGATGCACCCCCGTTCAAAACACTGGCACCTACTGGACTATGTCATTGTCAGGCAAAGGGACAGACAGGATGTCAGGGTTACAAAGGCGGTGTGTGGTGCAGAGTGCTGGACTGACCATAGGCTCCTTGTCTCCAAGATGAACATTAAGATCCACCCTCCCAGGAGGCCCCAAGGTTTCAAACCCCCAAAGCGTTTGAACGTCTCCAGGCTAACCAACGCCTCTGTCAAGCAATCCCTAACTGAAGAACTTGCCAGCAAACTGCAGGACCTGAGAACTTCAGGGAACGTAGAGGAGGACTGGGCTGCATTCAGAGACTCCGTCCACACTGCTGTTCTCAAAGTGGTAGGACCTACAGCTCGCAGGCATGAGGACTGGTTTGATGAGAGTGATGATCACATAAGAGATCTTCTTCAGGAGAAGCATCGTCTTCACAGAGCCCACCTCAGTGACCCAACATCCTCTCAGAAACATTCTGCCCTCAAGAACATCAAAGCAACCATTCAGCGGGAGCTGCGCCAAATGCAGGATGACTGGCTTAGAAGAAAAGCTGATGAGATCCAGTCCTATGCGGACCAGAATGACAGCAAGAACTTCTACAGGACCCTAAAGGCTATTTACGGACCCACCTCATCAGGATCCTCCCCTCTCCTCAGTGCTGATGGCAGTACCCTGGTCACAGACCGAGAGAAGATCCTTGAGCGCTGGGCTGAGCATTTTAATGGTGTCCTGAACTGCCCCTCAGCCATCAATGATGAAGCCATTGCACGCCTCCCCCAAGTCCCAGTCAACACTGCCCTTGATGAGATACCAACTGAAGCTGAGGTCATCAAAGCCATCAGAGGTCTTCCAAATGGCAAAGCACCTGGTGCTGATGCAATTCCAGCCGAAATATATACAGCTGGTGGACCACCTCTGACCAAACAACTGGCAGACCTATTCTGCACCATGTGGATTCAAGGAAAGCTGCCACAGGAATTCAAAGACGCCTCCATTGTCCACTTGTACAAGCGAAAGGGCAACCACCGAGGCAACCACCGAGGCATTGCTCTGCTGTCCGTAGCAGGGAAGATCCTGGCCAGAATCCTCCTGAACCGCCTGACGGAACACCTTGAACATCAAGTTCTCCTACCGGAGAGTCAGTGCGGCTTCAGGCAAGGTCGCGGTACAGTCGACATGATCTTTGCCGCTCGCCAACTGCAAGAGAAGTGCAGGGAGCAGAACGTCAGTCTATACTCCACCTTTGTAGATCTGACGAAGGCCTTCGACACCGTTAGCCGCGAGGGCCTCTGGAAGATCATGGCAAAGTTCAGCTGCCCAAACATCTTCACCAACATGGTCCGTGAATTCCACGATGGGATGCAGGCACGTGTCCAAGACAACGGCACATCCTCTGAGGCCTTCCAAGTGGGAAATGGAGTTAAGCAAGGCTGTGTTTTGGCACCCACTCTGTTTAGCATGATGTTCTCAGCCATGCTGACGGATGCCTTCCGGTCGAGGGATATAGGGATCGAGCTGCGCTACCGCACTGATGGCAAGCTGTTCAACCTGCGAAGACTCCAGGCAAAGACCAAAGTGCAGGCGACCACTGTTCGCGACTTCCTCTTTGCGGACGACTGTGCATTGAATGCTTCCAACCAGCTGGAAATGCAACGGAGCATGAATAACCTCGCCACTGCATGCACAGACTTTGGCCTTACCATCAGCACAAAGAAAACAGAGGTGATGCACCAACCTGCTCCTGGAGCCCTGTACACTGAGCCCATCATCAGCGTTAATGGAGAACACCTCAAGGCTGCTGAAAAGTTTGTCTACCTGGGTAGCACCCTGTCTCGCGTGGGAAACATCGACGAGGAGATCATGCACAGGATAGCCCAGGGAAGCGCTGCCTTCGGTAGACTCCGCACCTCTGTTTGGGAGCGTAGAGGGCTCAGCCTACAGACCAAACTGAAAGTCTACCGTGCTGTTGTCCTCCCTTCCCTGCTGTACGCCTGTGAGACATGGACTGTGTATAGCAGGCATGCAAAGCAGCTCAATGCCTTCCACATGAGATGCCTGAGGAGACTGCTCAACATCAAATGGCAGGACAAGGTTCCAGACACTGCGGTCCTCCACAGGGCCGAGATGGAGAGCATCTACGCCATGCTCAAGCGCTCCCAGCTGAGATGGGCTGGCCATGTCTGCCGCATGCCAGATGAACGCCTACCAAAAAGGCTGCTGTACGGCGAACTACAGCAGCTGTGGTCTGGATCCAGAGACCTGGGAGGCCGATGCCCAACACCGCTCCAATTGGCGCTCAGCAGTCAAGCATGGTGTAGCAGAGTATGAAAAGCGCCGCATTCAGGAAGCCGAACTGAAGCGACAGCTCCGCAAGACCAGAGCCCGTTCCTCCCTCTCACCCAGCCAACCCCCAACCATAATATGCCCTCACTGCAACCGGACATTCACTGCGAGGATCGGCCTCATCAGCCATCTTCGCACACACAAGACAACGTGAAGTCGCTTGGTCATCTTCGCATGCGAAGGACGAACATGACGTGACGATTTGGTCAAAAGAAATTGGTTGAACAGAAATCATATTTTGGGACCATTGCTCCATTGTTCACAATGGTTTGTAATGCAGGCTGCCATCCCAGGAAGTCATGTGATCCAAGATGGCCACGGTGTGAATATGGTCTGTTAGTATAATTGTTAAGACCAGTGAAGGAAGTGGGGAGCGTGTCGATATTTCAACATAACGTTTTTTTCTACGTCCCAGTATTTCGATGAAGGTGAATGTTAACCTGGGGAAATGCTAACCTGACGACGCTGGTGAATGTTAACCTCTATGCCTAAACCCTAACCCAAACCCTGACCCTAAACTTAACCCAAACCCTGACCCTAAACTTAACCCAAACCCTGACCCTAAACCTAACCCAAACCCTGACCCTAAACCTAACCCAAACCCTAACCTCAGTAACCCAGAAACGTAGAAATAGCGAGATTTCCCAAAGGAAGTAAGGAAGAGGCCCAATTTCTTTCCAACATGGCTACTGTGCATAGAGCTTGTTGGAAAGTGGAAAATAAAGACGAGGCTGTACACACTACTGTTGCAGGTTCAGTGTTCGACGTGCGCGTGTCTGTGCTTCATGTTTCTTGGGTCGCCTGCATCTCCAGCCCCAGAATATACAGCCTCGCATTCAGAGTCTGGCGGTGACGCTATGTAGAAAGGCAGGGTTTTCTTTGTTGTCTCCACCAGCCGAAGGCATGGGGGAGAGTATGTTTTCCCCTTCGTCCGTGCGTCCGTGCGTCCGTCCGTCCGTGCGTTTTGAACAAAATGCCTCAAATCCCAAACGCAAAGTGCAATTATCATGAAATCGCGCACACACGTTCCCACTAGGCCGAGGAAGAAATGCCACTTGATTTTTTTTAAATCGGCCTCATGGTATAACAGGGCGATTTGAGGTTTTACCTATAACTTCACCGATCAGTTTCAAACTTTGTAAGCGCACTCCCTAAAGGCTAAGGATAAACCTTTGCCCTGCATTTTTCACATCAGCCTTCTATAGCGCCACCTTTGGGCCGACTTATGTCAAACACGTTTTTGGATGTTACTCCTTGAGATTTTATCCAAAAATCACGCAAATTGTTACACAGTATCTCTATAGTCATGTGATCAAGTCCGATCCGTCTGATATTTCATATTCCATCCTGATTGGCTAATATTAGCTTCCAAAGTTTGCAGGATTGCTCTGTTTTTGAACAAAATGCCTCAAATCATCAATGCAGCTTGCGATTACCGTGAAATTTGCCACACATATTCCCACTAGGTCAAGGAACAAATGCTACCTTTTTCACATTGGCCTGTTATAGCGCCACCAGCAGGTAGACTTTAGCAAAACACATTTTTGGAACACTCAAATCATGCATGCAGCGTCCGATTGCCATGAAAGATCTAATGTGAAGAACATATGCCACCCTTTTTACATTGACCTATTATACAGTAGCACCACCAGGACGCACGGCCTGGTGGAGACCTGTGCTCGGAAGAGCACTGCTTCTAGTTGAAAATGTAATTGGCCCAATCCCGGATCATGAAAATCCAGTACGAACCAATCGCCAAAGATTCACCCAGTTTTCTTGGTGCGGCTGCACCAAGAGGGCTTTCAGAATAACGGAGAGAAACAAAAATTCAGGCTGAGTGTCAGCCTCTCTCTCCCCTCATTAACACCAACCCATGCATTGGGTGGTTGATTAAGCACAGGTGCAACCGATGAGCCACTCACTGTCTGGTGTGTAAAAGTCAAGGTGGTTGCACACTGCTGCGTTTTTCGTTGCGAAATGCGTTTTTCAGGGCAAGGAGAGAGAGAGAGAGATAGAGAGAGCAAGGGACCGAATGGCAGAAGGAGCGAATACACTTCCCGGCAGCGGCGTCTGCCGCGGCGTCGTCGGACTTGCCGACAACAGCCGCGGCAATGATTCCTATGCCGTGGCTATACCTAATCCGTGGCAACGCCGGACAGACCGTCAATGTGCAGCAATGGAACTGCATCTGCCGCTGTTGCCGAACCCCCCCCCCCCCCCCCCCCCCCCCCCACACACACACACACACACACACACACACACACACACACACACGCACGCAGGCACGCACACGCACGAATGCACACCCACGCACACAAGCACCATGATCAGCATGCTCATATCAATAATGTAGGCTATAAATAAATGAATAAAGTATTAAAACAGTCACGTCTGCTCCGGTGGTCGCCTCCGCCTCCGCCGGCCGCCGGACCAGCCGCCGGAGGCCACCGGTGCCTCCGCCGCCGCCGCCGCCGCCTCCGCCTCCGCCGGCCGCCGGACCAGCCACCGGAGGCCGCCGGTACCTCTGCCGCCGCCGGTGCCTCCGCCGGAGCCTCCGCCGCCTCCGCCGGTGCCTCCGCCGCCGCCGGTGCCGCCGCCGGAGCCGGTGCCTCCGCCGGAGCCTCCGCCGCCGCCGGTGACTCCTGACCCACCGCGGTTCAGAACCGGAGCCGCCGCCGACAGTGTTGCGCTGACGGAGATGGATCTGTCTGTCTGTTTTGCGTGCTGCTGGCATCTACCCCCCCCCCTCCCCCTCACGGCCCGGCCTGGCCGTTTAATTATCCATTTCCTTCTCATATCAGTCATATTCCATTTTACCCCCTCACCCCGAATATATATAACCTTCATTTTTCTTTGCAGCTAAATTAACTAAAGGTTCTCCTTAATCGAATTCATCATATGTTTGTTTCAACACATGTTCTTCATTATTATTATTTAAGCATATGGTTTCTCTGCGCTTGTCATGCGTAAATCTTTGGATTCAGGGTTCAGGGCTGACCATGCAGCATTGTTCTACCTGGAAGGCTTATCACCAGCTACTAGCGACGTTTACTTTAAGCTTCATGGTTTGATGGAGGGACAATTAAAACATGATTTATATACAGTACACTGAATGAATACAGACACTTCACAGATATACAGTACTTAAAATTAGAACAATCCTTTGAGAATTGACCGACCTATAAGGCTTTGAGCGCCCACCGAGGCAGCGCCGTATGTTGCTGGCTTAATTTATTAATTATTAGGATCAATAAATATAGTCTATATGTCCATAACGGCTATTTTTCGCTGTTTGTGACCAATCCCGATCCTCCGCGGGTCGTTCTGGCTGCAGGGGGTCTGTCATGTTATCAAATGATATCGCCGGCCCAAAACTAAAGTACATGGAATATATAGGCTACTGACAAGGCGCACATTCGCACAACGCTATAGGCTCTTATTAATCAGAGGACATAATAGAGAAAGGTGCGTGTGGGGACTGAACTGGACCCTCCTGTCTATATACTTTCCTGTGCGTCTTTGACCTACTGTACCAACCACAACAGCACCGCACCAGTGCTTATTACTGCCAATTTTGCTTATTTACGCACGCACGCACGCACCATGATCAGCAGTGGACCAGCGTGCTCATATAGTCGATAATGTACAAATTGGCGGCGGCCGCAGTGTTGCAGCTGCCGGAGATGGGTCTGTCTGTCTGTCTGTCTGTCTGTCTGTCTGTCTGTCTGTCTGTCTGTCTGTCTGTCTGTCTGTCTGTCTGTCTGTCTGTCTGTCTGTCTGTCTGTCTGTCTGTCTGTCTGTCTGTCTGTCTGTCTGTCTGTCTGTCTGTCTGTCTGTCTGTCTGTCTGTCTGTCTGTCTGTCTGTCTGTCTGTCTGTCTGTCTGTCTGTCTGTCTGTCTGTCTGTCTGTCTGTCTGTCTGTCTGTCTGTCTGTCTGTCTGCCTGCCTGCCTGCCTGCCTGCCTGCCTGCCTGCCTGCCTGCCTGCCTGTCTGTCTGTCTGTCTGTCTGTCTGTCTGTCTGTCTGTCTGTCTGTCTGTACAACCCTTTCCTTAGTAGCCTAGTAGTAGACCTATTTTACGCACACCTGTTTTGCGCGCTGCGCGCGTCTAACCCGCCCCACAAACACTCTATCTCTCTCACACACACACACACACACACACACACACACACACACACACACACACACACACACACACACACACACACACACACACACACACACACACACACACACACACACACACACACACACACACACACACACACTGACAAGCGCTGTGGGATTACCTGTGCCCATTTTCCCCTTCGTTTTTACCCCTCCCTAGTCCCAAATATACAGTATATTATATACTGTATATAGGCTTATGCCTTATTGTAGTGTAGGCTATTAATTTTATTGTAGGCTATAATAGTTATTGACCATAGCTTAATAGTCTGTTATTTGTATTTCTTTCGCCCGGCCTGGCCGTTTAATTATCCATTTCTACCTTCTCATATCAGCCATATTCCATTGTACGCACATTTTACCGACCCCCTCACCCCGAATATAAATATAACCTTCATTTTTCTTTGCAGCTAAATTAACTAAAGGTTCTCCTTAATCGAATTCATCATAGATATGTTTGTGTTTCAACACATGTTCTTCATTATTATTATTTAGGCATACGGTTTCTCCGCGCTTGTCATGCGTAAAATATTTGGATTCATTCTGTGTGTGTGTGTGTGTGTGTGTGTGTGTGTGTGTGTGTGTGTGTGTGTGTGTGTGTGTGTGTGTGTGTGTGTGTGTGTGTGTGTGTGTGTGTGTGTGTGTGTGTGTGTGTGCGTGCGCGCGCGCGTGTCGTGCAGCCTATGTTTTGGCCGACCCCCCGCAGTGTTTTCCACAGTGAGAGAGTGTAAAATGAAACCAAACGTTCCCCCCCTTACGGGTCCATTTGGTTTCATTTTAGGCCTACCCGCACAAGAATTAAAATGTCCATAAGGGTCCATTATATTCCAGGCAATCGTCTGACCTGGCCAAAACACTGACATGTCTGCTACTAGGTATAGGATTGGGACATGATGCTGACTGGATCTATCTATCTATTTCTTAGCGGCCCACGGCGCCTCCGCGTTTTTTTTTTAATGTTTAATAAGACATACAATAGCCTACTAGCTCTATAGGACCAGGCCTACAGTTAATAAAATAAATATATAAAGTGAATATGAAGGGTAGGCTATTGTCTGCCTATATCACCATTGACAGCTGCAAGGACTCCCTGCTGGGCGTTCAAACAAACAATTAGGTTACAAAAACCTATAATGGCCCAATTTTGACTTCAAAGGAGTGCATGACGGGATCCACCGCAGATAATTAAGTGGCCAATTTGGCCACTCTGTCTGTCTGTCTGTCTGTCTGTCTGTCTGTCTGTCTGTCTGTCTGTCTGTCTGTCTGTCTGTCTGTCTGTCTGTCTGTACAACCCTTTCCTTAGTAGCCTAGTAGTAGACCTAATAATAATAATAATCAATGTCCCTCCCTCAACCTCGCCTCTCTCCACTTCTATCTATCCATTTTACGCACACCTGTTTTGCGCGCTGCGCGCGTCTAACCCGCCCCACAAACACTTTCTCTCTCTCTCTCTCTCTCTCTCTCTCTCTCTCTCTCTCTCTCTCTCTCTCTCTCTCTCTCTCATTTGTTTCTATTTCCTAAATAAATAAGCAGCAGCAGTTAACAAAATGTGATGCTGGCGCTGTCAATTAAATGATCAGATCGTTTTTGTCTGGATCTAAATAAATAAGCAGCAGCAGTTAACAAAATGTGATGCTGGCGCTGTCAATTAAATGATCAGATCGTTTTTGTCTGGATCTTAAGCCTCTGTTGTTGAGTGTTGAGTCGTTACTGCATATGTTTCCATTCTGTAGAACAGTGCTTATGCCAGGAACCACCATTTGCTATAGCAAACGTTTTCATTTCTAGGACCCCCAGTTTGACATGCATGAAGCTACGGACCCCAATTTAATGGCATTTCTATCTCTGGGACCTGTAATCCATATCAAAATCAACGTTCATTTAACCCAAATGGGCCCTTTACATTGACCAAAGCGTTTCAGCACCATGGACAGCACTCTCCATTTGTTTTTCTTATTTTTTTGCGATAGATCAAGGCAGAAGAGATAGATAGATAGATAGATAGATAGATAGATAGATAGATAGATAGATAGATAGATTGTAGAAGTGAGAAGTACATACCACATTTCAGCATAAGTTATAGCATTTTATTGAGTGGGTTATCAAATCATAACTTCTAGTTGAACTATTGAAATTGCTTGAGTGCTGGGACTGGGTTAAAACCGAATCCAAATGCACATAATTAATTGGAGACAAAAAAAGAAAGCAGTGCTGTTTGGTTTCGAATAGGCCTGCACATATGAGACAGATGAAAACTTTACATTTATTTTATAAAGGAGACACTCTGTTGCCCGCCTCGCGATCTGTCCGTCCGTAAACTATTATAGCCTACAATTAAAATGAATACAATAAGGCATAGGCCTATACTGTATATTTGGGACTAGGCTGGGGGGGATAAAAACGAAGGGAAAATATGGGCATTGGGGGGAAAAGTTGTAACAAAAGAACAGATAACCCATAGAAAGTGGTGTTGGTGTAAAAATAATCAAGTAATCCCAGAGCGCTTGTCTGTGTGTGTGTGTGTGTGTGTGTGTGTGTGTGTGTGTGTGTGTGTGTGTGTGTGTGTGTGTGTGTGTGTGTGTGTGTGTGTGTGTGTGTGTGTGTGTGTGTGTGTGTGTGAGAGAGAGATAGAGTGTTTGTGGGGCGGGTTAGACGCGCGCAGCGCGCAAAACAGGTGTGCGTAAAATAGGTCTACTACTAGGCTACTAAGGAAAGGGTTGTACAGACAGACAGACAGACAGACAGACAGACAGACAGACAGACAGACAGACAGACAGACAGACAGACAGACCCATCTCCGGCAGCTGCAACACTGCGGCCGCCGCCAATTTGTACATTATCGACTATATGAGCACGCTGGTCCACTGCTGATCATGGTGCGTGCGTGCGTGCGTAAATAAGCAAAATTGGCAGTAATAAGCACTGGTGCGGTGCTGTTGTGGTTGGTACAGTAGGTCAAAGACGCACAGGAAAGTATATAGACAGGAGGGTCCAGTTCAGTCCCCACACGCACCTTTCTCTATTATGTCCTCTGATTAATAAGAGCCTATAGCGTTGTGCGAATGTGCGCCTTGTCAGTAGCCTATATATTCCATGTACTTTAGTTTTGGGCCGGCGATATCATTTGATAACATGACAGACCCCCTGCAGCCAGAACGACCCGCGGAGGATCGGGATTGGTCACAAACAGCGAAAAATAGCCGTTATGGACATATAGACTATATTTATTGATCCTAATAATTAATAAATTAAGCCAGCAACATACGGCGCTGCCTCGGTGGGCGCTCAAAGCCTTATAGGTCGGTCAATTCTCAAAGGATTGTTCTAATTTTAAGTACTGTATATCTGTGAAGTGTCTGTATTCATTCAGTGTACTGTATATAAATCATGTTTTAATTGTCCCTCCATCAAACCATGAAGCTTAAAGTAAACGTCGCTAGTAGCTGGTGATAAGCCTTCCAGGTAGAACAATGCTGCATGGTCAGCCCTGAACCCTGAATCCAAAGATTTACGCATGACAAGCGCAGAGAAACCATATGCTTAAATAATAATAATGAAGAACATGTGTTGAAACAAACATATGATGAATTCGATTAAGGAGAACCTTTAGTTAATTTAGCTGCAAAGAAAAATGAAGGTTATATATATTCGGGGTGAGGGGGTAAAATGGAATATGACTGATATTAAACGGCCAGGCCGGGCCGTGAGGGGGAGGGGGGGGGGGGGGGGTAGATGCCAGCAGCACGCAAAACAGACAGACAGATCCATCTCCGTCAGCGCAACACTGTCGGCGGCGGCTCCGGTTCTGAACCGGCGGTGGGTCAGGAGTCACCGGCGGCGGCGGAGGCTCCGGCGGAGGCACCGGCTCCGGCGGCGGCACCGGCGGCGGCGGAGGCACCGGCGGAGGCTCCGGCGGAGGCACCGGCGGCGGCAGAGGTACCGGCGGCCTCCGGTGGCTGGTCCGGCGGCCGGCGGAGGCGGAGGCGGCGGCGGCGGCGGCGGAGGCACCGGTGGCCTCCGGCGGCTGGTCCGGCGGCCGGCGGAGGCGGAGGCGACCACCGGAGCAGACGTGACTGTTTTAATACTTTATTCATTTATTTATAGCCTACATTATTGATATGAGCATGCTGATCATGGTGCTTGTGTGCGTGGGTGTGCATTCGTGCGTGTGCGTGCCTGCGTGCGTGTGTGTGTGTGTGTGTGTGTGTGTGTGTGTGTGTGTGTGTGTGTGTGTGTGGGGGGGGGGGGTTCGGCAACAGCGGCAGATGCAGTTCCATTGCTGCACATTGACGGTCTGTCCGGCGTTGCCACGGATTAGGTATAATTGCCACGGCATAGGAATCATTGCCGCGGCTGTTGTCGGCAAGTCCGACGACGCCGCGGCAGACGCCGCTGCCGGGAAATGCATTCGCTGTCCCTCCCGAATGGTGCGCGAAACGGGCGGCAGTGTGCAAACGTGACTGACATAACGTGAGGTTGATTTTTTATTTGCGGGCTCCGAAATTCACTCCGATATTCGGCCCGAAAAACGCAGTGTGCAACCAGCTTTACTGTCTGGTGTGTAAAAGGGCCTGCTAGAAACCTGTGGTACTGTGTGCAAATCAACTCCTGGCTGCCACAGAACGTGTTCTACGAGACACAAAGAGCCTGCTTTGTTCCCTATGGAGACACAAAGAGCCTCCTCAGATTATAGGCTCAGGAATGAGACAAAATCAAACAAATATCGATGAACTGGGGTGAGTAATCGACAGCAGGGGGGAAAAAAAGTCATTTGGGGGTGAACTATGTCCCTTTAAGTGTTTTGCCAGTTATTTGGGGGACCCTCTTGCCATACCGTCATGGCACAAAAAAAAGAAGAAAAAAAGAAGCTCCTTCCATCGCTCCGAAGAAGCGACTTCGGGTGCCAGTTAATTGGCACCTTTATTTCTCGGCGCGCGACGCCATGGCTCACCTCTCCACTTCATCACGGGTGTCAGGCATGAGTGGAATCCGTTGTGCAGAGGAAGTAGCAGAGCAAGGCGCTCCGGGGGAAGAGAAGGGAGTCATTTCCAAACCATCTGGGATCGACGTCTACTCCTCATTACTGCGGGATGGGAGCACCATGATTAATCTGCAAACCCTTCACTCATTGCTCATTTCATTCATTACGCACACACGTTCACGCACATACAGTACAGCAGGGACGTGCTGGCCATTGGGAAAAGCGGGACAACTCCCGAACGGCCGGTTCATTCCAGGCCGACCATTAGGAAAAAAAATTAACTGTTTGCACAAAAGTAGTGAAAACAGCAGATCTACAAGCACACAACGCCTCGCACCGCGAGGCGTTGTGTGCTTGTAGATCGGCTGTTTTCACTAGTTTAAATCATTTTTAAAATGATAAATACAAAACAAACGGTTTTGGACATAAGGTTTCCACCCGACAACGACAAAATATAACTCATGTAATTGGCCCACTGGCTTGTCACTTGTCACAAATCTTTGAGTAGCAGCAGCGCTATAGAGAGATCTCTCTCTATAGCGCGCAAAGAGGGCCTCTCCAACTCTTTTTCCCGGGCTGAATCAGGGGCCCAGCATGTCCCTGCAGTACAGTACAGAGACACATGCACATGCATGCACACGCACACACACACACACACACACACACACACACGCATTTCGTTACACTTTTCTCACCACAGCGGCGGGAGAGGGTTTGATTTCTTTGCTGTTTGAGGTGGAAACCTTGTATGTTCAAAACCGTTGCTCTGCAGGAAATGAGGAACTTGTGTTCCGATACAGAAAGAGAACCAAGAAGAGTTAGTGTTGATTTCGTCGACTAAACCCTGCAAGCCAAATGACGTCATGACGTTATGATAACGTCCTCCGGTGACTCCGGTGACGTTCAGAACTATGGGGCTGTTAAGTATGACGAGGAGAATTTCTGCCCCCAGTTTCCGTGAATCTTTTTATTATTTTTACTATTTACACATTTTTCTTCTCTTTGTTGTTGAAAGGAAAGTGTTCGAATTATAATTTAGTCGTTATTTTCGTCTCGGATCTGTTGAAATAGCGAGGGACAGAAAATGCTCTGGGGGCAGAGTTCTCCTCTGCCTACAAAATGATGTCACGGCTTAAAAGCCCTGATCTTGACGTCATTACCAGGACGTCATTATGGACTATAGGATTATTGTTATTGTTTGTAATGTTAGTTGAAATATGAGCATGTAAGGTTATATTCTGAATTGGACATATCTGATCAGTTATATTTATCTGGCCTCGATCGGAGCCTCTCTGATTAATCCAGGACGTGTTTTCGTGGGCAGGATTTATGTTGGTTGAAATCAGGTGATATTCAGGGCCAGATCTGACTAGTCGTGGTTTGACTTGATCTGGCCCCACTGATTGGTCCAGGTCCTGACCGTGGAGACGTCACTGATTGGTCCAGGTCCTGACCGTGCTTGCTGGGTAAACTATGAAGAAAAATGTTTGTCGACTCCCTTTTTTCACTGATGAAAACAAAATAAAAAAGCGAAATAAAAACTAAGCTATAATGACTAAAACTATGACTATCGTACATTTCGTCAACAAATAAAAACTAGATTAAAACGTTAGGGAGAGACTAGTGGAGAAGAGATCCAGTAGAACTAAAAGGCGAGTCATTTTATGTTTGGTTGCACTCTGAAAATAGCAGATCACAAGCTCACGTCGCGCATTGGTGGAAACCGCTTTCCGCTCATTGGTGTGTCTGAACCCAGCTTCAGTAAGCTGCAGTATCAGAATCAGCTACTGTGTCCGTTGCTCTTCACTTGTCCCCCTCGGTTTTGGTGGCTTGTGCAGGGGTGTCGCACCATATTCTGGGCCCTAGGTACAAGGATTCACTGCGGGCCCGCATGAATGTTCTTCAGGGAGGGGGTTTAACCCATTTAGACCGGGAACGCATTATTTTGTGCTTTATTGAAAAATAGCACATATACAAGCTCTTAGCATGGCATCGAGTGAAAAAAAAAAAGAACTTGAACATTTGTGCAAGTCTTTGAATATTTCAAATCCTTCTGTTTCTATGTCAGTGGTGCTGAAACCTTTTCATGAGAAGGACCCCCAAAATGATATGTATTTGGCCCCTGACCCCCACCTCAAAATATTTAGTTCCAGGGACCCCCCAGGAGCAAAAGTTGAGTTACAAATGTTCTCTTATAAAATACATATATTCAAAGATTTGCACACATTTTCACGACCTTTCAAAAATAGCAGATCTAAGTGCTTTAGCTTTTCAATAGCTAAAGTATAAAATAATTAAGAAACGTCCACCTTGGGCCCTAGTCCCACTTTAATTCCTTAAATTGTCACTTTTATCTGGGGACCCCCTCTCATCTGGGGTCCCCCTACAAAGTTGATGTGTCACAAATATGGAGTTCCAGATCAGCTGTGCCCATATATGGGCACAACTATCCATGACGTCAGGCCAAGTCCCTATTTAACATCTTACTCTAGCTAACATTACAGTATGTCACTCTCAATGTGTTTAACATTAAAACAGAAAATTGTATTGTTGCTTCATTTTGCACTGGGACTTGGGTCTTTTATGTATGGAGTGTTGCATGCTATACCCCCACCCCCACCAGCCTCGCACCCTGCGCCAGGGGCGTGCAGAGAATGTTAGAGAGGCAAGCGCTGGAATTTCTAAAAGGGCCTTTTGGTGAAAATATCGAAGATTGCAGATCTCTAACTTAAAGCAGTGTTTCTCAACCACTGTGCCTGCATGGGGACCTTTGGTGTGCCCCTGAGAAGGGTCAAGTGTGCCCCTTGAAACTGCTTGAAAGCCAGTATTGTATTTATCATTTTAAAAATGATTTAAACTAGTGAAAACAGCCGATCTACAATCACGGTGCGAGGCGTTGTGTGCTTGTAGATCTGCTGTTTTCACTACTTGTTGTGCGACAGCCTTGTATGATGAAGCAGGGCTTTACTTTGCGAAGAAACGTACAAATCTGAAACTTGGAGATGCAAGGTCTATTCCCAACAGTGACGATATTTACACCACCGTATTATGTTGGTGTGCCCATCTTGGGACATGAAAAGTGTGCCCATGCAGAACAAAGGTTGAGAAACACTGACTTAGAG
This sequence comes from Nannobrachium achirus, assembly GCF_963921795.1. Classification (NCBI taxonomy): domain Eukaryota; kingdom Metazoa; phylum Chordata; class Actinopteri; order Myctophiformes; family Myctophidae; genus Nannobrachium; species Nannobrachium achirus. The sequence continues at coordinate 13,624,753 of NC_137819.1, read as the reverse complement.
CACACCGGGCATATGCCCGGTGTGCCAACTATACAAGTGGGTCTGTGGGCCAGCGCTGCGACACGTTGTGAGCTTGGAGGTCGGCTATTTTCGGTGCTTGATACCACACTGAACTAAGCATAATCAAGTCAGTACTGGAGATGTGTCATAATAATGGCATGGATTTCTACACAGAGAGGGCAATTCTTTCAACATAAGATGCTGCATTCAAGTTCAGGAGAGTTTGGACAAGGCAATTCTCTTCTATGCCTTCAGGTACAGCATAGAAAGGGGGGCATTTGCATTTCTTTCACAGTAAAAAAGTCATGGTCTGGAGAGGGCACTTTTTACAGACAGATAAAAGAGCAGGTGCTCAAGCCCCCTTTGATGTCTATGTATGCACGTGCCTGCCCTTGCGCCACCAGCATGCCCTGAACCTCTCCGCTGTTCGATTTGGCCTAGAAATAAAATCAGGATTTATTTTTCAGAAAGGTCGCTTACATACCGGTAAGCTCAAAGTTTAACTCTTTCGTAGTGTACGGCCGAGGAGCCCAAAGATATTTCTATGTCTTTCACTGCTGGCTTCTCCTACCTGTTAACGCGGGCGCTCATCCAGTTCCCATCGTGCGTGGATCGGACACTGCTATGCATCGTGTGTTCGCGTATTCCATCAGCTTCTCAAATCCGTTTAAATCTTTTCAATTGATCAATAAGTTCTCCGTCTGTAAGCCGCGGTGTTCACACAGAAAGCTAACGGGCCAAAATAGAGGACGGACCATCAGCTTTCGGTTAACGGGCTCAATGATAAGTGGTCCACTCAATAATGTGTCCGTGTAGAAACCGATCACGGAGCATTAGTTCCGGCCTATTTTAGTTCCGCTTCGATAATCTTTTTTTTTTTTTAATTAAAGCTTATTAAATCTTCGGGTTCCTCGGGCATGGCAGAGAAGGGGGTACAAAGGGGTAGTTTTTTGGCAGAGGATGAGTTAATTGACTTACAGTTTCCCAAATGTTCAAATCACACTATATTTTGCACATCATTATTCAAAATGTATTTTTACCTTGTGGGGAAAATAGCTCGTGGGGCGTGCAGAGACCTCGTGGGGATAATAGCTGATCTACAAGCTCACACCATGTCACAGTAGCGACGTGTTTGCAGGGCCCCAATGAGTGGATTTTGATTAAAATCGATGAATTGCCCAGCCCTAGTTGGACCTGCTGAGTCTTCAGGTTACGGAAGAACATTGGGAGTGAGTTAGCTGTGCAGTTCTGAATGCAGTGGGGGGTTTGTCCCACAGTTTGGGCGCCAGAAGGGAGACAAGTCTGGGCCGCGTGAAGCGCGTTGTCCCCGCGTTGTCACGACCGCGAAAATCCTGCATGTACACTGTGAGAGTGTGTGTGTGTGTGTGCATGTGTGTGTGTGTGTGTGTGTGTGTGTGTGTGTGTGTGTGTGTGCAGGGGCGTCACACCAAATTCTGGGCCCTGGGTACAAGGATTCACTGCGGGCCCCCCATGAATGTTAACTATTGAAAAATAGCAGATATACAAGCTGCGAGCTTATAGATCTGCTATTTTAGAAAAATCGTGAAGATGCGTGCCAAGAAACCTATGTTTTCGTGTCATTGATGCTCAAACTTTTTCATGTGAAGGACCCCCCCCCCCCCCCCATCTCAAAATATTTAGTTCCAGGGACCACCCCCAGAAGCAAAATTCGAGTTACAAATGTTCACTTAAAAAATACATATATTCAAAGATTTGCGCACATTTTCACGACTTTTCAAAAATAGCAGATCTACAAGCTCGCAGCGCGGCACTCGGTGCCGCGCTGTGAGCTTGTATATCTGCTATTTTTCAATAGCTAAAGTTACTAGGGCCCCTCCACCTTGGGCCCTGGTAACTCAGTCCCACTTTCCTACCCCTTGTGACGCCCCTGTGTGTGTGTGTGTGTGTGTGTGTGTGTGTGTGTGTGTGTGTGTGTGTGTGTGTGTGTGTGTGTGTGTGTGAGCGTGTGTGTGTGTGTGTGCGTACATGCGTGCGTGCATGCATGTGTGTGTGCGTGCGTTCTAACCACCAGGTAGTTTGACCTCTACCCCTCCCTCCCCATCGGGGGGGTGGAGCTTTAAGCCTCATTATTGCTTATATTAATATCGCCCAATATTATTATTATTACTCCGACCGGACGGAGCAGATGCCAGCACGGCAGGAGGGGGAGGGGCGTCCAACCGGGACCCGAGGTCCCTGATTGGTCAGAGCAGTCTGGAAGGTCAAAGGGTGGATTGTTTCCGGCGAGAGGACGCCATCTGTGCGTTGTTTGTACGCAACGGGTGGGTAACAGTAACTAAGTATATTTACTTACTGTACTTACTGTACTTAAAGTACATCGTGAGGTAACCCGTTTGAAAGTGAAAATAGCCGATCTACAAGCTCACGACGTGTCTGTAACGCGGCTCGTTGTGAGCTTGCAGATTGGCTAAATTGCAATACAGTAATGCATTGACAATTCAGAAATACTAGTAAGACACCTGAGGGTGGAATGCGACCTCAGGGTGACATGCGCGCCAATTCTTGACTATCTGGCCAACCACAGCGTTTCTCTGACGATTCTAGTTGTTATCATTCTGGGGGGAGTTTGTTCATGTTTTTGTGAGGGTATCAACCCTAGGAGACACGGGGAGAACATGCAAACTCCACACAGAAAGGCCCTATCGCCAACCCCACCTAGGGTGTGAGCGATAGGGCCTAAACATGGAGATGTGGAGAACACTGTATATGAAGATAGTCCAGTCCATCATGTCATATGGGACTACCGTCATAGACAGTAGCCATTGTTAGGCCGGAGTCAATGGCTGTCTGTCTGACTGTCTGTACAGGAAGTGATGTCACATGACATACTTTTTATGCCCATATATGAGTCATTCTGTACCACATCTCCATGTTTAGGCCAAACAGGTTTGCTCCATTTCTCCATGTATAGGTCCAAATGACCTCGCCCTAAAGGGCGAGGTCGCGCCAATTCTTGACCATCTGGCCAACCACAGCGTTTCTCTGACGATTCTAGTTGTTGTCATTCTGGGGGGAGTTTGTTCATGTTTTTGTGAGGGTATCAACCCTAGGAGACACGGGGAGAACATGCAAACTCCACACAGAAAGGCCCTATCGCTCACACCCTAGGTTGGGTTGGCGATAGGGCCTTTCTGTGTGGAGTTTGCCTAAACATGGAGATGTGGTACAGAAGGACTCATATATGGGCATAAAAAGTATGTCACGTGACATCACTTCCTGTACAGACAGTCAGACAGACAGCCATTGACTCCGACCTAACAATAGCTACTGTCTATGACGGTAGTTCCATATGACATATTGGACTAGACTATCTCCATATATAGTGTTATCCACACCTCCATGTTAGGACTCATATATGGGCATAAAAAGTATGTCATGTGACATCACTTCCTGTACAGACAGTCAGCCATTGACTCCGGATTAACAATGGCTACTGTCTATGACGGTAGTCCCATATGACATATTGGACTAGACTATCTCCATATATAGTGTTATCCACATCTCCATGTTTAGACAGCCAATGACTCCGGCCTAACAATGGCTACTTTCTATGACGGTAGTCCCATATGACATGATGGACTGGACTATCTCCATATATAGTGTTATCCACATTTCGTGTAGCCGCCCTGTACAGGAAGTGATGTCACAACTCGCTGACATCACACTGACATCACAGAGGATACGGACGGTCACGAGGATACGGAAGGAAGGAAGGACACTCAAGTGACACGGTTCTTCAGAGTATATGCGACCTTTGGTCGCAATCAGAATATACTTTGTAGTTTGTACTTTTGAATACTTACGTTTCAAAGCAAGTAATCCTGGTACTTTAACTCGAGCAACGTTCACTTGAAGTCAATTCATATATTTGGACCAGGAGTTCTTTGACTCAAACTTTGAGTCATAAGTGTGACGCGTCACCGTTTTGGCGTCAGCCGTCGCGTCACGACGCCAACGAACTCAGTGGTTGTCGAGATAATACTGTTTAAAATAATCCCCCAACGTGCGTGCTTGTATTACTATACGTGTCAGTGCCTTAATGTCCCCACAGAATGTGAGAAATAGACATCGTGGGCACAATTACTTTTCCTGGACATTTTTGAGCTGTGCCTCAGTGGTCCAATGCTTGACCAAGTGTGTAGGCATGAGTATACTCTTACGCCTCGTCATTAATGGACAACAGAATATAATTCAGATTGTTGAACACTGCTCAAAGGCACCGCTCACTTCACACTGGGTGTGATTTTAATGGTTATGGTTAAAAAACTGATTTGGGGGAGTTATGCTTACGATTATTGCAACCGTTAGGTCGCAAGTTTCTATGAAAACCTCCACCAGCTGTCTGTCTGTCCGTCCGTCCGTCCGTCCGTCCGTCTGTCCGTCACATCACGTCTTATCTCCGGAACCGTTGCCCCTATCCATGCCAAACTTTGCACACACACTCCTTGGAGTGGCACTCTTCTAGCGCCACCATCAGGCAGCTTTTAGCAAAACAATTTTTTTGGACTCTGCTCCTACAGATTTTGGCCTGAAATCACGCAAAGCGGTACACAGTATCTCTAAAGTCATGTCATCAACATGGTTCTGTCCCATTTCCCATATTCCCTCCCACGATTGCCTTCTAAAGTTTGTGTATGCAACCTGGTGGTCGATTATCTCCCGATTAGGGAGTCTTACTGGTAATTACATCGAAAGATGCTTCTCATTCTCGTTTGGTGAATGTGGCCTTGGCCAGGAAGCAGGCCCGGATTTATATGACATGAGGCCCCTGGGCAAGGGGAAATAAAGAGGCCCTTGTGCGCGTGCAAAAATTCCACCTCCGGTCCACCTGACCACACCGTGACCTCACCTTCGGACCGGCCCATGCATAATCTGACTGTGTATCCTCATTGGCTCATTGGAAGGGTCTAAAGCGGATACAGAATTGGAGATTGCGTGCATGTGTGTAGCCTATGTGTGTGGAAAGTACCGGATACATAGAGTGGGCGGGCTTTAGACTGCACTAAGCTTTCAGAGCAGCTACATGCAGTGCGGCCAGCAGAGCAGAAGCTCTCAATATTAAAACAAAATGTACAGTAACTAAACACAAATATCACTTATCATTGCAATACTTTAAAATGTCATCATTAAATTTACTCATTCAGGTTCTTTTCAAAATGGCTTCCAAGTTCCACAACGCCTCCCTCTCCATAGACTTCCATGTAATTCATAGTGCACGGATCATGCACGCCCATGCCTAGATCATGCACCACGTGTGTCCACACTGTTCACAGCTTTCAAACAAAAACATCCGAATGGAAATCCGTTCAGGCATTCATGAGCTAGCAGCCATTATGTTTTCTTGAAATGTAAACAAACATGGCTGCCATGTTTGTTGGTATGGGGGTTAAACATGGAATTTCGCGATTGCGATCATGCCTACTACATTTTTTGGGGTCCAAAAAATATTTTTTGAATTTTTTTTTTTTTTTTTTTTTTTTTTTGAGGCCCCCCTCCCCTGAGGCCCCTGGGCTCGTGCCCACCCTAGCCCAATGGTAAGTCCGGCCCTGCCAGGAAGAGTTGATGTCTTCAGGCGGTAACCATCGTTGATCAGGTGTTTCGACCCTGAACCGCTACACCCTTGCGATGGCGGGTCGCCAGTGGTGGCCAAATCACTGCCCATCTCCTCCTCTGGGCCAAGGCTATACTCCTCTCTCCTGCTCTATAGCCAACCAGAGGCTCCTCTGGGGAGGTATTGGGTGGTGGGTCCCTCCTGAGGTCGTGAGGTGACATGGGTGCGTAGATTGTTCCTGCCTGGAGCTCTCCTTCGTCTCAAATGCCACTACAGCAGGGCGCTGCAACTGTGACAACTCTTGTCCACACTTGGTCCTGCATGGCTCGATGTGTTTTGACCTTCTGTGTTCCTACAGGTCTTCTCACAGTGACACTTCACTTCCATTAATGCCTCCCCAGTTGCTGTTGTTTTATGCGAGCCGTCTCATTATCTGTGATTAATGTTACAATTATAGGAGAAGTTTCAGGTTGGGGTTTCAACATTTAGAGGTTGTGGTTTAGGGCAGTCAGGGGTGAGATGCCATGGGCTCTCGTGGGCTCGGCGAGCCCACACTTATTTTGCTGCACGCAAGCGCACCTCATATGCACACACTAAACACACACTTAACAATAAAAACAGCGTGCGTGCATGACATCATGAATTTAGAGGATCCACACTTCTAAAATCCATATCACACCACTGAGGGCAGTGGTTTTCAACCAGTGGTCCGGGGACCACCAGTGGTCCTTGAGGGTGTTCCAGGTGGTCCCCAGCTAAATGATGGAGAGGCGATGGGACCCTTATAGTTCTTTAACTCTTGAGAGCGTGAAATGAAACCAAATGGACCAAAATGGTTTAATCGGATGCTCCCGA
>NC_137819.1:13608305-13613305 GCF_963921795.1 Nannobrachium achirus | reverse complement strand
TTACTCGGGTACTTATTTACTTTTTCCAATGGGTATCCACAACTTTCCAACATCCCATCGTGCATTGCGCAGAAGTTGCACGGAGCCTCCGGCGCCGCAGCCGAGTGTGATCTACAAGATCACAACGGTTGCATCTACGACGCGACGTGAGCTTGTATGTCTGCTGTTAAAGGTGTATTCAGTGATAATGAAGGTGGCCGGGGGTCATCTTGTCCCTTATTGGCCTTACAGCATGGAAATGTTTAGTTTTTTATAGATTTTTTATACCATTATAATGTTCTCTTTTGATCATTAGACCAAATCACTGAATATCGGTAGGCCTAAATCTCCAGCTTCAGGATATGTATGATACCGATTTATACGAGACTGTGGCATTTTATGAGTTCAGTAGTTTACAATCTAGGCATTTAGCAGACGTTCTTAAGTCAGAGCGACCGTGGTTCTCAAAACTTTTATTTTGGCCATCATAACTAAACATCATAACATAACTACGGCCATACTCTACCCTGATTGGTCGAGGATTGGCTGGTCACCTCTGAAAACCGAATCCAGCTATACTCGCAACGCGGGCCATGGTGGAAGTCCTTATATGGTCAGCACACATTCTAGTGAGGGGAATGAATGGAAAATGTACCAATTATATTTTTATTTGAATGAAATACAATCACTGAATATACCTTTAACCGGAAGTGTGGTGCAAAAAATTCTCCAGTAAATTCCCGCGGAAAGAGGTGGATACTGTAGAGCAGTGGTTCTCAACCTGTGGGTTGAGACTCCCAAGGGGGGTCCCCACATGATTTGGGGGGGGGGGGGGGGGGGGGGGGTGACAGTGAAGTGACTAATTCATTACTTTTAAGGCCTTTTTAATACCTCATGGGGTCGCGGCCTGAAAAGGTTGAGAACAACTGTGGTAGAGTAAGTGAGCGTTGCCTTTGGTGCCCACTCGTCCAGGTGCCCAGTTGTCTAGGTGCCCACCTCTCCAGGTGCCCACGTGTCGCTAGTGCCCAGTTATTCAGGTTCCCACTCGCCTAGATGTCCAGTTATCTCCACCCCTAAGTGCCCAGTCCGCCCACTTGTCCAGGTGCCTGCATGTCCCTATAGTGCCCAAATGGTTTTGGTGCCCAGTCTGCCCACCCATCCCCATAAGTGCTGACTTGTGTGTACATAGTACGCAGTATAACGTCATTTCAAGGCTGTTTAACAGCGCTGTTGAGACCATACCACATACAGATTCGGTCAAAAGTCGGTGTGTTTTGGCAACATATTTTGTTGTACCAGTGGTGCTTTAAGGTTTTCATGTCAAGCTTATTACATACTTAACACATATTAAGCTTATTAAGCTTAATATGCGTTTGGCCTCAGAAAATAAAATTAATAAAAGATTGCTCAAATCTAAAATGACACAGAAACGTTGCCGGTTGTAATGAGTTAATACAAATTATATATCTTAGTTAAAGGTGTATTCAGTGATGATGAAAGTGGCCGGGGGTCACCTTTTATAGATTTTTTACACCATTATAATGTTCTCGCTTTGATCATTAGACCCAATCACTGAATATCGGTAGGCCTACATCTCCAGCTTCAGGATATGTATAATACTGATTTACTTTTCACTAACTAAATACTGATTTAGTTCAGTAGTTTACAATCTAGGCATTTGGCATTTAGCAGACATTCTTAATTCAGAGCGACTGTGGTTCTCAAAACTTTTATTTTGACCCTCATAACTAAACATCATAACATAACTATGACCATTCTCTACCCTGATTGGTTGAGGACTGGCTGGCCACCACTGAAAACCGAATCTAGTTATGCTCGCAACACGGGCCATGGTGGAAGTCCTTATATGGTCAGCACACATTCTAGTGAGAAGAATGAATGGAAAATGTACCAATTATATTTTTTATTTGAATGAAATACAATCACTGAATATACCTTTAAGGTTGGGGTGGTTATATTTGGTCTGCCTGCTCTTCTATTGAGACATTTACATCCTGTTGCTTTGGCAGGTATGACATTTGACATGATCTTGTTTCTGGTTTGACACAAATTCTTATCCGAACGTCAAAGTTTAATTTCTTCCCTGGGCAAGTAGGCAATAAAGTGGTTAAAAAAAAAAAAAAAAAAAAAAAGATGTGCTGGAGACCTGGGTTCAAATCCAGAATAGAACAGTGAAGTTACATAATGGGCAGCTTATGTAAAAAAATATATAGTAGTATTTTTGGATACTGACTTACACAATAGAGGGTATGCACATGAGTCACTTTTACCACTGGGACACCCCCACCCCGTGGCAAAACATTGACTCAACAGTTCTGCGTACCACCTGTTTCTACAGGGCACACAATGCAGGAGGCAGCGGGACGTTGCATTATTGAAGAAGAGTGCTTCCAGTCTCTGACACTTAGGGTGCGTTCGGAAATGCACACTCAACGCACGCATGTGCCATGTTGTCGCTTGTTTATTCGGTACGCTCGCTGCGGTGTCGTTTTAAAATCCAGTGCGCTGCACCCCGGGTGGGCTGAGTGCACCCCCCGGATCAGGGACTGCCCTCCACTCCAATTCCGCTCCTGTTGGGGCCGCGAACCACATGCATGTTCAGCGGCAGTGCCTCGCTGTCAATCGCTGACACATGCTGGCTGACAGAGTGCATGAGAGCAGAGCAGGGCAGACTTTGTTTGTGCTCTGAACAGCGAGCACCCATCCACCCACCCAAATATGAACTATTTCTCCTAAGCATGAAGCAACCCCACAAAGGATCCATAATGCAATTTTTGGGTTTGTTACATCAAGACCCCGGACACGTTCCGACGCGGTCACCATTACATCATCAATGCAACTCCGCCATACATTGACAGAGATGAGCCTGTTCATCAGGAAACAAACACAGCGCAGCATTTTCTCCGATTGGATTTTCCAAAACAGATCACATCACCTGTCACCTGAGCTTAAACTCAACATTAAGCATCAACGTGTTTTAATGGGTAAATAGTGCATATTTGAACACATTTTCAAAACTGTTGTAGCTGGTTAAAGGTACAGTATGTTCAATGGTCTGATGGTTCGATGGTCCGATTGTTCGGTTTTTATCAAATTAATTAACTTAACTGGTCGTTCGTAAATAATCCACAATGAATGCACTCTCCAAAGTCACCGCCCCCTGCACTCACTAAACTGAGCACACACCCGGCCGGTGCGCATTTCCGAACACACCATTAGAAACATTATCACCTGCACAGAATTTATTGACAGAAAGATTTCATTGGCCGAAAGTAGCTCATATTAACATGTCTTCGGTGAATTTATTATGAAACAAAAACTTTGCAGATAGAAAGAGGATATTAATTCAAGCTTTCCATACAGTAGCAATGTTGGTGTGTTTAATGTTGTTTAAAGAGGTGGTGCCATGATTTCCCCCCCTCTAAAACATGATTATCAGGTATTATGATTATTAAGTATGCATGGATGTCATGGTGGGTGGTGACCCAGCTGAAGTTAGCCACACCCCACAGTGTTGGGTGAATGGTAATTAGGGGAGGAGTTGATTCTGTGATGTAATAAGTATGTGTGTTTTTTAACTGACACTTTTGACCACAAGGTGGCAGCCTCCAAGAGAAAACAAACAAATACCAAGAGAATACATAATTGCTCATAAAAAACACACCAGGGGGTCTAATGAAGTACTTTCAACCTCCTAGACACATGAAAAACAGAAAAAGTACAAAACTATGGCACCACCTCTTTAATACAATCAGAAAGGACTTTTGCGTTTGGATGTATGGGCTGTCAAGGCCAGAAAGTAGTTTTTGCCACTCAGTAGGCGTTCCCGCATAACTTCCAGGTATGATGATGTCACACACGCATAGTTACATTATGAATGAACAACCATACAGTGAAAATAGCAACTGTGCGATGAGTTGTGATTTCTTTTTATAGAAATTAGATGTTTTATTCTGTTTCATTTCAATACAGCAATGAATTATTATTAAAAAGAAAATGTACTTTGTAAATTGTACTTTTTAATACTTACGTATTTGAAAAAAAAATGTACTTTTCTGTTTTAAAACAAGTACTCCAGTGTTTAAACGCAAGTAAACATTTGACTGAGCAACTTTCACATGTAGGCTATAGTTGAGTCTATTTGGAGGACTTACTGACTAGTTGTCCACAGATGGGTAGATACGGAGCTAGCTTGTGTCTTTACTAACCAAACAAACGGAAACCATTTGAAAGCGAAAATACATAAAGAGAGCAAAAGAGCGAGAATCAACGCAAATGTTCCAAAGTCCATTCAGAGAGACATCAGGGAGCAGATTGTGCATAGAAAGCAAAGCGTGGTCCAGGAGAACAGAGTCACCCTCCTCTGATGAATAGAGCTCATTTTCTCTTTGATTTATGACGCCCCTCCACCTATTGTTCAAGATATACATATATATATATATATATATATATATATATATATATATATATATATAATCCTCCAAGCTGGCCCCTATAATGTGATTTCAATATCAGATTTCAATGTCCCAAACCCTTACTTTTCAGGAAAGTTGCAGTGATGGAAAAAATACTCAATATGTTTTACTTCAGTAAAAGTATCAATACTGCAATATAGAACTACTCTGGTAGGCTGCACCCACACCAAAGTACCTATGAGAGTGGATTCCGACATGTCGCAGACCAGAAAAAATATTTCGACATAACATTTGTACCACGTTCCAGTATTTCGATGCAGGTCAATGTTAGGTGAAATGATAACCTGCCGATGCTGGTGAATGTTAACCTCTGTGCCTAAACCTGACCCAAACCTTGACCCTAACCTCAGTAACCCTGATGCTGGTGAGTAGCTAACCCCAGAACATGCATCTGGTATCATTGTGTCTGGTATCAATAACAACAAAAATAACAGTGCATTTATCGTCGCTGCCGGGAAGAAACCTTGTAGGCTACGTGAACTAGTGTTGATTTCGTCGACTAAAACTGCTTGTTGACTACCTTTT
>NC_137819.1:13553305-13603305 GCF_963921795.1 Nannobrachium achirus | reverse complement strand
TTGGACTCCCTGTTCCCCCTCAGTCAGTGTTGAAGTGTCCTTGAGCAACACTGAACCCACAACTGCTCCCGATGAGCCTTGCATGGTTTCCTCTGCTGCTGTTGGCAGTCCGTAATAGTGGGTTGGCTTAACAAAATTATCGAAACGAAGCGGATAAAAGCGCAAAACCTTTTTTGAGGCTTCTTCAGGACCCAACAATGGATTTTAGCCTTGGGTACCAAACTTTATTTTGAAGTTTACCCATAGAATTATCCATATCAAGTTGGGCTCCCATCGACTCTCTATACAGGCGGAAAATACCCAGAAAAAGAATCTGCTTTAAGTAGGATGTGAGGGGTCTAACTAGGGGTTTGTCATGAATTTGAATCCATTGCAAGCATTTGTTTTGCACAAAAAAAACTTCATTGGGCTACAAATGGTCCCACAAAATGATGGTTTAGTCATCATTTCTCACAGTTTTTTGGGTGTTTTGGGGGGACATTTCTAGCCCAAGGAAAGTATGGGTAAACTTCAAAATAAAGTTTGGTACCCAAGGCTAAAACCCATCGTTAGGTCCTAAAGTAGCCTCAAAAAAAGTTTGGCGCTTTTATCCACTTCGTTTCGATAATGTCAAAAAACAGGGTTAAAGGGATACTCCACTTTCAACAGGGAGCAGTGGTAGGGCTTCTCTCCACATACACACCCATTGTAACTTCAAACTCCATTTTAACCATGATAGATTCATTAAAAACACCCATTATTTTTTCTGGTGACTCATTTTACCTTCCTAATACGTGAGCAGGCCGTGTTTTTTCGATAACTTTTTTCATTTATTTTTAATAATTATTTGGAAAAATGGAAAAAAATGAAATACAAAAAAATAATTATTAAAAATAAATGAAAAATGTTATCGAAAAAACACGGCCTGCTCACATATTAGGAGGGTATTATGAGTCACCAGAAAAAATAATGTGTGTTTTTAATGAATCTATCATGGTTAAAATGAAGTTTGAAGTTACAATGGGTGTGTGTGGGGAGAGGCCCTGGGCCTGGAGGGCCTGGTAATATTTACATCAAATATCTAAATATTCAATCAAGCTAATTAAAAACTGTTCAGGGTGTTCATAAAAGCCTGATTAGATGATAAAATTACCAAAAGTTTTTTTGAAAGTGAAATACCCCTTTAAGCAACCACAATATAAGCAGCACTGAAGTGCTAATAACGACTGTAAAGCACACCCGCAAGTGTAACATTGCGATTATACACATTACCCTTAAAAAACTATTTAGCCAATACGTCCCTGAACTTCCCATGAAAACTGCTATAGGACCAGTGTGGTTATCATCATTGTTTGTACTGTACTGCATACAGCAGACCAGGAAGCAACTGCTTACTTGGCTTAAGGACTTTCCATTCGCTAAATAAATAATAATTATAAATATGAAATTAAATTAAATTGGTTCCAATCTTCATTTTGGCCCAAAACAAAAGCTGACTATGCTGCCAATGTGAACAGTGGTTCTCAAAGTGGGGCTTTGATATAGCATCCGAATCAATTTAACTTCTTTAACCCTATACTATAGGCTTTATACACTACGTCAGCTTTGTATACATCTATAAGCTTGCGTCACGTAGTAGTTAGTGAGCTTGTAGGTCGGCTATTTTCAAACCACCTTGGATATTTATGGAATAATGTTAAATGATTTCGAAAAACATTTTAATAAAATAAAATCTTACCAAATATGTTCAGATGAGGGTCCACAGCCAAGTATACTGATTTGGGAGAACAACCTATAACAGTCATCAGTTCCATACAGTACAACCATTGCCAGTGGTGGACAGTATGTTTGAACTCAATTACTGTACTTAAGTACAATTTTGAGGTATCATTACTTTACTGGAGGAGTATTTCCAATTTCCAATACTTACTTCTACTCCACTACATCTCAGAGGCAAATATTGCACTTTTACTACAATCATTTGAAAACGTTACTAGTTACTTTGTAGATTTTGATTATTATTACAACATACATTAACCACTCCAGCATTATACTTTGGCTATTTTCTAAAGATTTGTTATACAACTTGAAATTGGACATTCTGCTGTTTCTGCATAAGGGTGCCCTCACACCAAAATAGAGTGGAATCCGCCAATGCATTTCAATGAGAATGGAGCGTTTTTTTTTTTTTTTTTTTTTTGCAGAAATCCTCTACTGGCAAAAAAACACTCCATTCTCATTGAAATGCATTGGCGGATTCCACTCTAGGTATTTTGGTGTGAGGGCACCCTAATAACTATTTTTACTTTTGGTACTTTAAGTATATTTTTGTGTCAACACTTTTATACTTTTAAATTTTGCACACTGGAGTAGTATTTCTACATTGTGGTAATGATACTTCTACTTAAGTAAAACAAATAAAGACAAGAGAGTAGGCCTACTTCTGCCTCCACTGGCCATGCAACAAAAACGCCAGCTGCAGGCCATCAGCTATAATTGCAGTGTGATTGTGTGCAGGCTGCTGGCATGTTGCTGCTATAACTTAGTGCAGGCGTGCAGGCTGTGTATAGACACACACTGCAGTGCGAGCAGAGAGAGTGTTGTGTGCAACTATTGCTTTATCTAGTCTGTAGGTGTTCTAGTGGTCTGGAAGGTTTGAGCTTTAGTCTGTAGATGTTAAATTAACTGCATGGAAATAATGGCTTCTGGAATTCATTTGGGGTGAGTTGCTCTCTGCAGGTATAGCCATGCTAGTTAGCTGCAACCAGCAACTCTAGATTGTTTTTTTAAATATAGGCCTAGGCCTATATGTTGAATCCAGAGTTGCACAAACCATTGACAGCCCATACGTCCTATCTGATTGGATTAAACAACATTAAAGTCGCCAACATTGCAGCTGTGTACGAAATGCTTGAATTATCATCTTTCTATCTACCGGTATCTGCAAAATGTTTCTTTAAAGGACAACTTTAGTTTTTTTACAACAAGGGTTCATATTTTAGATTGTAATTAAAGAGTATAAAAGATGAGTGTTAAATTGATTTCATTTACTTCTTTCTATTGTTTTAGAGATTCTTATTTCAGTGGTTGGGGGCATGCGTACAAGTGGCTAAATATGTCATTTTACACAGAATAAGCCCATTCCCAAGATACAACGCAGCCTTTCATTGTTGGATGTGACTTATGGGGGCAAGAAGTGTAACTGTAAATAGCAATAAAGAAACTGCTGGCTTATTGTGTCTAAAAATACATATTTAGCTAGCCGCAAATTGCAACACTAGATTTTTTTTTATAATCGGATGAATCTAGGGTTGCAATACCTCCCATAGGCAGCCAATGCATCAAAACGTTTTTTTTGCTATCCGATTGTGTTAAACGAATTCAAACTCACCAATATTGTGGCTCTATGGAAAGCTTGGAATTTACTCTTTCTATCTGCAAAGTGTTTTTCAGAAAAATCCACAGTAGACATGTTAGGAGCTACTTTCTATCCAAGAAATTTGGTTCAGGTGATAATTTTTTCTAAGTCCTGGAGTTTGGAAGCGCTCGTGGAAAATCCCTCAACGGTCCTGTGACCACCTGGTTCTAAATGTCACATTATGCAGGAGGCAGCGGGACATGGCGTTATAGAAGACGAGCGCTTCCAAAGTTCAACACTTAGAAAATAAACCATGTCTGCTCGGATTTCTTGACAGAAAATAAATCATAACAATTATACGGTGGATTTTTCAGAAACAAACACTTTGCAGATAGCAAGAGTAAATTCCAAGCTTTCCATAGAGCCACAATATTGGTGAGTTTGAATTCGTTTAACACAATCGGATAGCAAAAAACTGTTTTGATGCATTGGATCCCTATGGGAGGTATTGCAACCCTAGATTAATCCGATTATAAAAAAAATCTAGTGTTGCAATTTGCGGCTAATATTTAGCCACTTGTACGCATACCCCCATGCGTATGCATGCTCCACATTTTAGCATGGTAAACGTGATAAAACAATAGAACGAAGCAAATGAAAAGATTTTAACACTCACCTTTTCTTTTCTCTAATTACAATCTAAAATATGAACCCTTGTTGTAAAAAAACAAAGTTGTCCATTAATAAAAATCCACCGCAGACGTGTTAGATGTTATGAGCTCTGTCCATACGTTCAGTGCAGGTCATTCTTTTTCTAAGAATGAAAACATCATGCTGGCTGCAATATGTGCAATTTGGAAGCAGGTGGTATGCATGCTGGAGGACTGTAGAGTGATTTACGAGTGCTTCCAAATTCCAACACTTAGAAAAAAATATCACCTGCATGGAATTTCTTGACATAAGTATCTCATAACATGTCTACGGTGGATTTTTATGAAACAAACACTTTGCAGATAGAGGATAGTAGAGGGTATGCGCATGCATAAAGGGAATGGCAAATCGAGTAGCAAAGTGAGTTTAACATCGTCTAACGTTGTAATGCAATCAGATAGGACCTTTCTGTTTGGATGTACGGGGCTGTCATGGACAGAAAGTAGTTTTTTGCCACTTAATAGGCATTCTGGTTATGATGACGATGTCACACGCATACCCTCTATTCAAGCTCTCCGTACAGCTGCAATGTTGGTGAGTTTAATGTTGTTTATTTGGCCTAATACAATCAGGACGGGTTTGGATGTATGGGCTTTCATGGTTGGTGTTGCAACTCTAGATTCAACATATAAAAATAATCTAGAGTTGAAAGTTGAGGCTATACATAAGAGCATATTCCAGTTGTATTCATCATCATACCCGGAAGTTATGCGGGAACACCTAGTGGCAAACAAACTGGCAGCTTTCAGGCCTTGACGGCTCATACATCCAAACAGAAAAGTCCTATCTGATTGCATTAAACAACGTTAAACTCACTTTGCCACTCGATTTTCCATTCTCACTGTATGCATGCGCATATCCTCTATTGTCAGACCACAGGTTTACCGGTGTATAGAAGTGGGTGATAATTATTTTTCTTTTTTATGCAAAATGTCATCATTTTCTGGTCAGGCAGAAACCTCATATCTCCTTATTAGGGGTAGCGGGTGTGTCCATGAGGTCGAACAAGATGTAAAAAGTAGCAGGAATACATGATAGACATACTGTAGGTGCCGGTTAACACAAATATCAGCAGGTGCAATACAGTGCAGATATGAGCACTGGCCTTTTGGGGGGGCGGTGGGGGGATTGTTGACCTGTGTAGTTTGAGTATTAATCATAGTATTGTTGTGTGTAATCCATTACAGGACTGTGCTGTTTTGTCTCCTGGTACAAGCAGAACATATCAGCTGTTTATGGAAGCAAGGTGAGCAGAAAATGACAGTTTAACAACTTATATTGCACTTTTACTCCGCTGCAATTATTTGAAAACTTTAGTTACTTTGCAGATGTAAATTATACTATTATAAAACATACATTAACCACTTAAGCCCTATTTTATACCTAGGCTATTTGAACATGGCAGATCTACAAGCTCACAACATATCGCATCGCGACGCGTTGTGAGCTTGTAGACACAATGTCTTTTATAGTTTATAGTTTTCTGTTGCCTCTTATGATGACATAGGGATGCTGGGGTCCACGCAATGATGAAACTAATGATTATATATTGTTTTAACTTGTTGCAGCAAATGACTTGGGTTCCAAAGGACGGGACGGCTACCGATATGCTGGCTTATCGCAACAACGGGGCACGTGGAACCGCGTTGGGGACAACGGGGGACATGTTGGGGACAACCAGAATGAATTCAGAGGGGCCTCCATGGCTCCGGGCTGGGCTCAGAGGCCCAGCGGTGGCCCCATGGCTTCGGGGGGCTGGGCCCAGGGCCCCATGGCTTCGGGGGGCTGGGCCCAGAGGCCCAGCGGTGGCCCCATGGCTCCGGGCTGGGCCGAGAGGCACAGCGGTGGCGGCGTCGGCCTCCGCAGAGAAGATACAGCGAAGGACACTTCCAGACACAGACTACCTCCCAATAAGGTGACACACTATGAGCTTGTCGGATCTACGTCCACTATTTAACCCATTAAAACAGTGGTTTTCAACCTTTTTCATATCAAGGTCCATTATTTATTTGTCATTTGAGCCACGGACCACCATTTGATTAGGTTTAGTCTCTCAGACCCAAAACTTTCATGCTGTATTGAGGTGATACTAATGGGACTAAGGGCCAATGCCTACTCCACTTTTAGAGACGAGTTTGATTCGGCTCGGCTCTGTCCAAATTACAATATGACGTCATATAGAGGTTCGGGCGGGGCGGTATCGTCATAGAGTTGTCTGTTTGGTGCTGCCGAGATGTTGTGACACCTCGAACTGAATTCAACTCTGCTCTAACAGTGGAGTATGCTGTATGCATCCGCCCTGACAGGCAAACCCCAATTCTTCTACATTCTCTAATCATGTAGAATTCTTGTAAATTAAGTAATGCAGGTGTTTAATGATAATTTAACTCTTGACAGTGTAAAATAAAACAAAATGGACCCTTAAGGGTCCTTTGGTTTCATTTTACACTCTCGAGAGTTAAAGATGTATAAGGGTCCATTTGACAAAAATGGATTATAGTAAATGTACCCCCTTTCGGAATCAATGGGGGTACATGTATTGTAATGTCTGACTTGTCTTATAGGAATGCGACAAATACAAAAACATATTATTGAACTCTAGTCTCCATGGCGTCAGTAATCAATAGAAAAGTCGAACTACTCCTTTAAGAGTGGAAGTGTCCTTGGGCAAGACGCTGAACCCCTGATTGCTCCCGAGTGCCTTGCATGATTTCCTCTGCCATCCGTGTATGAATGTGAGTGTGACTGCACACAATCTCTGAAAAGCACCTTGGATAAAGGTGCTATTTAAAGGCACCATATAGACCTTTTTATTAGTAAGGAATCCTTTTAGGACCTCAGGCCTAAGGGCCGATTCATACTCCACTTTTAGAGCCGAATTTATTTCGGTTTGGTTTGGGGACTCACAAAATCTCTGTGGCACCGAACAGCCGAATTAATCATGGTACCCGCCCCCTCGAACCTCTGAATGACGTCATATTGTTGTTAATAAATTTGGCTCTAAAAGTGGAGTTGAATCGGCCCTACGAGTTTTCTGAAAAACGTATGTTTCTGTATCAGTGGTGCTTAAACCTTTTTCATGTAAAGGACTCCCAAGATGTACAGTTTGGCCACACTGACCCCCTCAAAATATTGTGTTCCGGGGATCTCCAGACCAGAAGTAAAGATTATTTCTCCAGCTCATAGTGCGGCATGACATGCCGCACTATGAGCTTGTATATCTGCTATTTTTGAATAGCCAAAGTATAAACAAGTTGTTATACACGGATGCTTTCCTGGTTTTAATGGTTAAAAAAAAAACAATGCTTTGCATTTTATTTGTGTGACAATTATTGGTCAACTAAAATGTTTTGTGATGGTGACCGGCCTGTAGGTGAAAGGCCAATTGAAGAGGTTTAGGTTCGGTCTCTCTACGGACATCGCCAGTGGCTCCACCAACATCCGCTCCAAACTCCAACAGCAGCGTGACGTCGATGCTCAACTGAAGACTTCTGCTGGGAAGGGAAAGAGCCCGTTGTCCCTTCACAGTTCACCAAGGTTATTTATTGTCCACTCCAAGCCTATACTTCAGGGGTCTTCAACGTTTTCAGGCCAAGGACCCCTTAGTCGAGAGAGATGAAGCAGGGACCCCCACAACCCATAGATGCCATATACTGTACGGCACAATCAGTTTATTTTGGATTCATGTCAATTTGTGTTATCAGATATTTAACCACTTGAACCATCAATACTTGACCTTTCTCTCTGTACTTACAGTAGTCTGCCCTTTTTTCTCCTCTACACCAAATGTATTTGCTTTCGGCTAAAGTTCTGAGAATATGGACACTAGGGTTCAAGTGGTTAATATAAAAAAGGATAAACAAAAGTTTCTATCACACAAAGATTTGGAGGTCCCCCTGTAGTAACTCTGAGGACCCCCTAGGGGTCCCAGGCCCTCTGTTGAAGACCCTTGGTTGATACTTACCCGATACTTGGTTGAGGGTCCCTGAGTCCCTCAGGGCTCTATACTGTGACCTTATTTTGTTATTTTCCTCCGCTGTACATTACATTTTAGTAACTTTAGTTTTAACTTGTTTCTGTGGGGTTGTTAGTGTTGATGATTAGTTTGTTTTAGTTTTTCGGACATTCAACAAGGTCAGACAATTGGCAACGACAGGAGATCTACAAGCTCACATGATGTCGCATCCTGACACAATATGGGCTTGTAGGTTTGTTACTTTTACCCTTAAGGCACGCCGCACTTTTAGTCTACCTACGAGGGTGCATTTCAATTCTGTCCTTTTTTTTTGTGCAGAAATCCGCAAAGCGCTTGATTCCCATTGAAACGCGTTGGCAGAATCCGCCCCTATAGGTAGAATAAAAGTGCGGTGTGAAAGTGCCCTAAGGCCTAAGCCTTATTTTTATTAAATAAAAACAAATTAGTCTGTCGTTGTGTAAACTTCAATAGGCTCTATGCATATACGCTATTTTGTTCTTCTTTCGACTTCCTTCACAGGTGTTACTGATGATACTAATGAAGGCTCTGTTTGATTTATTGTACAGTGGTTCTTTAATTTCAAGGACCCCCATAACTCTGTACAAATGGAATCAACAAATGGTCCATTTGCTTCCATTTGTACACTGTCAGAGTTACACACCTGTATGGGGACATTTGGAACCCACTGAAGGACACTTTGAGACCCACTGGTGTAGCAGAGTGTTTCCAGTGAGCCAACATGCACAATATCAGCACCCTGACTCTGTTTGACCAGAATGGAACAGACCCTTCATTACTAGTATCATCAGTAACACCTGTGAAGGAAGTCGAAAGACACCCGGAAGTAGAACAAAATGGCGTATATGCATATAGCCTATAGCATATGTCCAAACTTTTCTGGATTTTCAAATTCAAAAGTAGCAGATCTACAAGCTCAAAACGTTTCGAGCTTGTGTAGTATTGGCGTTTATATATTACAGTTAACTCTAATAAGCCTGTTGCTGGACTCCTTCTTCCAGGGAGAGATCGACGATCACGTCAAATGCAAAAGGAATGGCATCCGTCTCTGGTCCCAGCTCATCCTCCTCCCGGCTCTTTCAAGGTGACTCTCTTCCCTCTTCTGTGTCAGTGCCGGGGACATTAACCCATTCAGAATGGGTACACTATATTGTGTATCGTTATTTTATGCTTTAACTATTGAAAAATAGCAGATCTACAAGCTCACAGCGCGGCACCGAGTGCCGCGCTGCAAGCTTGTAGATCTGCTATTTTTGAAAAATCGTGAAAATTAGAATTTTGACCCCGATTCTATAAGTGTCTTTTGAATCCTTCTAAGATTTTTTGAAAAACCCTATGTTTCTATGTCAGCAATCTGGCTATAACCATCGTCAAAGAAAAGGTCCTTTTCACTTAAATGGAGCTCAGTTAGTCTGTTCTTGAGAGACTCAGTGGTTCTCAAACCTTTCCATGTGAAGGACCCCCAAAATTATATTTATTTGGCCACGGACCCGCATCTAAAAATATTTCGTTCCAGGGACCCCCCAGAAGCAAAATTTGAGTTACAAACTTCGTTTTGAAAATACATATACCGGTATTCAAAGATTTGCACACATTTTCTGCTATTTTTCAAAAATAGCAGATCTACAAGCTCGCAGTGCGGCACTCGGTGCCGCGCTGCGAGCTTGTATATCTGCTATTTTTTACTGGTTAAAGCATTCAATAATTCTAGGCCTAAATGGGATTAAATCTTCCCCGTGACTCGTTTCAGCGGGGGGGGAACAACGTTCTTCTGTCTTCTAGGGAAGTGTCCCGTCGAAGTGAATGCCATGGGTAGAGGGGGAGGAATGTTCCCCTGACCCGTTCAATATGGAACGCTCTCTCCTGCTGGAGCGCTGAGCGCTGCCAAACACTGGTGGACAAAGTACTCCCCTCCAATACTTACTAACTGAGTAGGGATGGGACGATATGAACATTTCATATCACGATTATTGTGTCATAATAAATAGAAATTTACGATATTATCGCGATAATCAAAATACATTATGCTGGGGTGGAACATTTGCCCCAAAAAATAGCAGATCTACAAGCTCACAACGCGATGCGTTGTGAGCTTGTAGACTGGCTATTTCTTGGCAAAGACATTTGATAGTGGGGAAAAAAGACTATCAAGTATGTATATTATAAGTACCTTTTACCAATTATAGAGGGTTTGAGTGTTACATGGATATGCAGCTCAGCAAATAAAAGGTGAATTGATCTCAGTGCATGACGGAGGACGATATCACGATTAACGATAATATCGCTTATCGTCCCATCCCTAACTTTGTAATATTTGATCAGGAGCATCTATACTTTGACTCAACTCAACAACTACAAATTCATATTATCAATATATTGCTGTAATGAAATTTTCACCCAAAATTTTGAATACCAGAAATGTTCCAAAACATAAGTAATAAACAAAATGGCAGATGTGACATGTTGAGACAATATTCGTGTTTGAAATGTAGTTAAAGTCATAAGGTGCATTTTTTTTGTCCCTCAGTGCTCTATACTAGTCTTATCTGTTTTCGCTCCTTAGTAGCCTACATTAAATGTCTTCGCAGAAAATGTCAGCTCTACAAGCTTACAACGCACCACTTTGTGACACGTTCCTAGCTTGTAGATCTGCCCTTTCATGCGACGTTTCCCCTCAGAATATGGATCTTGGCGTTTCAAGTGTTTTAAG
Organism: Nannobrachium achirus; assembly: GCF_963921795.1. Lineage (NCBI taxonomy): Eukaryota > Metazoa > Chordata > Actinopteri > Myctophiformes > Myctophidae > Nannobrachium > Nannobrachium achirus. The sequence continues at coordinate 13,592,553 of NC_137819.1, read as the reverse complement.
TAACGGCACTCAAGTAAATCTACCTAGTTAACAGTCCACCATTGCTGCCAGACTCGGAGGAGTTCACTGGCTTGTTGGAACACGAACACACTGTTGGACCAGATTCTAATGAAATCTCTCCCCCTCGTGTTTTGTCAGACTCCCAGCGGCCCCCGGCGAAGGGGAAAAAAGCCAACTATGGTAGATACCGGGCCGGCCTGTTTCAAGGTGACCCTCGTCCTCCCTCCTCTTCTGTCGCTGACGTCAACGCGGCTCCTCGCTCCTTCAAGGGACATTCTGTTGCTCCTCACTCCTCCTCGCTCTTCGCCAGAGGGGGAGAACCTTCAGTTGCTCGGGGCCGGACGTCGGCCAGTGTCGCCGGCAAAAGGGTGTCTTCACCGCAGGGCTACTCCTCCTCCTTCCAAACGCACCAGAGCATGTCCGCCGGCCGTCCCCAAGCACCGTCCGCCGGCCTTTCCCAAGCCGCACAACCGATCCAAACTCTGTCCGCTGGCCGTTCGCAACACGTTGCAGCTCTGAGCTCTGCTCCCGGCTCTGAGAAGTACTCCCAGACGGTCAGCTCGGGACAGATCATCTTCGTCCAGAGCGCGGACGCCCTGTCCTCTGGTCAAGGAGCCCCCACAGTCGTCCACACGATCCACCCGAGTTACGGAGGCTTTGCTATAAAAAGGCTCCAAGACCAGGTCAATGTGGCGGAGGCCGCCGCTGCGAGTACGCCCCCTCCCTCCACCTCCGCCGCCACCACGCAGAGGCCACCCGGGACCACGCGCACGCAGAGGCGGGACCACGGCTTCAGACCTCAGTGGCCCAGTAAATGGACGACGTTGCGACTCAGCCCGGTTGGCGTGCAGGCGGGTGGACGTGACCCGCGGCCCGACCGGCCCGCGCAAGCTAGCTACAGCCCTGCCACCGCACCACCCCACCGACATGAAACCACCCACGGAACAATGTTGCATTTACCCATCCACGTACCAAGGTTATTGCATTTTTCCATTTTGTTTTCTTTATTTTATTTAGCATTGACCACCAGCGGTGGTAAAAGTACTACCTTTTTTTGTGTGCGTGTTTATTTAAAAGTATCAATACTGCAAAGTATTACTCTGTTGCAACTTGCAAGTCCAGCATTCAAAATGTACTTACAAACTATTGGCATCCACATGTCATGTACCTAAAGTACCAAAAGTAAAAATACTCAGATGTATAGAAGTATTTTGAAAATGGCAGATCTTCTTGTAGATCGGCCATTTTCAAATTTCCAAAGTAGGTCTAAAGTTTTCAAATAATTAGCCTATGGTGAAGTAAAAGTACAATATTTGTCTCTTGAGCTGATGTAGAGGAGTAGAGGTAAACGTATTGAAAATGGAAATGACCTCAACATTGTACAGTGTAGTTCACCCAAAGAATGATTTATTTTATATCAACTACACTCCCATGAAGCCTTGAATGTAGTTACTTTCCACCACAGTTCTTGTCTACTATGACTGTAATAACTAGTTCTTAACTTTTCTCTTTTTGACCCACAGACCTGAACAACAGAAGAGTAAATGGCTCAGAGTACCATTTGGTGGTTAGCTTGCTTTTCCCCCCCTTTCAGGTTGGTGGTTCTCAAACATTTCCATGTTAAATTTTTATGAATTTGGCTGCAGATCCATGTTACATTATTCTAAAATGTTGCCACTTTTTTGGAAGATTTAAAAAAAAAGTGATGCTTGTCTACTTGTAGATCAGAAAATAGCCGAAGTATAAAGAAGTGGTTAAACTGATTGTGTAGCTGCCTACTCATTTGCTGGGGACCCCCTTGGAACCCCTTCAAGGACTCCTGGGGGTCCCCGGACCGCACTTTGCGAAGCACTGCTCCATATTATGTACTTCTAATTTGATGCTTTGTTTATTAACTGCTTCATTCTCTTTTCCATAGGTGCAACACATGGCTAAGGGGGACGGAGAATATTTTATATTTAATTGTTGAATAAAGATCTAAATAAAAACTGGTGACTTGTTTTTATTAAGTGCGTTTACTAAAGTAGCTGCTGTACTTGACTTGTACATTTACTAGCTTCATTAGCCCATTTCTATTTGATACACTACATCTCTAAATATTGTAGCTTGACAGCTTTAGTTACTTTAGATTTAGACTAGTACAACACCTACATTAGCCATTTAAAGGGATAGTTCACCCCCAATTACTTTTTTTCTATTGATTGGTAATCAGTCCACAAGTTTCCAACCTCCCATCATGCATTGCACAGAAGGTGTGCTGGCAGTTCCGGCGTCGCAGCCGAGAGTGATCTACAAGCTCACAACGGTTGCATCTGCGACGTGACGTGAGCTTGTATCATGTCTGCTGTTCTCCGGAAGTGTCCCACACATAATAATACAGTAAATTCTTGTGGAAACGGGTGGATAGAAAACATTATTACTCATCCCATGTAATTCATGGATATTGGGTTTTCTTAGCCGCACATAGCCAGACAATATCACTGTATGGATTTTAGTCTGGTACTTTAACTTCTCTGTTTCTTTTTTCCAAGGGGTGGTTACAGAAAGATTCAAACTGACTATTGATAGACTAGGGGTCTTCAACAGGGGGTCCTCAGAGTTACTACAGGGGGTCCACCAAATCTTTCTGTGATAGAAGGTTTTTTCTAGCGTTCATACTCTTAAGGCCTCTCCATACTTTGACCGAAATGTTCGGCGAGTTGGACTTTCCGACGTGCAAATTTCCAAACTCTTCATTCGGTCTAATGCTTTTCAGAAGTCTCGAGTGGTGTCATTTTGTAGTCGAACCGGACCTTTGACCGAAAACAGCGGTTTCGGTCAAAGTATGGACAGGCCTTAAGAACTTTTCTAGCAGAACTTTAGCCAAAAATAGCCGATCTACAAGATGACAACGCGGCGGCGTGAGCTTGTAGATCGGCTATTTTCGGCAAAGGAAAGGGGGAAAAGAGCAGAATAAGTACAGAGTGAAAGGTCAAATGTATTATGTAGCCTATTGACGGTTCAAGTGGCTAAATATCTGAAAACACAAATTGACATGAATCCAAAACACTGACCAATCAGAGTACCGCAAAGGTGATACACCCGCCCTCCTGTAAATTGGCATAGAATCAAAGTGCGGAGTAACCGTGCCCTTAAACCCTATTTGCCATTGAGCTTGTAGATCTGCAACTTCTGAAAAAGCTTGAATTGTTTTTAAAGCAGGTATTTTACTTGTAACAGCATTTCTACGTTGTTGTGGCATCAACTTTTACTTGAGTAAAACAAACTTCCAAAACTGAATTTTAAAGGTGTATTCAGTGATAATGAAAGTGGCCGGGGGTCATCTTGTCCCTTACTGGCCTTACAGCGTGGAAATGTTTAGTTTTTTTTATAGATTTTTTTACACCGTTATAATGTTCTCGTTTTGATCATTAGACCCAATCACTGAATATCGGTAGGCCTACGTCTCCAGCTTCAGGATATGTATGATACTGATTTACTACGAGACTGTGGCATTTTATGAGTTCAGTAGTTTACAATCTGGGCATTTAGCAGATGTTCTTAATTCAGAGCGACTGTGGTTCTCAAAACTTTTATTTTCACCATCATAACTTGACATCATAACATAACTACGGCCATACTATACCCTGATTGGTCGAGCACTGGCTGGCCACCTCTGAAAACTGAATCTAGCTATATGCTCGTAACAAGGGCCATGATGGAAGTCCTTATATGTTCAGCACACATTCTAGTGAGGAGAATGAATGAAAAATGTAGGCTACCAATTATATTTTTATTTGAATGAAATACAATCACTGAATATACCTTTAAGGTTTAAGATACATTGAGCAGTTGATGTGGAGTTGGAGCCATCTACTGTTTAGAATGGTTGTATTTTCTACTCAGCCCTACAGCAATTTGTGAATTGGTTTTATTTGAAAACCTCTGCATAGACCTACACCTTTCTACTTTTGGTAGCCTACTTTAAGCAGGCCTACATTTTGATGTTAATACTTTATACTTTTACTCTAGTATATTTTGAATTCCAGACATGCACTTGCACTTGTAACAGAGTACAGATCCACCTTAAAGAGAGACGTTTCTAACATTGTTTAAAAGAAAATGTTCTTGAAACTTTCATATATTTTTTAAACTTTCATATATAGGCTATTCTAGATACGTTGCACATTCAGTGAATTATTCCAAACCTTTTTTTTAATGATGACGCTTGATGTTTATGCTCATGATTCATGAATATCAAAATTCCATATTTCAAAATATTACAATATTACACGATCGAAACCACTCAAAACAAGGATTTATAATAGAGAAATGCCAACCTTCTGAAGTCAGAGTTGCTTGCAGAAGTCCAGTTTTCTTTTTTTTAAACACAATATTAAACTATTGTAATTTTTTTAGATATGGATCTGTATTTCCACCACAGAGAGCGATCCCCTGCTGTATTGTGTAAAGTTGGCGCCATCTTCTGTTTAGAAAGATGTATCACAACATTTCCTAGAACGTTTATTGTTATTTTGTATAGAAGTGGTTTCTATAAAGTCTGTGTCGTGAAGATGGAGGGCGGTTAGGTTGGTCTATCAACTTTAAACTCATTGAAAACTCTTATAAGATGATTTAACGGCTGTTAATGATCATGACAACTGAAATCAAATATGGACATTTTGCCTTTACAAAAAGTGACGACGTCACCCCGGTCACCTGTGTTAGAGTGATGGGATTTATGGCTTCATGAAGCGAGCCGGATCTCTGGGATCCGTTCCTTTCAAAGAGTCGTTCAAAAGACTGCAGGCTCATTCTAGTTACTTTGTAGATTTTGATTATAATTACAAGTAACTTCAACAGACATATAGCCTGTACATACCTGCCATTTGAAAATAGCCGATCTACTAGCTCACAATGCGTCGCAACGTGACGCATTGTGAGCTTGAAGATCTGCTATTTTCAAATGATTTCTCTACATTTTATTCATTGGAAAACTTGTTGAAAGTGATCTGTGGCACTGCCTCTGGTGTTGTAATTATGGACATCCTTAAAGGTCCTACACCATGCATTTAAAAATAATTTATATAACACTGTTTGTGTCCCAAAAACGTTTTTGAAAAGGTTTGAGGCTAAATTACCACTCCTGAATACAGAGCCCCTGTCATTTCTGCCTGGCTTTCAGAGCATTTTCAGCTGCAGTACCACCTTGTCCTGAGTGGGAGGACTGCGCTATTGAGCCAGTTTTGGCCCCACACTCCTCCCCACCTCCTGCTCAGCAGGCCTGCCCACCCCTCCCCAACCCTCTCCCAGCTCCTCCTGCCTCCTTCTCAGGCCTGCCCACCCCTCCCCAACCCTCTCCCAGCTCCTCCTGCCTCCTTCTCAGGCCTTGTGACATCACAAATCTGACATTTCACAATCAGGACCGTTCTGAGACATGCTAACATAGATCTGCCCATAAACTGAGAAAGACACAATGGTCAGAAATAGGACTTTGTGAGGATAGAAGTTGCTGGTGGGACACCAAGAAAATACATAAAAATTGGAAAAATGAAAATTCATGGTGTAGTCCCTTTAACGTTTATAAAGTATTTTGACCCTCCCCTGACCCCTCTTTGTATTTACCTAGTAGCCTACATAGGCCTACTGTATGTTTTTATTTTTGTATTTTTAAATTGTTTTCCTCTTTTTTTTCCTGACCATGCATATCTACTGCATAGTAGGCTACTGTGTTCTATCCGTCTGTCATTCAATGTTATACGAGATACAGATATACTATACTAACCCACTTCAATGGTTTCCTATGGAAATAAGCTTAGTCTTTTCTAGGATCTCCTTTTAGTAGACCTTGTACCAGTGAACTGTACCGTCATGAAACTGTACCTTTTTCTATACAAACAATAAATAAATAGTCTTCAATCAATCAATCAATCAATCAATCAATCAATCAATCAAAGTCTTCAATCACAGTACATTTTTGTACATTTACTCAAGTGCATTAACATGTCAAACTCCTACTTGTGGCAGAGTATTTCTACATTGCAGTATTGATACTTTTCACATAAAATAAGTAAAGAAAGTTTGTACTTTTTCCACAACAACTGTTCATTTAGAAAGGAACGGCTCCCTACTGCGAACCGGATCCCATCCATCGTTCATTTCAAAGAGCCGTTCAAAAGACTCGATTCGTTCGCGGACGTCCCATCTGGTTGGAACACACTGACTTCCTCCGTTGACGTTCAGGTGCATTTCTGACCAAGTGGCTGTCAGTAAAAACAAAGTTTGGGAGCCGTTTGAATCTGACCTTAAACAATAACGAACATCAAGGGATTAAAAATGTCGACGTTCACGTGAAGGATTACATTACACACAACACGGATACTAGGGAAGGTATTCATAAGGTGCGGATGTTGCGTCAACCTGCACTGCACAGCTGTAAGTAAATCTTTAAACTACAGTCAAAGTTTGACTGTCAAACGTATGCAGATCGAGTTTTAGTAAAAGTAAAAGTGATAGGCCTACATGATGTATATCTTGCAGAGTAACGAATAATCAGCCGACATTAATTAAAGATCATGATCATTGTGTGTGTTTGAAGGGAAAACAAATGCATGTTTTGTTGCTTTAAAACGCCATTGGTGTCGCTATGTAAACATTGATTGCAGAAGCCATGGGCCTTTTGTTTGCATACATGTTCGCTGTGTTATGAATGGTGTAATGTTTTTACCATTTTTGAGCGGTGGCTCGTAAATCTGGTTTATTGTGTGTAAATCCATGCCCCTAATCTATGTGTGTAGTACGAGAAATATAAGCCCCCAACTGTTTTTTTTTTTTTGCCCTGTTTTTATTATTTCCTTTTCTGCTTTTGTAATTGATGATATCCTAATATCCTATGCAAATTACTCTGTTCTATTCTGTCTTTCAATGTTATGTGGCAGGGGTCTTCAGCGTTTTCAGGCCAAGGACCCCTGGCCCTTAGTTGAGAGAGAGATGAAGCAGGGACCCCCGCCCCCACAACCTTGTCTTAGATTCCATATAGTTTCATTGTTTGACAGCACGATTATCAGTGTATTTTGGATTCATGACAAATTGTGTTTACAGATATTTAACCACTTGAACCGTCAATACTTAATAAACTTGACCTTTCACTCTGTACTTAGTCTGCTCTTTTGGTGTCAGGCATAATCGCCTATAACATTTTCGCCAGGTCTTTAAGCGGGGCACTTTTGCCGTGGAGGAGAGTCTTTTCACCTACCTGTCTGAGCCATTTCGCCTACCCTCAATTCTGCTGTCAGACTGTCCATGTTTTCATATTATCTCTTTGTCATTTAAATATTATAGTGACTGTGACAGTGGTGTTACATGTCAAACCTACACACGGCTATCCTATGCACTCCATAGTAATCACATAAATACAGAGCTATTGGAATCAGGTGCGCCCAAATATTTAATTAATCCATGTCCCGATACTATACATTCTTTGGTGCAGTATTGAACAGTATTGTAAAATGAACAGTATTGTAGGCCTATATTGTTTTAACATTAGGCTATACAAAATATATATGTAGGCTATTAGCCTATATAGGTCTATATAAGATATGCTACACCTAAATAGCCTATAGAATCAACCTTGCCTGTCAACAGGCATAAAAAACTATTTTGCCATTTTTTAGGAATAAAATGTGATGTAAATAATAAATGTCAAGTAAACTGTTAGATTCACTTGACACCACTGTCACAGTCACTATAATATTTAAATGACAAAGAGATAATTTGCAAACATGGACAGTCTGACAGCAGAATTGAGGGTAGGCGAAATGGCTCGGACAGGTAGGTGAAAAGACTCTCCTCCACGGCGAAAATGCCAGGCGAAAGGACCAAATGCGTGTAGGCGAATATGTTATAGGCGAAAGTGCTGGTGACCTGCTCTTTTACCCCGCTACACCAAAGCTCTTTGCCAAAATTAGCCGATCTACATGCTCACAACGCCTAGTGAGCTTGTAGGTTTGCTATTTTTGGCAAAATGTCTCAGAATATGGACGCTAGGGTTCAAGTGGTTAATATAAAAAAGGAGAAAAAAGTTTATATCACATGCACAGAACAGACTTGCTCAACAGACAAGTGATTTAAGTGTTTGTTTATTTTTTTTGTCAAAAATGCATACACTGTACATAACCATGTATTTGTATGTACCATGTCAAAATGTTTATGTCCATTGTGGTGTGTGTGTGTGTGTGTGTGTGTGTGTGTGTGTGTGTGTGTGTGTGTGTGTGTGTTGGGGGAGGACATTCATACAATTCTAACATACTGTGCTAGACGAGTACAGTAACATTGTTTTTTGCTCTATGATTGCAACACTAGAGCATAACATTAATTAAACGTTTCATCTGATCTTCCGTCGTACACTCAGACCGTGAGCCTGTGTGTGAAGCATGTCCGGCAGCTCTGCGGGGCCCCAGACGCGCTGCTCCCCGGGGCCCGGCAGCGCCGGGGGGCCCCAGACGCGCTGGTCCCCGGTGCCCGGAGATGACAGCCGTGTCCCCAGCTTGTCCCGCATGAGCAGCCAGCGGTCCTCGTACGAGGAGAGATGTGTGGACCCGCCGGAAGACGGTAGGCTGGGCCGCTGCACAATTAGTCACATTATTTTCTAAACCTTTGGATTACCCTAGCCATAAATCATAACTCTTGTAGAGGTTGCTTATATTGGGACGTTTACCCTCTACAAGAGTTCTAAAGGGGAGTCAGAACGCTCTTGCTGGGTGAGCCCTAACGTCCATTTTCGACTCAAAACATGTACAAATCAATAAGGTGCTCACCGCATCGTCGAAACAGTTTTCTGTCTACCGATGAGCCCACTCGTCGGCATCATCGGCATGTGTTAGTCCATATGTTTCCAGTAAATTAATGTTTACTCAAAATTCTCAGAGTCTCATCGCTTTTCTTGTTGTTGGGTGAAAATGGCCGAACACTGTATCACGTGACGTTGATCGCCGTCGCTATTCGCTCCTACCAGGACATGACGTTTTTGTATGCGGAAGTATTTGTACGTTCTGTAGTTCTGAAGGCGGAAGCATTCCGACGAGGAAACGCGAGTCTCTGAGAAGTTTGAGTAAACATTAATTTACTGGAAACATATTATATGGATTGACTAACACATGCCGACGACTGGGCTCATTGGTAGATAGAAAACTGTTTGGACGATGCGGTGAGCACCTTATTGATTTGTACATGTTTTGAGACGAAAATGGCTGTTAGGGCTCACCCAGCAAGAGCGTTCTGACTCCCCTTTAGAACTCTTGTAGAGAATTAACTTCCCAATATAAGCGACCTCTACAGGAGTTATGATTTATGGCTAGGATTACCCACAGTACAGTATAGGCTCTATGCACATAACAGCAGCCATATATCTATTGGGGATGAAATTGTGGCCTCTTTCTTATTTCCGTCAGGTATTACCAATGATAGGCTACTAATGAAGGCTCTGTTCCATTCTGGTCAAACAGAGTCAGGGTGCTGATGTTGTGCAATGTTGGCTCACTGGAAACACTCTGCTACACCAGTGGGTCTCAAAAGCCCCTTTTCCACTGGCATGGCCCAACACCACACCGCTCCACTCCACACCATACCGCCCAGTTGTGCTACTGTAAGGACCTGGGTAGAGTGGAAAGTGGTGCTAAAAGTGGTACTAAAAAGTATCCAATCCAGAGTAGGTCTGAACTAGGCCAAACAGGGCCAAACACTTCATAATGACTGATCACTCAATGACCTTTTATTTAGACCACCAGGATATAATTGTAATACATGATAATAGATTATATTGTGTTATAACCAATCTATTATAGTGTATTATACTGTAACTATCATAGTAATATATTAATACTTTATAGTGTATTATAATCACAGTTATAGTCCATTATAGTGCACTATCATTAATTAGGGTAGTTGTAATACAAATCTATATTGTTTTATGATCACAGTTAAAAGGGTCAATTTGTTTCTTACCGTTAGGGGTACTTTTGTGTAATGGAAAATGAAGATATTTTTCATGTGGTGCGGTGTGGTGTAGTGTGGTGCTAAAGCTGCAGTGGAAAAGGGGCTAAAGTGTGGTCCAGGGACCCTCGTGGTTCTTTGAGGGGGTTCCAAATGGCCCCTTATGGGTGTGTAACTTTAAGAGTGTACAAATGGACTACAAATGGTGGTCCTTGAAAAAAGAAAAAGAGACCCAGAACCACTGACTGTGCTACACTAAATGGAACTGAGCCTTCAGTAGAATCATTGGTAATTCCTCTGGAGGAAGTAAGGAAGAGGCCCAATTTCCTTCAAAAATGGCTGCTGTATATTGTCAGATATTCATGTTAGATTTGAACCACTTTAACCATTATTTTATTTTTTAGCTATTGAAAAATAGCAGATATACAAGCTCACAGCGCAGCACCGAGTGCAGCGCTGCGAGCTTGTAGATCTGCTACTTTTGAAAGATCGTTAACATTGGTGCAAGTCTTTGAATATCTTTGACCCGATTCTATAAATGTCTTAAATGTCTAAAATCCTTCTTCTAACACAGTGGTTCTAAAACTTTGTCATGTCAAGGACCACCAAAATGTCATGTATTTGGTCATGGACCCCCATCTCAAAATATGTTGTTCCAGGGACCACCCAGAAGCAAAGTTTTGAGTTACAAATGTTCGCTTTTAAAAAGATATATTCAAAAACTTGCAAAAAGAAAATCTTGTTTTTTGAAAAATAGCAGATCTACAAGCTTGCAGCGCGGCACTCGGTGCCACGCTGTGAGCTTGTATATCTGCTATTTTTCAATAGTTATAGTATTCACTAATTCTAGGACTAAATGCATCAAATGAAAGTGAGTTTCAGATTATTGCTAATAATTTGCTCTAATCGTACAGCCCTACAAGATGACGGCACCCAAAGCAGGACGGCAAGGAGTGTCCACAAAGCCCACCCTAAAGACGCCAACGGACAGGGGTCCGAGACCATCGGCTTCATCCCGGGCACGGCTGAACCCGCCGGCTCCGGGCCCCCCCAGACGTGTGGCCCCTGTGGGGCCACAGGGGCCTGCAGGAGCCTGGTGAGCAGCGTCTACAGGTAGGCCTGTGTCACCAGAATGAAGCTCTGCTTTAATTTATCATTTTACAGCAATTTAAGCTGGCCGCACACTAGCCGATAATCGGGCTATTTAATTACCCACCTGCCACCGACTGAAACGGGCCCGACAATCGGGCATGAACGTCGTCTAGCGTGAGGTCTCACAGATCCACTCGGTGCCCAGCCGAGTGGCTCGGAGGACGATCGGGGGTAGCCCGACTCTTTTCAAACATGTTTGATATTTTCCTGGATCAGTACTTGTCTGGAAGACTGGAAGGGGAGCAGGGGACTGAGAGAAAATAGGTACAGTTCTCTGAGCATACATCTGACTGAGTGACAGATCCATCTCTTTTTTTTTCTCTCCACCTCTCCCGGCCTCTGCCTCTCTCTCACACACACACACACACACACACACACGCGCGCGCAGACACACTTTTCATAGCGTCCGTCCGTCCATCAGGTTGTATCATGAATGATTGGGATTTAAATTAAAACTCAACGGCAGCGCATATCAAACAAACAGAAGAAAGACCGCGACCAACACACATCCCTTGCAAGTAGGTGGGACGTTCGCGAACGAATCGAGTATTTTGAACGGCTCTTTGAAATGAACGATGGGATCCGGTTCGCAGTAGGGAGCCGTTCCTTTCTAATGAACAGTGGTGGGTAAATAGCCTACTGCAATCAATGTGGAAATACTCTGCCACAAGTAGAGGTTTTTGGAATGCTAATATACTTGAGTAAAAGTACAAACGTATTGGTATCATTCAACATTTAATTAATGTAGCCTACAGAGTACCAATAGTAGAAAGTAGGCAGAATGTCCTGTTTCACAGATTTTCCAATGAATAAAATGTAGAAAAATCTTTTGAAAATAGCCGATCTACAAGCTCACAATGCAACAAATGGCAGGTATGTAGGCCTACCTATATATGGCAGAAATAAATGTATATAGGGTTGAAGTTATTTGTAATTATAATCAAAATCTACAAAGTAACTAATGAGCCAGTCTTTTGAACGGCTCTTTGAAAGGAACGGATCCCAGAGATCCGGTTCACTTCAAAGGACCATAAATCCCATCTCTAGGAGTCAAAGAAGTACACGCCCATCCTGATCTACAAGCTTACAACGTGGCACGGGACAGACACAGTTTGGTCTTGGAGATCTTGTTCTGGGTGCGCTACACAGTCATACGACTAATCATAAATCAGGCACCATCAGCCATGAGAAGGACGGAGCGGTGCTTTAGCGCAGGAGAGAGAGGGGATGTCAGAGTTGGATGTACATGAAACGTGTCAAGTGAACTCATATCGTCAAAATAGGACACAACTTCCATAATGAAGCTTTTTTTTCGTTGCGTGAGGCGGTGTTGTGTGTTGAGTCAGTGGATAACGTCATGTGTTTGTATGTGCGTGTGCGTGCGTGTTGCAAAGCACAGCTCTCAGAACACCCCCGTGGCATCTTGTATTCATTATATTATTTATTATTGCTGTGTGCGAGCCCGACTCAATCGGGATAGAATCCTGTAGCGTGCGGAGCGCCCGACTGTTCAAAACGGCTAGTCTGAGTCCGTTTAGATTATCTGGTAAAATAATCTGAAAAAATGATCTTGTAGTGTTTAATTCTACCCGATTCAGTCGGGCCCGATTATCGGCTAGTGTATGGCCAGCTTAAGTGTGATTATTGCGACCGTAGGGAGAATTTCCTACCAAACCCGGCTGATCCTGTCCATGAGTCAGTGAGTCGCCTCAATGTCTATAGCTGACCTGTTGTGAAATCACATTGTTGATCCATATTTGGCAATACCTATATGGATGCTCCATATATGGCCAAGACAGAATTCATTTACAAATGCCTCAATGTCTAGGCCTATAGCTGACCTGCCCATATATGGAGATGGAGAACTTTAAGCCCATAGCTTGTAATGCCCATAGATGGACATATTGTGTGAGTCTCATGTGGTCTATAACATAAGACATCTATGATGTCAGATGTCAGTCATATCCATATTTGGGAAAATATTTTGTCCAACTTAAACAACCAACCGCAACTCCAATCACACTTGCAAATGAATTCCGTCCTGGCTTTTCACTCTTAGGGCGTCTTACTGGTTGTTTAATTTGGTGTTGAGCATTGGAACATTATACATGCACATTTTGTAATTTTGTTAACGAAATGGCAACTCAAAATCTAATAGAATCTAAATTGTGTGCTATGACCAAAACGGGCTATATTTACATGTGTTAAAGTTCTTAGTCGCCACACCTGATTCCAGTCATCTGGAATATTCCATGATTTTTCAAAGCTTAGTGAAAATTTCTGAAAGCGTGGCATGAGTCGAAAAACAATCTTTAGTCATGAGTTCAGAGATTTGAGCATTTGAAGTCAAACTAGCAATGTGTTCAGAACAATCTTCCATAAAACCCTAATGGCCTGGGATATTCAATAAACCACGGGTGAGATGGGTGACTGCCGGAATGTAGACGGCACCGGGCCGGGAGCAGTAGGTTGGTGCCCCAGCCTGTGTCTTCTGTGAGATCTTTTGATCTTTTATGCTTTAACTATTGAAAAATAGCAGATATACAAGCTCTGTGCCGCGCTGCGAGCTTGTAGATCTGCTATTTTTGAAAAATCATGAAAATTAGAATTTTGAACCTGAAGTGTCTTTTGAATCCTTCTAAGACTTTTTGAAAAACCTATGTTTCTATGTCGGCAATCTGTCCAGCCATCGTCAAAGAAAAGGTCCTTTTCACTTAAATGGAGACCAGTTAGTCTGTTCTTGAGAGACTGCTATGTCAGTGGTTCTCAAACCTTTTCATGTGAAGGACCCCCAAAATTATATTTATTTGGCCACGGACCCGCATCTAAAAATATTTCGTTCCAGGGACCCCTCAGGGACACCCTCAGACACACACCCTCAGAATCAAAATCTGAGTTAGAAACGTTCGCTTTGAAAATACACATATTCAAACATTGCACACATTTTCACAACTTTTTCCAAAATAGCAGATCTGCCGCGCTGCGAGCTTGTATATCTGCTATTTTTCACTGGTTAAAGCATTCAATAATCCTAGGCCTAAATGGCTTAATCCCTGTGTGTGGTGTCTGTGGCCATCTATGTGTTTACAGGGTGTGCCAACGCACCATCCTGGCACCCTGCTTGGCGCCCGGCGTTGACCACACCTCCCCGGACGAAGCGGAGAAGATCAGCCTCCGTGGCGGGTCGAACCCGGGTCCGGGTCCCAGCGGAGAGGACGACACGGGCGACTGTCTGGATGACCTCCACATAGGAGGGGTCAAGGTGGACGCTCACAGGCAGGACCTGATCGTTTCAAACGATGTCCGCCCATACCAAGGTTATTAGAGTTGTGAATTTGTATTGGCTTTTATTTTTGGTTTTGTTTTCAGTTTAGTTTTGGTACATTTTCAAAGGGGGGCTACTAGTATAGTTCTTGTTTTGTGAAAAGGCTTAGGTTTAGTTTTTGTGAAATTTTAGTTTTTTCAGGTCAGAACAAATAGCAGATCTACAAGCTCACAACATATCGCATTTTCACATGTTGTGAGCTTCTAGATCTGCTATTTCCACTATTTTCAAAGATTAAATCTCATGAAATATTGATAAAGACTAAAACTAATGACATTGTCTACATGATTTTGGTTATTTTTATAAGCACATAACGATTTCAGTTATCGTTTAAAGCCACGTTTTTTAAATATTTTTTTTAACCAAATTTGTTCCCCCTTCCAATTCTATCTTTAGTTATTATCTCGTTAGTTTGAGTTAACCGTTACCCTTCCTGCTTTTGTACTCGGCAGCGCCACCCGGCGGCCTGCGCGTCACCAGCCCGTCGTCCTTCTACGACTCCATGGCGTACGACGACGAGTGGGACGACGGCGGAGAGGGCGTGGACTCTCTGATCGCCAAGAAACTGCTGGAGCTTTACTCTGAGTACCAGATACAAGAACTGGCCAGGTAACCATTCACTATCCCACTATAGGATTCACTCTTGAGTACAGATACAAGAGCTGACCAGGTAACCACTCTAAGACGGGACGATAATCGTTATTCAAAACACTCACGATAATCGTATCGTGGAGATTTAAATGTATCGTGAAGTTGTACTCCGTCATGCACTGGGATCAATTCACCTTTTATTTGCAGAGGGTCCCATTTAAACCCTCTGTATCCTAATTGGTAAAACAGACCTGGAAATAACGTACTTTATACAGTCTTTTTTCAGACTTTCTTTGCCAAAAAATAGCAGATCTACAAGCTCACAACGCATCGCAACGTGTTATGATCTTGTAGATCTGCAATTTTTTGGCAGATGTTCCACCCCAGGATAATTCTTCAGTCACAAAACTCATGGCATGAAATGTTCATATCATCCCATCCTTAGATTCAGTATGGTTCACTGTACTTCTGTAGATACAAGATCTGGCCAGGTAACGATTCGTTCAACTCACGATTCAGTATGATGCTCTCTTGATTACCTGATAAGAGGTAAGGTAACCACTCACTCAACCCACGATTCACTATGATTAACTGAGTACCAGATACAAGAGCTGGCCAGGTAACGATTCACGCAACTCCCAATTCTGTATACCTGGGGTTTTCAACGTTTTCAGGCCAAGGACCCCTTAGTCGAGAGAGAGATGAAGCAGGGACCCCCGCAACCCATGGATTCCATATAGTTTCATTGTTTGACACAGCACAATCATCAGTGTATTTTGGTTTAATGTAAATTTGTGTTTCCAGATATTTAACCACTTGAACCATCAAAACTTGACCTATCGCTATGGGGCTTTTAAGCCGTGACATCATTTTGTAGGCAGAGGAGAATCTGCCCCCAGAGCATTTTCTGTCCCTCGCTATTTTCAACAGATCCGAGACAAAAATAACGACTAATGTATAATTCTAACACTTTCCTTTCAACAACAAAGAGAAGAAAAATGTGTAAATAGTAAAAATAGTAAAAAGATTAACGGAAACTGGGGGCAGAAATTCTCCTCTGCCTACAAAATGATGTCATACTTAACAGCCCTGCTCTTTTCCCCCTCTACACCAAACCTCTTTTCCAAAAAATAGCCGTTCTACAAGCTCACAATGCCTCGCAGTGCGAGGCGTTGTGAGCTTGTAGATCTGCTATTTTTGAATAAAGTTCCCAGAATATGGACGCTAGGGTTCAAGTGGTTAATATAAAAAAGGAGAAAAAAGTTTCTATCACATAAAGATTTGGAGGACCCCCTGTAGTAACTCTGAGGACCCCCTAGGGGTCCCGGACCCCCTGTTGAAGACCCCTGCTGTATACGATTCACTCAACCCAACCCATTTAATACTACGAGGCGCGAGGTGCGTGCTTATATTCGTGCAAGCGATGAATGAGCGAACTCGGAACATTTGAGTGCTTAAAAAGAGCAGGGTGATTCATCTGTCGAAGCACTATTTTCACTGACAGTGTCAGCAGGAAACTCATAATAAAGTGATTCTGTGTTTCTAAAAATAACACGCCTGACGCAGGATGTGGCTTCACACATGCTATGTTTTGATGTTTACCCTCCTTACCTGTCGTCCTAGTACAGTGGTTCTCAAAATGTGGTCCGGGGACCCGCAGGAGGTCCTCGACTCAAGGAGGTTCCCAGCAAGATTAGTATTATATATTATATATTAGGTACAGTTGAACCACTTTTTGTTTTTTAATATATTTTGGGGGCTTTTTATTGATGGTGGGAGACAGACATGAGGAGAAATGCATTCAGCAAATATCGTCGGGAACGGGACTCGAACCCGCGATGTGCTCTCAGACCACATTAGAGCCTAAGTGACCAGACCGCTAGGACAGCCGTCAGGGCCCAGTTTAACTCACTTCAACCCTTTGTACATTGGCTATTTGAAAATAGACGTGATCTACAAGCCTGCAAGGCGCAATCATTCTATTCAAAAGACTAATACTGCATCAAAATTAGCTGTCAAAATGAACACTGAACAATAGCCCGTCATGCCTCCTATAGGCCTGTAACAATTATTACATAATCGTCTCGCATTTATTTTGTCATAATCGTCATAATCGTGAAAAATGTTAATACTGTATATTTTCAAACATTTTCAAAAATAGCAGATCTACAAGCTCACAACGTGTCACATTGCGATGCATTGTGAGCTTGTAGATTGACTATTTCCACTATCAATGTTCTTTTTTTTAAATATAAAGTTGTCAAATATGTCTCATTTATTTTTATATTTAAGTTAAGTGTCATATCTGCCATGTGCGACTTCAAAGCCTAAAAGCCAAACAGTAATGTAAAATCGTCAACGACAAAAACACAATTAAATCGTTAATCGCAGTTATTTGAGTGACAATCAATCGTCATGTAAAAAGTCATAATCGTGACAGCCCTATATGTGTGTCCCCAATCTGGCTAGCCATCGTCAAATAAAAGGGAAAAACAGCGCCCTCTCTGTTTTGTTCCTTTTCATTTGACTCTCTCTCTTGCGTAGCATCATAGAGTCTGTTCTTGAGAACAATGCTAATGTCCCTTGGTAGAAAGTTGTGTCAGTCAAATAAGCAACTGTGCAGCAACTGTGTTAAAGTATAAACTGTGTGTCCCACTGGGAAGAGACCCTGGGGCAGACCACGGGCCAGATGTTCATTTGACTCTCTCTCTCTCTCTCTCTCTCTCTCTCTCTCTCTCTCTCTCTTGCGTAGCATCATAGAGCCTGTTCTTGAGAGACTAATGTGTCCCAGGTGCGTCGTTATCGCAATTATTTGAGTGACAATGAATCGTCACGTAAAAAAGTCATAATGGTGACAGCCAGGCCTGGAATTTCACCATTTTAGGGCGGCCTTTGGTGTTCATTCTTTGAGGGCACAAAGGCCAAATGCCAGGGCAGGAAGGCCATCAAATAAAACAAGATTTTAGTCCATTGAAAGAATTTGTTGAATTTAAGGGTTAAGTATGATAACCTAATCTGCAGTCAAATAGATAAATGATGGTATTTACAATCTGTCACTGGATTGGTTAAAAGATGGGTACTTGGGGGAGTTAAGATTTCAGAATCTCAACAAAAGACACCGGTGTCTACATGACAAGAAAGATACACCGGTGTCTGCTGTCTACATATTGACAAGAAAGAGAGAGAGGAGAAAGTAGTACAGTCAGCTGGGGCATTTTAGGCCTAGAATTATTGAATGCTTTAACCAGTGAAAAATAGCAGATATATAAGCTCAAAGCTCACTGTGAGCTTGTAGATCTGCTATTTTTGGAAAAAGTCGTGAAAATGTGTGCAAATCTTTGAATATATGTATTTTCAAAGCGAAAGTTTGTAACTCAAATTTTGCTTCTGGGTGGTCCCTGGAACTAGATATTTTGAGATGGGGGTCTGTGGCCAAATACATATCAGTTTGGGGGTCCTTCACATGAAAGGGTTTGAGAACCACTGACATAGTAGTCTCTCAAGAACAGACTAACTGAGCTCCAGTTAAGTGAAAAGGACCTTTTCTTTGACGATGGTTATAGCCAGATTGCTGACATAGAAACATAGGGTTTTTCAAAAGATCTTAGAAGGATTCAAAAGACACTTATAGAATCGGGTCAAAATTAAAATCTTCATGATTTAAAAAAAATAGCAGATCTACAAGCTCGTATATCTGCAATTTTTCAATAGTTAAATAATGATACACAATAATGTGTACCTGTTCTAAATGGGTTAAGGCCACTGTGGCCTCAGGTCATGCCATTTGGTTTGAGGGGCACAAGGCCAAACTGAGGGGCAACGACGACCATGGCCTCCATGAAACTCCTGCCCTGGTGACAGCCCTACCTGCGTGTCCCCCAGGTGCACGTCTGACTCGGTGTTCCTGAAGAAGACGTCCCACATCAGCCAGCTGATCACCTCCCTGGCGGAGGAGCACCAGATGGACCAGCAGGAGGCGGAGTGTCGGCTGGTGCGCGGCATCATCCGCATCAGCACCCGCAAGAGCAAGAAGAGGAGGCCGGCGGCGCCCTCCGGCGGTGGCGAGAGGACGCTGTCGGACAGCGGCAACGAGACCATGAGGGACAGCGACTCCGTCTCCTTTAGCAACAACAGTGAGTACTGTTGAGTACTATGTCTGTGTGTTGTTTTTATTTATTGTCTCCACCAGCCGAAGGCATGGGGGAGAGTATGTTTTCGCCCCTGTCCGTCCGTCCGTCCGTCCGTCCGTCCGTCCATGCGTCCGTCCGTCCGTCCGTTACCAGCTAATCTCCGGCGCCGTTGGCCCGGTTGCTGCCAAACTGCACACACACTCCCTGGATGCCAATTCAGAACCTCTGCCCCACATTTTTCACATGGGCCTGTTCTAGCGCCACCAGGAGGCTGTTTTTTGCTAAACTAACTATTGCCAGTACTCCTACAGATTTTGTCCAAAAATCACGAAAATCGGTAGACAGTGTCTCTACAGTCATGTGATCGACTAGATCTGTCTGATTTACCATATTCCATCCTGATTGGCTAAAACTGGATTCCAAAGTTAGCAGGATTGGTCAGTTTTGAATAAAATGCCTAAAATCATGAATGCAATGTGCAATTTTGGTGAAACTGTGCATGCACATTCCCAATAGGCAGAGGAATAAATGCCATTTAAATATTTTCAAATCAGCCTCATGGTGGCGCTATAACAGGCCGATTTATGTTTTTACCAATAACTCCACTGATCAGTGTAGAAATTTGTATGTGCACTCCCTAGAGGCCAAGGAAAAACCTTTGCCCTGCATTTTTTGTATTTGCCGTTTATAGCGCCACCAGGAGGCCGACTTATGTAAAACTCATTTTTTCCTATTATTCCTTGACATTATATCAAAACATCATGCAAATCACTACACAGTAACTCTATAGTCATGTGATCAAGACAGATCTGTCCTATATTTCATATTCCATCCTAATTGGCTAACATTGGCTTCCAAAGTTTGCAGAATTGGTCTATTTTGAACAAAATCACTTAAATCATGAACGCAGCTTGTGATTACAGAGAAATTCAGCACGCACATTCCCACTAGGTCAAGGAACAAATGACACACTTTTCACATTGGCCTGTTATAGCGCCACCAGCAGGTCAACTTTTTCCAAACATATTTTTGGAACAAAATTCCTCAAGTCATGCATGCAGGGTCCCATTGCTGTTAAAGGCCAAAGAAGACATGGCACCCTTTTCACATTTAGCGCCACCAGGACCTACCTGACCTGGTGGAGACCTGTGCTCGGAAGAGCACTGCTTCTAGTTAATGACTGTTTTGTCATGTATTCTGACCTGTGAAAGTACTTTGGCACAATGTAGCCTCGCGTAGCCAGGCTTATTCATCTGCGAAGACAAAAGCCTGGTCAAGATATGAAGCAGAGAGAGTTCTAGGAGGTGTGGCTGAATTTTCCGGGAAGTTGTCTTTTTTTTCACAGTACGGTGTTCCTGCAAAGTATTCCCCGCTGAAAAAAATCTGCTCTACTTCTCCCGCTCTGTTGGTTGCGCTCACAATAAACAATATACAAACACAAACATCGATTCAGACAACGTTACACCTATTAAAGGGCCAGTTCACCTCTGGGACAACCAGATCTTATTTTATTGTCGTTTGGGACAAGATCAACACAATCCTATTTTTAATGTTCAATCTGTCTTTTGAGATATTTTAGTATTTCAGCACGAATGATCATGCATTTTGCATCATATGAGTCATCATGCTGCATCATATGATGCAAAATGCATCATCATTCATGCTGAAACACTAAAATATCTCAAAACACAGATTGAACACAAAAAATAACTCAGGATTGTGTTGATCTTGTCCCAAACAACAATAAAATAAGATCTGGTTGTCCCAGAGGTGAACTGGCCCTTTAAGAGCGAGTTAAGAGCTACAATCTTTGTGTTTGTTTCACTGGGGAATGTAAACAGACCCCGCACCACACGGCGTAACTTCCGTTAAACGCAGCACTTCCGCCACTTCAGCTAGAACCAACCGAAAGTCATATCTTGCCCAGGTTGGGCACAATGTGAGTTGTTTTTAAATTTGCAATACAAATACATTTGATTTGAACAGTGAGTCTAACCCACTGGTTCCCAAACACTGGGTCGGGACCCGTTTGTGAGTCGCGGACACGAGTGCTGTGCTGTATTTACAGAGGAGAAAAGGGAAAAAAGGGGAGGGGGGGACTTTGCCTCCTAGCATAAGGAGCAAGATGAGTTTAGTCATAAGGTGCAACGGTTGCTTTCCGTGTCCTGTTTGCTATGTGAAGCTGTCAACATCAGGTCCACATAGCAGCAGGTTTGTACATGAGGTTAGACATCAGGCTATCAGATCAGAACTACAAATCCCACAAACCCCTACTGTAACCTCCCTGTTTGTTGTGCGTTTTGTCTCTGCCAGATGACTACAAATCCAACCCTAATATCCAGATATCAGAACAGACCAACTCTGACGCCTTTGCTAGGAGAATGAGGAACTATGAAGGTATGGTAATGTGGTATGTGATATTACAATACCAGTGGTTCTCAAACCTTTTTAATTTCACGGACCACCATAACTCCTGAGAGTGCACAAATGGAGCCAAACGGACCCATTTGTACACTCTCAGAGTTGCAAGACCTGTAATTGTCCATTTGGAACCACCTCGAGTAACCCAGGGCGTCCCTGGACCTCACTTTGAGAACCATTACATTAATATGTATGATTTGAATTTGTGTTTATCAAAAGGTATAACAAAGACCAAAACTAGAGCTGCACTCTGTCGAGGTGCCAACTTGTGTCTTGTGCAGCATTCCTGGCACCACCAGCAGGAATGCTGCCAGCTTGTATATCTGCTATTTTTGAAATACCCAAAGAAAATCTTTCCCGGGTTTTAATGGGTTAATTACATTAACAAGAGTGAGCTCACAGTTGTTTAGACCAGGGGTTCCCAAACTTTTTTGTCTCAGGCCACCCCATAAATATATTATTTTACTCCGAGGCACCCCTACATTATAATTTTCACTCCCAGCACCTTTACTTATATTTATAGCATATTGTCGTTGTGGAAACCGTTTGTTTTTTATTTACGGTATCATCTATAAAATGTACTAAACCAGTGAAAACAGCAAATCTACAAGCACACAACGCCTCGCATCGCGAGGCGTTGTGTGCTTGTAGATCGTCTGTTTTCACTAGTTTTGTGCGACAGTCTTGTATGATGAAGCAGGGCTTTGCTTTACCAAAAGACGTACACATTTGAAACTTGGAGATACAAGGTTTCTGCCTGACAGTGACGATATTTTAATGATTATGTTGCGAGGAAAACGTTGAGATAATAGCCATTTTGGTTAGAACTGACTGAAAATAACTTTGTACTTCAAGTTTAAAATGATACTAAATATTTGTGGAGGCCGGTGTCCAAATAAATTCCAAATATTATCAAATTATGTCGCGGCACCCCTGGACTGCCGTCACGGCACCCCAGGGTGCCCCGTCACCCACTTTGAAAACCCCTGGTTTAGACAGACACTAGGCTTGATGTTTACTTGGTATCCTAGGTAACTGTAAAGCACTACGTTGTTTTCTTTGCCGTCTATTTATGTGACCGTGACACTGCAAGCTGTCTGGGATCGGGCCATCACCAGACAGACCCCACCCATGCCTTCACCCATGCCTTCACCCATGTGCAGAGGGAAATAAACGCTATCCTCACTGTTGATGATTTTAGCTGTTGGGCTTCTTTAGGATTGTAACAATTCCGGTTAACGATGTCCTCTTTAGCGGTCCAATTGCTTAGCGGTTGCCTTTAACCCCTTACTTCAGGGGTCTTCAACAGGGGGTCCGCGACCCCTAGGGGGTCCGCGGAGGTACTGCAGGGGGTCCGCGAAATTATTGCTTAAAAAAAAAAAGATTTCAAAAAATGTTTTTTTTTTTTTTTTTACATTTATGTTAAAAGATAAATTATGATTCTATCCATTTTGAATAGCTTGAATACATGATTACTATGCAAATGACAGATTGTTGACATTGGTTCTCAGTTAATAAGTAGTATGTTTAGAAATGGTAGTGGTACGGCCCACCCTGCTCGCTGTAACTTGTACATGTTTAAAATAAAAAATATGTCGTGTAATGAACAAATTTGTCAGAGGGGGTTGAATAATTTCGAGCACAACTGTATATGAATGTGTATGCCACGTTATTCAAAAAATAGCAGATATACAAGCTCATGAGCTA
Source organism: Nannobrachium achirus (assembly GCF_963921795.1). NCBI lineage: Eukaryota > Metazoa > Chordata > Actinopteri > Myctophiformes > Myctophidae > Nannobrachium > Nannobrachium achirus. Next base: position 13,569,258 of record NC_137819.1, on the reverse strand, counting down.
GTGTCAATATTGGTATAGCTTGTAAAAATATAAATAAGTACACGCCCAAATAAATGTTTTTTTTTTTTTTCAGAAAACTGTTTTTGTAGATTCAGCCTCAGGTCTTAATGGGTTAGTCATGGATTAATCATAACGTCTAATAGATAAAAAACATCTGCTTTGTTCCCCACAGATTCACCCTCTCAGGCTGAAGCCCAATCTTCTGGCGTTCCCCTCACTCACTCACCGGTGAGAACATGAATCCTCGCCCACTCCAGTTCCAAACGTTCCACCTTCCGGTGCGCTGCTCCGCGACTACACTGCGTCTCAGCCTCACATGCCTTAATATAGGTTTTTATCTTGTCTCTCCTTAGCGACCATGTACGTACGTCGTTGTACATTATGTAGGAACTGTTCTTCTGATCCTGTGGATTATGACCTTCTGTGGAAACATGCTGGTCAGATGGAAGTCCAGGCTTACCGGGCCATTTTCGGATTTGTTTTGTTGTTGTCTATAATGCCATGCCCACAATAAGGCACCCTGTAGTTAATAATACATAATAATAATACTGTATATAGCAATGATCATGAATTAATTAATGTTTTATAGCAACATTAATGGTTAATCATAATGAATTGCTCCCTCGCCCTTGGAACAGAATAACAGACGAAACTTGACTCCTGTTCCTTCCTGTGCCAATGTTTTCATGTTTTTAATGTTTTTAATTAGGGCTGTCAAAATGGTTAATTAATTAGATTCAACAAAATGTTAATGCAATATTCACAGTGATTCAAAAGAGATGGAAAGACAAAAAAAACACGAGGAGTTTGTTGCCAGAATAGGCGACAGCTCAAGTCACAACACGTTATGTGAAGGAGAGTGCTTTTATGAATGGTGATTAGTCATGATTAATTCATAATATCTAATTCATCTGATTTAAAATGTTTAAAAAAAGGTGTATTGTTTGACAGCCCTAGTTTAAAGGTTTTCATGTTTCAATGTGTTGTTTTTAATGTTTTAATGTGGTGCTCTTTGGATGAGACTCATCCAGCCATTAGGAGGATTTGCACATCATGTTATTGAAGGAAGTTCCTCTCTCACTAATTAACCAAAGAATCCTTTATTTCACCCTAAAGATATATCGTCGTTGTCAGGTGAAAACCTTGTATGTCCAAAACCGTTCGTTTTGCATTTACCATGTTAAAAATGATTTAAACTAGTGAAAACAGCCCATCTACAAGCAACGCCTCGCACCGCGAGGCGTTGTGTGCTTGTAGATGGGCTGTTTTCACTACTTTTGTGCGACAGCCTTGTAAGATGAAGTAGGGCTTTACTTTGAGAAAGAAACATACATATTTTAAACTTGGAGATACGAGGTTTACACCCGACAACGACGATATATATGTTTTTCTTTTCAAGGACGACTAGTTTGACACGCATCCAACCATATAAGACTGGCCTTATCCCTGTGACCCCAATCTACATGTGTAAATGTAACTCTTGTGATTGTACAACTAGAACCAAATGGACCTGTGCGGGTCCATTTGGTTCTATTTGTACACTCTGTGTTAAAGGGCCATTCACACGGAGCACTATAATTACTGTAACTATAAAAGTATAGTTTTAAAAATCGCCCAAAGTCAAGTAGATGGCAGTGTTCACACCAAATATCTGAGGATCTGAGAACCAGTGATCTTTTATTTTTATTATTTTTAATAGCCGATCGACAAGCTCCCAACGAATCGCACCAAGACGCGCTATAAGCTTGTAGGCCTAGAATCTTTGAGAACTCTTACCTATTATACCCAGAATAGGGTGTCGGGGTGGAAGTGGTTAATCATGTAGATTTAAAACTATTTTCCGTTCTTGGTTGATCGGTGAGGAGAACTCATTCCATGATAAACATAATAATCAACCGTCTTGTGCATTACTTGCATGTAATCCAGATGAATAATTGATGACTAAACAATGTGATTTATACTCGTTAAGGCCAGTATGCACATAATGAACTGTATATGCATCAGTGATTGTATATTTGGTGATGTGAAGTTAACATTGTGGAAGATTGAATGAGATTGTTCTGGTCGCATCATTCTTGAATGTCACATAATGTGAAGTTAACATGCAGTGAATGTAAAGAAATATAGATTTGTTTTCTTGCATCGCAGCTTGCACTTCTTATTTCACTTGTTGTAATTCCAGCCAGGCCAGAGGACTGAAGGCCGGAGATGATGTTTCCACGCCTGTTTGGCCTTCTGCAGATATTCTGTTCTGCGTAGTTGGACCAATCGGCGTGAAACTTTGCACGCGCCGACACAGTAGGCCACATTTTTCAAATCGTCCTCAATACCCCTTGAGTTATGTGATCGAGACATATCTGTCAGATCTTTAATTCTCCCATTGAGGGCTACGATTGACTTCCAAATTTAGCAGCACAGCCTGGCGTAGACCTGTGCTCTGAGGAGCACACGTTTCTGGTTCTTTATCTCTAAACCAGTGGTTCTCAAAGTGGGGTCCGAGGGACCCCCAGGGGTCTTTGAAGGGGTTCCAGGAGGTCCCCAGCAAAATGTGTTAATATAACAAATGAAAATCCACTGAACCACTTTTTACATTGGCTATTTTAAAATACCAGATCTACAAGCTCACAATGTATCACATTGCGACACATCGTGAGCTTTGTAGACCTGCCATTATGAAAGAAAATGTATCAATATTTTTCAGAAATCTTTTACGGGGGTACCTGGCACAAAATAATTTCAGTTTGCTACCAATATTAAATTGGGGTTGTTGACATGAAAATGTTCGAGAACCTCTGGTCTAAACCAACTCTAACCCTAACCTCATAGGAATGTACAATAGTTATGTGTAAATATATAACAAAATCTGTTAATGGAAGAGGTAATCAATGGAATAATCACAATGACAATTGTGATTATCACAATAGTCAATAGTTGCAGGTCAAGTCACAAATTACACATTTCAATGCAAATTGAAGTTTGTATTTCAAAGCCAATAGAGTACAGTTTTACAGCCATGGTGTCAAAAATGTGTTCCTCTTTGAATGTTGAAAAATAATGCAAATATCCAAACCCTGACTGATAAAGCTATCTACAACTAGACTGACTAGAACTGGGTTGTGTCTCTATGTCAGGGACAACTTGTAATACAATATTGAAAACGGGTTACCCTACAGTAGATCAATGAACCAGCTATAACTATATACAGTATGTTGTCTCTGTGCCTGTCAGGTCCAGGGACAGGATGTAATAGAATGGAGTCAAACAGGTTCTTCTAGTTGAGGTTAAAGAATAGGAAATGGAATCAGTTTTAGATTGTTTTGGAGAAGCTGGATGTGTTTGGTTGTTGTGTGATTCAGCAAACAATAACTTCTGTAAAACATGGACTTCTCATACTCTAGTAATATCAATATATCATATTTATGTTGCAAGTACCTACCCAAAGTCACGTTTTATGGGGGAGGGAGTAAACCTGCTGTAGGCACTTTTTTATAATACATTTTCAAGTCAGGATACAGATTTCATCCAATCAGGAGAGTACGTTCATACCAAATTAATGTTACACCATATGACATCAACTACTTCAAATTGAACAGAACAGAATGGAAAAGTATAAGCTAATGCTGGAATAACAACATATGCATTTGTAATTAAGCTATTGAAAAGAATCATTTATGCATGATATTATGTATGACAACATTTCATAAACCTAGTTCTGTATCTTAACAGACACACAGAACTTGAATATGTTAGACTAATGCACTTGAATCAGAGGTGGACAAAGTAGCCTTTATAAATACTAATAAAGTCTAATAAAGGTTTCTTTTTAATATCAATGTGTTACTCTATTTTACATGCTTTCTACACATACAGGTAATCGGTCTATTTGCCCAGCAGGGGGCAGCCAACCCCTTTTTTTCCCCTCTAATTAATGGATTACAAAAATGTGTCTGTTATAATACAGAACTAGCCTCATGAACATAATTATGTTACTGTCAAATCATGCATATAATATTTTATAACGGCTTGATTACAAAATGTGTAGGTTGGATGTGCTAGTAATTTTCTCTTCGGTTCAGTCCATTGTAACATTAATTTCTTCAACACCTGGACACCGGTGTGTCCGCAGTATGGTTAGGCAAAAACCAAAGCAACGAGTAGGCAATCAGTATACCCTCTAAACAAAACCCTGTGATATGAATAGAATTAAGAAAACACACATTACAATAACCCACCCAATACTTACTGTAGCTGAAAACCAACACAAGCACATACAAAAATAATAATAATTAAAAAAAATCAGTGTCTTTTTTGGGACATCACAGTAAATGATAAATTTAAATAAGTTCAGCGCAATTAGTCTATTGACAGAGCAGAGCGGCCACTGTGTGCCTCGAGTAAGGACAGACACTGTAATTTTACTGGAGTTGGATGAATCTGTCGTTTCCCCACAATCTCCATGTGGAGGAGGTGGGAAGGGTTGCCTGTGATACCGTCCAGCTTTCTTTGCACCTTCACCACCTCCTCCACCCTGTCCAGGGCCTAGCACAGCTAAACTATCCACCCATGTTAACACAAGGGACAGCAGTTAACTGCAGTGTGTGATATATAGTATGGCTATGGCTGGCTAGTCCATGGTAGCCCCAATGAGGAAGCCAGCTTTCCTGCCGTTTAGGTTGATTGTGAGTGACCCTCCCCCTCCGACCCTTGCTCTAGACTAGGACAGTGGTTCCCAAATGTTTCAGGTCGAGACCCAAAAGAGAGATGATATAGATGGGTCGTGCATTTATCGGCCATTTTCAGTCCCTATACTGATAAACAACTAGTTACCGACCGACCGGACAGACAGACAGACAGACAGACAGACAGACAGACAGATGGACTGACATACTGAACAACAGAGGGAGTTGGGAATTAAAATCCATCCATCCCTTAGCCATGAAAAAAAACCTTAAGTTACATACCCAACAGAACATGACAGCCAAAGTAAAAAAGCAAAACAATCTATCATGGCTGATTCTATTACGGATAATTCAGTTATGGCAATGTGGCTATTGGCATGGCTCCAAATGCCTCTTGGCCAGTCACTATTTACAGTAGGAACTAGCTACTGTATGTTAGATACATTTTCATATACTAGGAATTTGACTGGTATGTGTGTGTGTGTGTGTGTGTGTGTGTGTGTGTCTGTCTGCGTTTGAATTTACAACTATATTTATGGGAGTAATACTGCATTAACTTGTTAGTATAAAGATCTGTTTTCACCTACCCTAGGCTACAGTATGTTTGAAACCTTTGAGCGATCAGAGCACTCAAAAAAGTAAATGAGAGGGCGGGCGTAAAATCAAGGTACTTTATTCATTACAAAGAGGTTAAAAGGCCAACATGTTTCGACCCACTGGTCTTCATCAGGGCATGTATGAAGCAAACAAACAAACACAGGTTCTTATATACAGTATGTGAGACTGCAAAACACACCCAGAACTACACACGTGTCTGAGCACCACACTGTGTTTACATACGTAATCCGTGTTATTAGGCCTCCCAGTATGTAAACATACGTTATAACATGTTAATAAAAAAACACAAAGAAAACATATGAAGTCGATATCTGCATCCAGGGAATGGATCCAATCAGTTTCCTGTTAGGTTTAACTTTCTAATCGGATCTCCACCTCTCGAAGGTTTGTTCTGATCAATACCTATAATGCGTATTGCTATAGGATAATCCAGGTTATTGGTCAGGATGGCATATTTATGCTCTGCAAGACTGTCCCTGAGATGGCGTTTAGTTCTCCCCACATAGAATACACCTGGATCTGTCTTCACTACTTTAGGGTATGTTCAGTAGCGTAGCGACCCCCCACCGGGCCCCAATGCGAGGTTTTCACCACAGGCCTCCTCCTCTGAGTCAGGGACTGATCAACAATATCCTAGTTGCTCCTACTTTTCTTTTTTAATATGGTGGCGGGCCTACCAAAGAAATCAGATATTAGTTTCAGAGCCATGCTGTAGAAGACTACCGTTAACAGCCCTAAACGCTAAACAGACGTCAGAAAGAAGATTCTCGTGCCTACCGCTAAAAGTAAACAGGAAACAGCTGTCCTCAAGCAACTGATCTGATTGGGCAATCAGTCAAGGGGGCAATAGAGTGTCTTCTCAATCCGGTAGGCATTTCAAAATAAAAGTTTTATTTATTATTATAATTTTTTTCTTTTCGCCAGGGGCGGTGGCGGCCCCTTTTTTCCCCGGGCCCTAATGCGACTGCATTGGCTGCTTTGCCTATAGCTCTGCCCCTGTTTGAACGTCAACACTAAATCCTCTCTGCAGATTTTGCTTAGTACATTCACCATGATTTGAACTTTCTTTTGTGGATAGGCTTGCACGATCAGATTGGTAGTCTTCATCTTGTCAGCGTCCTCTAGTGTGCCCTGTGGGAGCGGTTTGAGGCCTTCAAGGTTACTAGATTGTAGCAGGTACCACTTGAACAACTTGAACCCCTCCTTGTCCAGCTCCATCAGACTTCCCAGAATCTGTTCGTCAAGTATTTCCTAGCACAAAACAGAGGATGTTAACGTCTCAGTTTCATTATCTTCATGATTTGAGATGGGAATACACAATGAACATTTACTACATCGCATGGTGTCTGAGTTGCTCATTGGTAGAGTGCACACCTAGAAATTTCTGGGTTTGATCCTTGACACTGCCCACCAATGTATGTACTGGGATGATGCTACTGTAAGAACCATGTCTTAGTTCCCATTTACACTGGATATCACATGAGATTTAAAGACAATTTTACATTGTTTAGATGTGAGCTGTATTTACAAACTCCAGGAAAGTATGGGGCCGTTAAGTCTGACATCATTTTTGTAGGCAGAGGAGAACTTTTGGGGCCAAAAGGCCCCAGCGCCCGTGAATCTTTTTACTATTTTTACTATTTACTAATTTTTCTTCTCTTTGTTGTTGAAAAGAAAGTGGTAAAATTATACTTTAGTCGTTATTTTTGTCTCGGATCTGTTGAAATAGCGAGGGACAGATATTGATAATAAATCTGCTTGGAGGTCTGACTACAAAATGATGTCACGGCTTAAAAGCCCCATAGGAATGCAACACAAAGCTAACTAGCTGCCGATGCAAGAAAAAAAGAAAAATTACATGGGCAGTTCAACTGAGTTGAATCTGTTCTCTAACTTTTTTGAAGGATGACAGTTGTTGTGTAAGCGGTAATGTACATGTTAATTAGATAACGTGCAATAATTTCAGACAAAAAAAAACTGACTTTTTAGATGAAAAATAAACTTGATTGACTGTCGAGATGCTGAGCCAATTTAAAGCAATCAGATCAGAGACAGAAATAATGCTGCACAATGCACACTTTTAGGGTTGTTTTGATGAATGTTCCTGTATATGAATAAATGGGCAGTAAAGCCATAGTTATGAGGACACATACAAAGTTGAAGCCATTTACCTTCTCAGAGGGAGTAGGATCCATGACACCCCCTGCTGTTGAAAGAGGAGTAGATTTATTTGGTTAATGTACAATATGTGCACAAACGCACGCACGCACACGCTCGGACGGACACACACACACACACACACACACACACACACACACACACACACACACACACACACACGTACCTGACGAGCTGGCAGTGGGAATTGACAGATCTGTCTCCAAGTCCTAGAGCAATAACATACAAAATATTAAAGTATAGATACAGATACTGTACAGAGAAATGTATGGGAGTCTGTTTATGCCATTTAATGAAATGGAACGGTTCACTAGCTCCAATGCCTCCCAAGTGAGGCAATTGCAAGAAGGGAAATACAAGAAGAATGCTAAAACATATAAGATTCAAAAGCTGTATACTCACAATACTACGCTTTTAACATTTAACTAAAAGTTATGAGTTTGGTACACTTAAGAATCATGAACACACTACGAAAATGTGTACCTACCAGCTGTTTCAAGATTTCAGAGACGGCAGCATCAATTCCTTTCTTATGTCTTGAAAAAACACGACGTGTCACTTCAACGCATTCTGAAATGAAAACCGCCATGACGTGCTCAAATTAAAAGCAACTAAAATGAGTGGAGGCCTTTTTCATTGTAACTGATAAGCCCTCAGAACACAGAGAGAAACATACCTGTCAAGGCTCACTGGAGTGGATTTTACAGTTTCAAACCACATTCAGAACCGTTCATACATATTTGGAGAAGGAACTGAGATTCACCTGTAGACTGGGGCCTCTTTTTGGGATCAGTATCCCAGCATCTCTTCATGAGCTCAACCAGCTCTTCATCTTCTTTCTGCACGTCTATTGTGTGAAGACTTGGTCTGTCTCCCTTTACGAGAATAGGTTGCAGGACATCTCTGCCCACATCTACATAAAATACAGTAAACATAATTCTTATTTCTATGCTGTGCTGGACAAATTACTCAATCTCAGTACTTTACTAAAAGTAAATAGCATACTCTTGATCAAATATTATTTAGCTAGAAGTCTAAGTTGCTCTGTCAAATGTGTAATGGAGTCAAAATACTGAGTACATGATTTAAAAAAATATATAGTATTCACTCCATGTCGTGATTAATAAATAAATAAAAAGTCATATTGAGAGTGAACTACTGTACTTCTCCTATCCCACTTTTGAACCACAACCTCACAAGTTCAAAACATATTCTTGTAGTACTATACAGTAGGCTATACAATACTGTACTCAATGTATTATGTGTGGTTCTGTAATGCATTCAAATGCAAATGTGAATAATTTACCTGGATACGGTACAACTTCTCCAGTAAGAATGGTCCAGAGCAGTATACCATAGCTAAAAAATATATAATAATAATAATAATAATAATAACAACAACAACCATAAATGAATAACAATAAAATAAATAACAATAATCATCATCAAAAAGGTTTTCATGTAATAAAATCTGATGACTCTATATCAACAGCATTCCTTCAAGAGTTTACCTGTAAATATCATAAGAGCAATCATAATGATATCCATCTTTAAAAGCCTCAGGGGGTGTGTAGGCTGGAGTGAAACTGCTGTGTTCGTTGCTGGTGTTCAAAATGGCGGCACCATGTGTTATCTATTGAAATAAAGCATAAAAGTTCTGCTTTTATTAAAGCAGCGCTGCAAAGAGTCAGTAAGGGAAAAGGTGTTTACGCTGCCATGGCATTAATTGATACAGTTGATTGCAGCTAGTATGGAGGACTCACACATAACAAAAAAGCAGTTCAGACTAGAGTTTGGGTTGTAAGTGTTTCCATTTGAGACATTACAGGGCTGTAAAAACATGAGTGCAAATGTTTCACTCCATGTTCGACTTTGCACTGCTAGCATGTCAGGACATTGCAAGCACATTTAATATGTAATATAAGTAATAACTAAAGTAATATAATTCCATAGCATTAACTCATTATAATACATATACTGGTTTAAATACAATGTTGGCTTGACTTTTACCAGGAAAAATAGAACCCAATGCTTTCATGGCATTAACACATGCAGGGAAATGGGACCCACTGGACACAGAACAGAACACAGGTCATATCAGGGGTGTAGTGTTTTAACACTCATGGAGCCAAACACGTCCAGGAACGAGATAAGGGGGCAGGGGGGCGCTGTGCCAGGGCCCCGTTATCTCATCCACAGACATCCACAGACGAGATAACTGTTGCCATGGTTACCAGCTAAACAGGTGCAGCGGTAGCGGCTGGTGAGCGTAAACACTACATATCCCATCATGCAGCTCGCCAGCATCATGGAGCTAATATTTTGCATAGGCTGTGGCTCAGTGCTGATGCAAAGAAATGGCTTTATCTCAGAATCTGCTTCCAAAACGCCAAGAAGGCCGAGAGCCACTCTTTTTCATGCCGACAGCACATAGAATTACCAAAACAATGGAAGCCCATGTGTTGAAGTAGAAGATGGATCTGCATTCATTTAAGTCAAACGTGGTGAATCTTCAATGCCACAGAATGCCAAATTCATGCAACAGCTTACATGATGGAAGCCACTTTTATGTTCACTGATTATTATTAGAGTTGCAAATTTGTATTTGAAGCTCAAGCTGCTAAAAGAGTTGATCTTTTTAGAATTATAACCTGCAAGGTGCAGCTCAATCCTTATTCATCATTAATGAATAGATCAAACAGGGTGCTACCTGTTTAATTTGAAAGTGAGCTGCATTAACACATACCTTGGCATTTAAGGTGGCATTCAGTAGTACATTGTATGGTTTCAGGCATGAGTGCACACGAGGTGATTTCCTACTGTGGAGAAAGTCCATGGCCAGCGCCACTTGGTGGGCCAGACGGAAAGCCGGGGGCCAGGGTGGAGGCTTAGACAGGGTCTGCAGGAGAGACTTCAGGTTGCCTCTCGCCATCCACTCCATTACAATACCATAGTCCACTCCAGAGCCCATGTCTGGGGGACAGCCCTGGTAAATGCCATAAACCCTGGGCACATATTGGTTGGGTTCTTCTATGTACTTTTCATACAACCAGGAGCTGCAGTATGAGAGGAAGAGGTCAGTTTAGAAGGGGAGAGAGACAGCAGTTAGAACCCAGTTACATGAAACTGACTTTGAATGAAGAAGATGAAATAAGTGATGAGTACTGTGAGTATAGTAGACAAAAATGGTGCCATTTGCCATAATGAGCAGTAGTGAGGACCAATTATATGAAGATAATTTAATCATTTGGTCCTTTAACTTACTCTAATTCCCCATCACACATCTTAATGGCCACTTCAATCTTCCGGTCTCTGAGTTTGGTCTTGTAGATCCTTGATCCTTTGATACTTTTCCAGTTATAGTCCAGGCTTTCATTACCAATGGTCTCTCTGCCACGCTGTGCCATCTCTCACCATAGGACAGAACCACGAAGATTCAAATCTAGAATAATTATAAGCAAATGAAAGTGATGTTTTTCCCACAGTAAACTAACCATTCACATACATAAATATTCATGCACGACATAGCCTACACATTGTTTCAACCTCAAATAGGAAAGTTTCACTTTTTATCAGAGGACTGAAACAGGATTTCTAAAGTTATAAGAAGCCAGGACGCATTATTGGTGTGTTGTGATTATTTTAAGTATAGGATCAAGCCATCCAGGATCTGATTTGAATATATATTTACTAGCCCTTACCCGTTCAAAGATATGAGCTCCGAAATGATGTGCAGTGTGTGGGTTATGGGATGTGCACTGTGCACACAGTATATGAGGGATGGAAAGTAACTTTAACTGGTGCTTGCATGATAATATGTAGGAACATCAATGTAAGTAATACCCGTTTCGTTTAATGGCTACAGAGATACTGTCCCCCCCCCCCGCCCACCCGCCTGCACACACACCCGCCCGCCTGCCCGCACACACACACACACACACACACACACACACACACACACAGAGCTGGTTAAACATGTTGCCTCATGCTAGATGCAGAATAGATATGCCTCATGCTAGATGCAGAATAGATAGTAGATACACCATAAAAATGCTAATATACAGCATATGATTTGTGAAAGTGACAAACGGGCTTCACAGTTATGTCAGGTGTGTTCATATGCTAATGGTGATGCGATTTCAGATCAATTGCTCCAGCCACTGAGGAGAAACGCTGTTTCAGACAGACAGACAGACAGACAGACAGACAGACAGACACTCACTCAGACATTCGGAAAATTATATGTTTGATATGATTGAGAAACGTCACAGCTTGTCTGTGTCCGTCAGTGTAGACGTGTACTATGCACAGATGGCGGTTTTTGCCGCGGTCCACCGCAGTGATCCATGGTGGGGGCGGATTTGGATCAATCAAATATAATTATTATTTCATTTTGGATAACCGCGGATGAAATAATGCAGGAAATAAATTATGACATAAAATATCTAACAGTAAAAAAGCTAAATCTCTGAATGCTTGTGTCTGTGTGAGTGTTATTTTGTATAATTTGTTCATTTTAAATGTCCAGTCCACAATAAAACGAAACAGCTGCGACCAGCCGACCACTTAACGGCATGCCTCGTCGCGCTCATATAGAAAGATAGATGCCTTTATTATCCCAAGGGGGAAATTCAGTCACCCAGAGGCGGCAGAGCAGTTAAGGTTACAGGACAGTAAGAAAAAGGAGTGTCGAGAACACATATCTAAAAAATGATAGCAGCACAAATTATAAAATTTACGGCACAATTCAGCACAAATCCAGCACTAAAGAATTACACCATTTTTATATATGTTTTCCTCATATGGGTGCCAACTAACAGAGGTAGAATTGCGTGGAGCCCGTCTAGCGCGAATCGCGATACGGCAAAAAAAAATGCCCAATTTCACGCTGAGTGCACATCAGACCAACTGAGAAATTTTAATAAAGCTTGTCGCGACCGACTTTATTCAAATCTTGTGCGTGCGTGATAGCCGGGGACCCAGTCACCAAAATGGGAGGGGACCTGTGATTTTCTGCCGTACTTTTTATTTCTGTTTTATCTATTAGTTTGGTCATTAAGGTCCACAGAATGAGAGGCCTGCTCTGCTGGAAACATCGCGAAAAAATGTTATGGCCATTTGTATACTGTCCCACTGACTCCACTAGAAATATAAATAAAAAAAAGAAAGTCTGCTTTAATTAGCATAGGGGTTCTTCATGATTCTGAATCCATTGCAAGCATTTGTTTTGCATGAAAAATATTCCTTGGGCTAGATATCGGCCCCCCAAAACAGTCAAAAGTGATGAGTCATCACTTTTTTTCCACTTTTCACAGTTTTGGGCTGCCGAAAGTCAACCCAAACAATGTTTTTTATGCAAAACAAATGCTTGCAATGCATTCAGAATCATGAAGAACCCCTAGTTTGACCCCTCACATGCTAATTAAAGCAGATGTTTTTCCTTTTTTTATATTTCTAGTGGAGTCAATGGGACAGTGAATATACAAATGGCCATCACTTTTTTTCGCGATGTTTCCAGCAGAGCAGGCCTCTCATTCTCTGGATATTAATGACCAAACTAATAGATAAAACAGAAATAAAAAGTACGGCAGAAAATCACAGGTCCTACCCTATTCCTTGAGCTTTTGGGCCCCCGGCTATGATGAGCTCTTGAAGCCAATGAACGCAGCGGCTCTGTGTGTAGGTAGGGCTGTGGGGAATCACAGGGAAGTGATTCAACAGTGACTGTCAAGGCACAGAAGACCCTTCCCCCACTTTTCCGTCAGGTGATCAGAAACAACACGAAAAACAGACTAAACTACCGGTACGGTATTATATACACGAACAAAACAAAGTTCCTCAAAAACATGCTCAGCTTGCTTGGCCAATGTAATGAGTCACAACAAGAAAAAAGAAGACAGGGAAAAAAACAAGAAAAAGAGAAAGTAAACTGCAGAGCTGAGTTGTGAATGCTGCCCTCAAGGAGCGCTTTGCAAAAATATAGGCCTACCTTACCTCTATGGTCGCGCTTGTGTGTGTTTGTTTCTCTCTCTCTCTCTCTCTCTCTCTCTGTGTGTGTGTGTGTGTGTGTGTGTGTGTGTGTGTGTGTGTGTGTGTGTGTGTGTGTGTGTGTGTGTGTGTGTGTGTGTGTGTGTGTGTGTGTGTGTGTGTGTGTGTGTGTGTGTGTGTGTGTGTGTGTGTGTGTGTGTGTGTGTGTGTCGCTCTTGCTCTCTCTCTCTCTCTCTCTCTCTCTCTCTCTCTCCCTCTCTCTCGCTCTGTGTCTGTGCCTGTCTGTCTGTCTGTCTGACTGTCTGTCTGACTCAGAGGCAGGGTTCCGGCGATTTAAAAAGAACAGTGAAGTCATGATGTGCAGTGGCTTCCGCATTGTGACGTGGGGACGGCTTCAGGAGCGTCTTACCGACTAGTCAGACAGAGCGTCCGACTAGTCAGACAGGTCGGGGGTATGGTCTGCAAACCTGCTATTGCGGCTCTACACATGCACAAATGCGAAATATAGCTTCCGGACAAGTTCAACAAGTTGTATGCGACTTGTCAGGAAGCCTTGTTTAATGTATTAGTCCGTATTTTTAAATAAAATTTAGGCTCTGGCACGGACGGATCCTGTCATGGGCGGACAGGGCACACTCCACAGGGTGCCTAGCAGCCATTTCGCCCTGGGGTGTCCCTTCCTTTCAGGCCCAGAATTTCAGTCCCCACCTGTGGTGGCTCTCCTTCCCCCCAGCCAGGTCTTTCTCCTCTGTCTCCTTACTCAATTCTGTCCCTCTGCTAGCTCTGTGCTGCAGCCTGCTTTTTAAAGGCCACACCCAATTACCCAGGTGCAGGCAATTTCCCATCAGCTGTTGATTACTGCAAAACCAACCTTGTTACACATGCACACCACAACTAGTTGCCCGGAGTAGATATACAAGCAACAACTCGTCATAATGTGACGCACTGTTAGCTTGTAGATCGGTTTTCTTTGTACAACGGCGTATAAACAGTTTTGTCTCCACCAGCCGAAGGCATGGGGGAGAGTATGTTTTCCCCTCCGTCCGTCCGTGTGTCCATGCGTGCGTGCGTGCCTGCGTGCGTGAGTCCTCGCAGTTTGTGTGCACCTAATCTCAGTCGCTGTTGGCCCGGTCGCTGCCAAAGTGAGCACGCACATTCCCTGGATGCCAATCTAGAACCTCTGCCCTAAATCTTTCAAATGGGCCTTTTCTAGCGCTACCTAGTGGCCGATGTTCGCAAAACACATTTCTGTGCACTACTCTTACAGATTTTGTCCAAAAATCCTACAAATCGGTAGGCAGTATCTCGACAGTCATGTGATCTACACGGGCGGCATAACTCAGGGGCATAGCTCAGGGATAGAGAAACCGTTATTAGAGCACGAAGGGTTCCCAAAGGGTTCCCAGTTCGAATCCGGGCTCCCCCTGAGTTAATGTCGAAGGGTCCTTGGGCAAGACTCTGAACGCCTAATTGCTCTCGGTGAGTGGTTGGTGCCTTGCATGGTTTCCTCCGCCACCGGTGTATGAATGTGTGCGTGAATGGGTGAATGTAATGCACAATCTCTGTAAAGCGCTTTGGATAAAAGTGCTAAATGCACCATTTAGCATTTTATCTGTCCGATTTTGCATATTCCATCCTGATTGGCTAAGATTGGCTTCCAAATTTTGTAGGATTGAGCCGTTTTGAACAAAATGCCTCAAATCACAAACGCAAAGTGCAATTATCATGAAATCACGCACACACGTTCTGAAATACAACTTAAATTTTTTTAAATCAGCCTCATGGTGGCGCTATAACGATTTGTGGTTTTACCTATAACTCCACCGATCAGTTTCAAACTTTGTAAGCGCACTACCTAGAGGCTAAGGATAAACCTTTGCCCTGCATTTTTCACATCAGCCTTTTATAGTGCCACCTTTGGGCCGACTTATGTAAAACACATTTTTGGATATTACTCCTTGAGATTGTATCCAAAAATCACGCAAATCGGTACCTCTATAGTCATGTGATCAAGTCCGATCCGACTGATATTTCATATTCCATCCTGATTGGCTAATATTGGCTTCCAACGTTTGCAGGATTGCTCCGTTTTTGAACAAAATGCCTCAAATCATCAACGCAGCTTGCGATTACCGTGAAATTTGACACACATATTCCCACTATGTCAAGGAACAAATGCTACCTTTTTCACATTGGCCTGTAATACCGCCACCAGCAGGTAGACTTTAGCAAAACACATTTTTGGAACACAATGCTTCAAATCATGCATGCAGCGTCCGATTGCCATGAAAGATCTAAGGTGAAGAACATATGCCACCCCTTTTACATTGGCTTATTATACAGTAGCACCACCAGGACGCACGGCCTGGTGGAGACCTGTGCTCGGAAGAGCACTGCTTCTAGTTACAATATAAAATTATTATACAAACCTAGGTTACAAGGCATTTAGCAGACGCTTAATCCACACACACATGACATAAATAAACACAC
>NC_137819.1:13493305-13548305 GCF_963921795.1 Nannobrachium achirus | reverse complement strand
CTTTGGATGTCTGTTGGTGTGACACCTTTTCATTAAAAAAAGCTTAAGTTATTTGAAGTTTTGGTCATATTTCTATGTAGATCTAGGTTGCTTTGTTATAGCTAGCATGCTGTTAGCATGCTAATGTGTACATAGTAGCCTCAAGGTAAACCTAAATGCAGAAAACGTAATATGGTGTGACACTTAATCATAATGGTGTGACATGTCTGTGTCACGCCATATGACTTGATTGTCACACCATATGATTTATACTGTATTTAACTACAGATATAACAATAAATAACAAAGTTCCATGTTTCTTTTGTACATTTAAACATTTGTTTTAAACATTTTTACATAAAATGTAATTTAGCTTCATTCAGTGATAATTCAAATTCATCAGACAGAGCAGAAACCCCTTCACAGAAACCTTAACATATTGTTTCAATCTAAACAATATTTTCTCTTTGTCTTAAACTATACATTCCATTTTCTTTTGTCAGCTGGAAAATGACAAGTGCTGAGAGAACGAGAAAGTACAGGGAGAAACTAAACAATGACCCAGCAAGGAGAGAGGAGCCAAAGGGGCGAGACTGCATTTTCTAAGAAGAGCAGGAGGTTGTCTGTGGCATAGCAGAACCACAACAAGGCAGCCGGTTTGCTACCCTCACCAAATACGACTGGCTGATGTACAATACAGTCTAAATGTATAATCTAATCTGATCTAATACTTTTGTACTTTCACTCACTGGACTGGACAGTGGACAGTGTTAAGGTAGGACCCGAGACAAAACTAGCGAAAATAGCTGATCTACAAGCTCTCAACACGTTGTGCTGCGAGAGCTTGTAGATCAGCTATTTTTGGAGTTGTGGAGATGTGGTGTAATGTCATGATTCCTAATTACATTTGTTCAACACAAAATGCTGTGTTCAAGTTCAGGAGACTTCGGAAAAAAGCAATTTACCTGAATGCTGAGTTCTGTTTCCACTAATTGGTGTTAATAAAATGTTGCCTTGGCTCCAAGTGTGGCTATGCGCCTTATTGTCTCTTTAGGATCCTTCTGCCGTGGGCCGGCAGAAGACTTAGGTGTGTGTAGCATTCCTGTGCACATCCTCATCATCCATCTACTACTACAATTCTTTCTTATCCCATGTTAAAGCCCTACAATAATATCCTGTTCAGAAATATTAAGGCCATGTTATCCTGGGTAATTGTTTAATCAATCAGTAAAGTTCAGTACTCACTAATAGGTAGGTTAAACACAGTTTGCTTTGACACATGAAGATATGATCATACGGTGTGACACTAAATCATTTGGTGTGACATTCCAAATAGTGAAAAATCATACCTTTATTAATGATTAAACCAAAAAAATGTTTATGCATTACATAGAGAATATTATCAGGAAGAGTCACAAATATTTGTGTAATTTTAGAGAAAGTTTTGACAGAATACATTTAAAATATGTTGTAAGATCATGAACATGGGCCTCACACAGAGTGTCGATTATGAAAAAAACATACAGATATAATTAATTTTCAAAAAACTATAGTGGATCACTGGTTAGTTATGATAAAGGACTTTGATAAAGTGAGTAACTTAAGAAAGATGTACTCCATTTTCATTTTATGAACAATTATTTTCATGTCACACCATATGACGATTTTAGGCACAAGTACAACAAACTGCTGAATAAAGTCTGATTCCAATAAAATATCTAAAAACAAAATGTATTTCCATAAGGTTGAGAGTGAGTAGAACAAAAGTAAATAACTTTTATGCCTGCAATTTAAAGTTTTTTTAAAAACACATTTTTTGGGGCGTCACGTCACTGACCCATATATATATTTTACATAGAGCAGACAATATAATATTACTGGTTTTACAGCCATCTAAAACTTCAATTTCAATCCAAAAGCCATGATTCAATGTTGCACAAAAACGTTGTTATGATGTCTTTTCTACAATAGCCTCCAATACCCAGACTTTTATTTAGCATTCTCCTCTCTGTCCACTTTTTGGGGGATTTTTGGGCGATTTTGGGACTCACTTTTCTCCGGGTGTTTCGACTTGATGAGACTCACTTTTCTCCGGGTGTTTTGACTTGATGAGACTCACTTTTCTCCGGGTGTTTCGACTTGATGAGACTCACTTTTCTCCGGGTGTTTTGACTTGATGAGACTCACTTTTCTCCGGGTGTTTCGCCTTGATGAGACTCACTTTTCTCCGGGTGTTTCGCCTTGATGGGACTCACTGTTTTCCAGGTGTTTCGCCTTGATTTTGGGACTAACTTTTTGGGGGATTTTGGGACTCACTTTTCTCCAGGTGTTTCGCCTCATGTGTCCAAAACTGTTACTTTTGATTATTTATTTATGATGATAATAGATTATTGAGATAATAAGTGTCTAAAGTACTTACTTCTTAATTTCATCACTTTCTTATCTATGGTGATTATTATACATAACTCTGACAACTTGCCAGAGCAGAGACTTGAACCTGTAACCTCCTGCTTAATAGGCAGTCATTTTATAAATGGAGCTATGACTACCCCTTCAAACTCTGAGTACACAGTGCTTTGTTGACCCACAGATGATCATCATGTCTTAAAATCCGAGCTGGGTTGTGCACGTCGGCAGGGAGGGGGGTGCATGGTGGAGGGTGGGGGAGCCCTAAAAAATTATCAACCAGGGGTCCTCGTGGGGGATATTCCATCCCTGAGTGGTCTAATGATCTGACTTTCAGCAGAGAGGTTCTATATTAAACCCCAGTCTACCTGTAGTTTGATGATGGAGTACTTTGGAATGTTCTTTGTGAAGGGTGACTCAAAATGTCTTTGAAAATGCACTGGGCGCCCAGAGTATGTGTGTTTGGGTGGCTTAGTTGGAAAAGCTCTTGACTCATCATCAAAAGGTTTTGTTATCAAATCCCAACACTAGCACCTCTGCAATTGACACTGATGGTTTGATTTTCTCTCCTTTAAATGTCCATTGTCATTGACAATGCATTGGGTGCTTAAAGTTAAATATTTCTATAATCTATTGAGATTATATATATATGAGGTGGAACCATGAGTTAAAGTGGTACTAAAATCGGGTTGGATGGATTGACTCTAAATGGTTCTCATTGAGCCACCAGGCTAATCTTTTCTTTATGGTTCCAATTTTAGCCCAAAGAGTGCATTGTTGCCAACAAAGGGCATTTTGGTATTGCATCTGAAATGGCTTGGAATTAGAGACAGTCAGAACATGAAAATCAAATATCTGAGTGGTTGGTTTTGCTAAAACCTATATACAACTGTGTTATGGACCAATATTTATATAAAATATATATTTTGAAAAGCATGGTGGCCCCTTTAAAAATGTACAAGAGTAGTTTCATTGAGTTAACCTTGATGTAGTCTGGTTATGATATGGATCTTATTGCCAGGAGGTCCCCGGTTCAATCCCAGAAAGAGTAGTTCCAACCTTGTAGAATTTAGATGCAGAGTGAACATTTGTAAATGTGGTCAAGAACCGCAAACCGTGAGCTTACACACCACTGACATAGCTCTGGTGCCACAGAAGCATGACGCGTCTTGGTCGCCAGAGAGAGTATACATCGGTTATCTATGCTACAGAGTCAGGCCATATGAAAGAGGACCACTCAGATGCTTTTGTTGTCAGCAATATGGACATGTCGCTGCGGTCTGTGGGGCAAACAGAAGGTGTGGGAGGTGCGGTAAAGAAAACTGTAACGATGAATGTAAGGAAGAACCAGCAAAGTGCATTCACTGTGGAGGAGAACACCACGCAGGGTCCCTACAGTGTCCGAGGAAAGTCAAGGAGATGGAAGTGAGAAAGGTTAGAGCAGGAAAGAGGATGTCCTATGCTGAAGCATTGAGGCGAGTTGAGGGGAATAAAGAAACAATGACAGGACTGGAAGAACAACAGGGGGACAGGGAAAAAGCTGAGAGGCGTAGGCCTATGCCGATCTGCATGGACAGGAAACGTTTTTTGGCGTTCATCGCCATGGTCATCAATTGTGCGGTGGAGATACAGGGCAAGTCGGAAAGGATAAAGATGGTGTTGGATGCTGCAAGAAGGTTTTTGAATATAATGGATGTCAGTGGAGAGGACCTGGACAATACCTTGCGAGAAGGATTCATGCCTACACAGACTGTGTCTGGAGTAGGTGAATAAATAGGCAGTAAACAGAGACAAGTAGGTGGCGGTAATGCACAAGTTTGTATGCCATCCGCCAATAAACCCTATAAGAAGAAGAAGAAGAAGCGTCTTGGTCATTATCCATGATCAGTACTGTAATTGACAGTTGGCACTTTAGTTGTTAGGCCACCATATATCCCATCATGGTCATTCAGTACCATGGAACATCTAACTGACAGGCCATGATCATGTGACAATAGATATGTAAATTGATTTCCATGAGGTTTACTTAGGGCACGATCTATTGGATAAATATAGACTAATATTTGACTAGTGTTTTGTAGCATTATTTCAGTGGGTCCTGTTTCCAGTGGTTAGTTACTGTAGGTTTTACTTTGCTCTTGTGTTCCTTTTATTTTGTAGGCATTGTTGTTCCTAGTGTTCCCTGTCTACCCTTGTTACTGTTAACTGTCTTGTCTCACCTCCCTGTGCTTGCTCGTTTTCTCCACCTGTGTCCTGTTAGTCTTAGCCAATCCATGTGTTGAGTGTCACTTGTGTTCACCTGTGTCTGGTTAACCCTGTGAGTATTTAAAACCTCAGTTCCTTGATTCTTTCTCTGCCAGTACTTGAATGCTTTCACATTGATCAGTAGAAGTTATGTCTCTGCACATGCCTACGGTTATTCTTGTGATCCTGTGTTTGGTGGGATCAACCTTTGGGAATGTGTCCTGCTCTGCCTCTTGACTATCTACAGGAGTTAGTATGTTTAAGTCAGCTCCTGCATTGACATGGGAATATTCTATGAAAAATGTAGTACTCTGAAAAATGTAGTCATCATACATTATTACAGTTAAGAAATGTATGTCATACTTCCTTGTGAAGCTAAATTGTTTGCAGTACAGCTATCAGTTGTTTTATTTAAATGATTGGTGTTTGTACAATAAACACTTGAAATGGAAGTGGTCGTTTTCAATATATGTCATTAGAACAGCTCAAAGCAATGCAGTTCGGAGGTTTTCTTAAATAATCTTAATTTAGCTAATCAATGAAGCTGGGTTTATAATACCACAATGAGAAACTAGTTGCAAAGAGTCATATTTTCTTATTCAACAGTCAAAAGTGAAAACTGTAAAAAATGCACTTGATTTAACAAAAACATTGAAACTGCTATAGTTTTGATCAGCTGAAACTACTATATCTGGGTGTTCTAATGAGATGGTTTTAAAGAACAACCTAAATTGCAGTTGTCATAATCAACCCTGGTCATAAGAGGGTGTATAGTAGATTCAGTCATTCTGTCAGGGGTAGAGGTGTTCGCTGTGGATTTTCATCTATTGACCTGTTGGCTCTCCTTTTAACTTTAAATACAAACTTCGACCTTTTCTTAGTGTGAAAATCCTGGTGGTGCAGTGGTAAAGCAGAGGACTCACAACCTGAAGGTTGTGGGTTTGAATCTGACTTCTGGAAAGTCTTTAACTTTTGTCTTTTTAAGGACGAAGAGCATGGAAGCAGCCCGCCTCCCTCATTATTCCCTCTTTTAGCTCCGGTAGGAGAGGGAGGGGCATTGGAGGCAGCCCAATTCTTTTCCCGCCTCCTTTTAGCTCCGGTAGGAGAGGGAGGAGCATAGATAAAGCCCACCGCCAGGGGGAGGAGTTTAGTATATTTGCATATTAATTATAGAATTGGGTATTTATTAGATCCCTGTTTGGTTTTCTGAGGCATTTGATGGTTTAATTGTGTTTTTTTTTATTTCTTTTTTATTGCAAGTTTGATTTCAACCAGGTTATTTTATTGAGGGTTTTGATATTTTAGTTGTTTGAGGTAGTGTTTTTTTTTTTTTTTTAAGTTGATCTTTAGTTTTGTTTGAGCTTTGAACCTACAACCTTTGGTACTCAAACCTTTGACTGATCTTCTGAGCCATGCTGGCATGTCATATCAATTGGGAATGTAATCCTTAAACCACCTTTTAGAATTCAAATGGACAGTGGAAATGTTCATCATGAGTTTTGAACCCCAGACCCATCATAGATGAACCCTTGAATTTTCTCGTGAGCCACTACAATTTAGAGAAACACTTGAGACGTAATAATTAACCCAGCTTTTAGAATTTGGATGGAAAGTGAAAATCTAGCCTTGCGTTGCCAGCTTCTTTCACACACTTCGTCGTGGGGAGGCGTTCAGTCGGCCTGGAACGCAGGCTAGTGAAAATGTTCCATTAGGAGCTTCAAACCCCAAACCTTCGGTGTACAAACCACATATTTATCTCTTAAACCACAGTGGCCTGAAGATGGAATCAATAACCTACTTAACCCAGCTTTTAGAATTCTGATAGGTGGTGAACATGTGATTATTGAACCCTTAAACTTTGGCTTATAAACCCCAGAATTATCTCTAAGCCACATCAATGTGTTGTGAGCTTGTGGATCTGCTATTAGTGGCCCACCTCCAGGGGGGAGGAGATTATGACAAACTCAGTTTAATTGAGTCATCATTTAAATGTGTTATTTTCTTTAGCCCATCACAAGTTTGAATTGGTCATTTTATTGAGGCTTTTGAATCTTATTTTAGTTGTTTGATTAGTTTAGAACAGTTTTTTGGGTATATTTGAGCTTTGAACCTCCAACATTTGGTATGTGAACTTTTGATTTATCTTTAAAGCCACGCTGGCATGGAAGATGCAACTGGAAACGTTATACTTAACCCACAGACACAAACAAAACGTGATACCTTAACCCACCTTTTAGAATTTAGATGGACATTGAAAATGTTCTTTAGGAGCTTTGAGCCCCGAACCTTCAGTCTACACATGTATATTTATCTCTTAAGCCACATTGGCCTGCATGATGACATTGACAATGTAACATTTAACCCAGCTTTTAAAAGACAGTGAAAATGTTATGTTATGTTATGTTTTATTTATTTGACATGAACATCACAATCACATTGGACGAACCAGATGCATTGATATAAGTGATAATAGCACAAGTGCTAATTCTCATCACCTGTCCACAGGAGGCTTTTCTATTTTACAATGATCAAATCTAACACCCAAACAAGTACAACAGACATTAAAACACATTGACCGCCATTTTAACATACCTCCGTACTCCCACCTGCCATTCGTCTCCATAGACTTCCATCCCATGCCTAGATAATGCACCACGTGTGTCCACATTGCTCACAGCTTTCAAACAAAAAAATCCGAATGGAAATCCGTTCAGGCATTCATGAGATAACAGCCACTATGTTTAACAAAGATGGCTGCCAAAATGGCTGCCATGCTTGAAAGATGGGGTTGCTATGGGGGTTAAACATGCAATTTCACGATTGCTATCATGCCTACTCCATTTTTGGGGGTCAAAAAAATTTTTTGATTTTTTTTTTTTTTTTTTTTTTTTTAATTCTCGGGACTATCGGGCCTGGCGGGGAAAGACATTGGAATAATCTCGGGACTATCGGGCCTGGCAGGGAATGAGTTAATACTAATCTAAAACCCAATCAAGTACAAACACAATAATACTAATCTAAAACCCAGTCAGGTACAAACAATTATAATATTTGCTCGCTAATAAGAACTAACAACGAACTACCATCTGACCCATCAGCTTGTGGGACATACTGTACAACATCATAAATAGCCATAACCAATCAATTCACACAGCTGTTAAATGACAGAACTATTCATGTGAACACAGTTGATTTGATTTTAACCATAACTTGAGTCCTCTGTAAAAGATATTACCACACGTCTCTAGTTTTATAACGGTTGACGTTTTTTTTAGATCATTGAACCCAACATTTGGTTATAAACCCCAGAATTATCTCTTATGCCACATCGACACTTTGTGGGCTTGTAGATCTGGTAGATCTGGTAGAGCTTGTAGAGCTGTACAGTGTGTACACCCTCTTCTTTCATGAATCGCCCGTCAGTTTGTGCTTCGAGAAGATACACACCCCTTTAGTCATTTTATTTACACTATTTACTTACAAAACACCTTAGTGCAGTGGTTTGAATACAGGTAGTTGACAAGCCAGTCTACCTGTAGTTTGATGATGGAGTACTTTGGAATGTTCTTTGTAAAGATATGCATGGGTGACTCAAAATGTCAATGAAAATGCACTGGGTGCCCAGAGTATGTGTGTTTGGGTGGCTTAGTTAGCAAAGCTCTTGACTCATCATTAGAAGGTTATGGGATCAAATCCCCACACTGTCACCTCTGTATGATGTTTTGATTTTGCTCTCCTTTAAATTGTCATTGACAATGCATTGGGCGCTTAAAATTAAATATAACTTTAAGCGCCCAATGCATTGTCAATGACAATTTAAAGGAGAGAAGAATCAAGCCATCAGTGTCAAATGCAGAGGTGCTGGGATTCAATCCCATGACCTTTCAATGAAGAGTTCAAAGCTGTTCCAACGGAGCTACCAAATTCAGAGCCACAACATCTCAGATTCTGTTAGGATCCAATGCATTCATAAAGATATTTTGAGACACCCATGTACCCATTTGCATAGAGAATTCCAAAGTAGTGCATCATTGAACTATGGGAAGACTTGGGTTTGAATGGCTCAGAGGTGCCCTCTTAGCCGAAGAACTAATCATTAGCCAGGGGTCTTCAACAGGGGGTCCGGGACCCCTAGGGGGTCCTCAGAGTTACTACATGGGGTCCTCCAAATCTTTGAGTGATAGAAACTTTTTTTTCTTCTTTTTTATATTAACCACTTGAACCCTAGTGTCCATATTCTATAACTTTAGCCAAAAATAGCAGATCTACAAGCTCACAGTGAGCTTGTAGATCGGCTATTTTTGGCAAAGAGCTTTGGTGTAGAGGTGGGAAAAGAGCAGACTAAGTGCAGAGTGAAAGGTTAAGTTTATTAAGTATTGACGGTTCAAGTGGTTAAATATCTGAAAACACAAATTGACATGAATCCAAAATACACTGAAGATTGTGCTGTCAAACAATGAAACTATATGGAATCTATGATAAGGCAGTGGGGGTCCCTGCTTCATCTCTCTCTCAACTAAGGGGTCCTTGGCCTGAAAACGTTGAAGACCCCTGCATTAGACCACTATACCACCTCTCAGGCTCTCTTGGCCCATGTCTCTTATTTAATATTTACTTTTTTTTCAAGGCTAGAATACTAGAAATAGGAGAAGAAGAAAAAATAAACACTTCAAAACACTAAGAGAGCTGTGCCCTGAGTTTCTGACAGGTAGTAAAGTGGTCTCAGGCTGGATTAACCATTGGGCCGGTGGGGCCGTTGCCAGGGGCCCTTGGCTTTCAGGGGCCCTTGGGGGAACTGGGCTGCGTGGTCATTGACAATTTACTCTTAATGATGTTGTCCACGGACACAGAGAGCTGCAACGATGCATGCACCGGTATGTCACATCAAGGCGAAACACCTGGAAAAAAAAACTCATATCATACAACACAACATATCCTATGACAAAATACTGTAATAATACTGTCAAAAACTTGAACCAATAATAATAATGTCAAAAACATGAACCTAACTAACTCTCTGTCGTCAAGAAACACGACAAGGTGGGTTTTGATTTAATTTCTTTATTGACACAAATGTATATTAAGAGAAGTACTCTACCCTCACAAAAAACATGCAGTAATCCTGGTCTCTATACTGCCTCCCCCTGGCCAGCCGGGGCACCTGACGGAGGGGAAAGGAACTGGTTGGAATAACGTGTTCCTCTCACACGCTATGTCCAACCGGGGAAACTCCCCCCTGTCAGGTGATAAGAAGCGGCTTGGACTCCTCGTGCATAGAAGGAAGCATGAGGTCAGTCCGTTGCTCTCCTCAGGTTGGCAGAGGGAGTGTAGCGCCCAGGATTACATTAGATCAGGGGTCTTCAACAGGGGGTTCGGGAACCCTAGGGGGTCCTCAGAGTTACTACAGGGGGTCCTCCAAATCTTTGTGTGATAGAAACAATTTTTTCCTCCTTCTTTATATTAACCACTTGAACCCTAGCATCCATATTCTGAGAACTTTGCCGAAAATAGGCAATCTACAAGCTCACAACGCCTCGCGCTGTTGTAGAGGGGAAAAAGAGCTAAGTACAGAATGAAAGGTCAAGTTTGTTAAGTATTGACGGTTGAAGAATCCAAAATACACTGATGATTGTGCTGTCAAAGATGAAAAGATGAAACTATATGGAATCTATGAACAGGTTGTGGGGGTCCCTGCTTCATCCCTCTCTCAACTAAGGGGTCCTTGGCCTGAAAACGTTGAAGACCCCTGCATTAGATAATTGGCACTGGGTGAAAATGGGTTGCAAAATCGTGGGATAAAAAATTAAATGAGACAAGTACTCTAAGATACAGCAGGTTAAAAATATAACAACAAACACCATCAATAATGAACAATAGCAGGGGGAACGGTGGCGCAGTGGTTAGCGCTTCGCCTCACAGCTAGAAGGTCCCGCCGGGGGACGCTGTGGGCGCTGGCGGCGTGTTCCTCCCTCCGCGTCATCAGCGCCCACACCCTAGGTGGGGTTGGCGATAGGGCCTTTCTGTGCGGAGTTTGCATGTTCTCCCTGTATCTCCTAGGGTTGATACCCTCGCAAAAACATGCAGTAATCCTGGTCTCAATAATGCCTCCCCCTGGCCAGCCGGGGCGCCTGATGGAGGGGAAAGGAACTGGTTGGAATAACGTGTTCCTTCCACGCGCTACGTCCAAACCAGGGAAATCTCCACTGTCAGGTGAAAAGAAGCAACTTGGACTCATGCATAGAAGGAAGCATGAGGTCAGTCCGTTGTCTCCCCAGGCGCGGCAGAGGGAGAGCAGAGCCCAGGATTACATAGGCAATTGGCACTGGGTGAAAAAATGGGTTACAAAATTGTGGGATAAAAATGTTAAAAATATATAATAATAATAATGAACAATAGCAAACAACAGTATACACTGTCTGCCCTATGCAGGACAAAACATACTCACAACCACCACGTCATTACAGTATCACTCCATATGCTTAGGCAAAAATGTAAACAAACAGTAATTACCTGTGTTATGCATAGTAAAGAACACATAATCGCATGAGTTGACAGTAACCACCAACCCGCCAAATGCTTGACGTAAGGTAAGCTTAAAGTCATTGTGCCGTGAGCCTGAAAAGCCTGTTGAAATGTACTGTGTCCCCTGCGCTGTGGCCCCCTCGCAGGCAATCGCAAAGAAGCCATTACAGACTGAATAGCCTCCTCAGAAAGAACGGCGGGCAACAGCCCTTTGTGTAGAGGGCATCATAGTTGTTAGATCAGTCCAGTAACTTGTTCAGGGGCAGCCTTCGACTCTTGTTGAAGTACTGTATCGATGTTGACATATTCAGTCTACGTGTGTATTTTTGGTACAGCCTGAATGCAGCGCTGGAATTCACCAGCAGAGTGCGCAAGGCTCTGAACATGCACACAAGCAAAATATAAGGTCCTTCCTTAAACTCTGGTCCCAAATGTTACTGTAGCTAGGCTTGTGGAATCTATGTATGCACAATGTATTAGTCCACATTTTTTAATAAAGAGGTGTTTTAAACCATTCTGTGATGGAATCTACATGCTTTTTCCTCGTTTACCATAATGTTGGGTGAAACTGCGCAGCTGGAAGTACCTTGCTATACAACATGTGTGGCGCTGTTGTGCAATGTTCAAAGCCTTGCGTGCTCCGCTGGTGAATTCCAGCTGTACCCTAAAACACTCCTAGATTGAAGATGTCAGCATCGATGAAATACATCTACAAGAGTCTTAATCTAAGGCTAGTTCAGGTGAACTCCCGGTAACTTGTAGTTGTCCACGATCTCTCTTTTCTTATCACTGTTTTTGAAACTGCTAAACGTTGGGAGCTCATACAAAAATAAACTCATTCACTATTTGACCTGAAAACGGTAAAACTCCAAATCTGTTGATGTCATCATTATTGTTGACACCTCTGCCTGTTGTGGGGCAACGCGTGGAGAGAGCTGGAGACCTGGAGGAGAAATAATGCATTGTCTTCAGTTATTATAATGAATATACAGTACATGATTAAGTCTGACTGACCCACCAGCAGACAGACAGACCGACAGTCAGACTGACCAACAGACAGACTGAGTATAAATACTCCCTTGATAAACAAGTTAAGTGATGAACAGCTGCCCCCCTCCCCTGTTCAACATCTCTTATATCCATTATAATAACCTCACACACACCCAACAGACTATGACAACCAAAGCTATAAAGCAAAACAATGTGTGATGGATGATTTGGCATTGGCTCAGGGGAGAAACCGCCCCCCCAGAGTTAGTGTCGAAGGGTCCTTGAGCATGACTCTGAACCCCTAGTTGCTCCCGGTGAGCAGGTTGGTGCCTTGCATGGTTTCCTCCACCACCGGTATATGAATGTGTGTGTGAATGTAACTAAATTTATGGGTGATTTACTCATTGGTGCATTGTGGTTATTGGCATGGCTCTGAATGCCTCTTGGCCAGTCAGTATTTACAGTAGGAACTACTGTATAGCTACTGCGTTGTGTGGTTTACATATACTAGGAATTTGACTGGTTTACAGTGTAAACAGCCCTTCACAGAACTCGAGCAGACGATTACAAATGACAAATAACGTTTAACAGGTTTAAGCGGGGCAAGGAGTAATATTGCCAAAGGGCTGAAGTGATTGCAGACATGCCCAGGAGGTGAGGAGAGATGATAGTAAAACATATTGAAGTACTGCTTAAGAAAAGTTGCCAGTTCAGTTGAAGGCATTGATGGATGGCTACTATCCGTGTGTGTGTGTGTGTGTGTGTGTGTGTGTGTGTGTGTGTGTGTGTGTGTGTGTGTGTGTGTGTGTGTGTGTGTGTGTGTGTGTGTGTGTGTGTGTGTGTGTGTGTGTGTGTGTGTGTGTGTGCGTGCGTGCGTGCGTGCGTGCGTGCGTGCGTGCGTGCGTGCACGTGTGTTCTTCTGTATACACATACAGTAGTACGTCATGTTCTAGTATAAGCGGGGATCAACTTCTGTTTTCTAAGATATGTCACCTACCTTATGTTTCAAACTTCAACGCTAGATCCTCTCTGTTGATCTTCCTCAGGACATTCTTCACGATGAGAACTCTCTTTTGTGGATAGGTTTGCACGATCAGGTCGGCAGTCCCCATCCTGTCAGCGTCCTCCAGTCTGTCCCGTGTGATCGGTCTGAGGCCTTCAAGGTTAACGCGCTTTCCCAGATGCCACTTGAACTCCTTGAAGTCGTCCGTACCCAGCGCCTTCAGAGTGTCATGGATAAGCTCCACAACTATTCCCTAGTACAAACAAAGGATGTTAACATCTGTTTCATTAACTTAAAGGGATTTTTTCATTTTTGGGTAACGCCCCAGACAGATATTTGATATTCATGGGTTTCATTACTACACCGTCCATGATGAGGACCAACAGAGGTGTTTCAATTGTCTGATTGGCCTAGAACTAACGTTCTACTTCAATTAGTATTAGGAGGTCAGTATGAACCAAGGACAGGTGTTTTCCATGAATCTATGGTTAAGTCCACCTTAATGTCTGAATAGCTCTTGCAACACGTTGTTAGCTGGTAGATTGTCTATTTTCAAAGTGGATACACTTATTTTGATGCTATTTTTTACTGTGAACCCCTGGAACTCCATCAAGGGCCCCTGGGGGTCCACACACCCCACTTTGAGAACCAGTGGGCTTCAACCACTATGTTGATAATGCGTTCTAATGGTACCAGGTGTAGATACAATATGTTCTGATAGTACCAGGTGTAGATTTAAAGTGATGGTACCAGGTGTAGATTTAAAGTGATGGTAGCAGTCCTATTTGACATCATTTTGTGTATAATTATTTTTTTGTGTAAGCTCTATCATTGTGTTGTTTTTTCAGACAGGAGAAGGAGGGAGGACAGAGCAGAGAACTACTAAACTATTCAAACTTTAAAGAAGCATGTCCAACAATATAGTTTTTAAAACTGCAATAGTATTATCCATATTAATTTGGATATTTGTCAACATCGTTTCAATCTTGAATAAGTACTGGGAAAGAAATTGCTATTTAGGCCTACAGTTGTACAAATTAAAGTACATGAAAGATTAACCTTATACCTGTGTCTCAGTCATGACAGTCATTTGGAAGGCGGGCAGTGGTTTTGGGAGACTCAGCACTTCTCGGACAGACTTGCGAGCTACATTCTTGAAATCTCGAACCATGAAAACATACAACAGCGGGTTCAGGCAGCTGTTGAGAAATGCCAGGCAGGTGGCTATGGGCACCCCTATGTTGATCACATACTCAGTGGACTCACTGTCCTCTGCCACTACGAATTTCACCCACAACACAATCTGTTCCATGATGTGAAAGGGAGCCCAGCACAGGAAAAATGCAGTGATAACAGCTGCTATGAATTTGAAGGAGCGATCTAATTGGCTGGCTAGCGAGCGATCTGGTTGGCTGGCCTGCAAGCGATCCTTCTTAAGACGGTAGATGATGACAGAATAACAGGAGACGATGACGGTGAAAGGGATCACGAACGCCATGAAGAACTGAGTGAAGACCATGACCACAAGGCGAGACGTCCACAATGTACTGTTTCTATCGTCGAGTGCAAAGGTGGGTGAGCACTTGATGTCATCCTCTGACTCCTCTCCCTGCACTGTGTCCATAAAGAAGACGTAAGGGGAGCTGAGAGCCAAGGCCAGAACCCAGACACCCAGACTCACATAAGATGCCTTTCTGACACTGCAGTGGTTCTGGGCCCACACTGGCCACACCACACGTACACATCTGTCAACACTGATGACCATCAGAATGTAGACGCTGGCGTACATGTTGAGGGAGAGAAAAGTAAAGTTCAATTTGCACATGAATCGACCAAAAGGCAATTGGTCGTCCAGAGCTGTTTCTCTGATTTTCAGCGGCAGGAACGCTGTGAAGAGTAAGTCGGCCACAGCGAGGTTGAGATACCAAACAGTGTTTACTGTTTTCTGCATTTTGAAGCCTGTCATCCAGATGACAAAACCGTTCCCCAACACACCGAGCACAAAGACCAGGCTGTAAACGGTGCAGGACATGATCCTGAGGGAATTCTTGAGTTCAGCATGTTCATCCATGGAGTCAGAGCCGTTTCCACCAGACAGATCCATCTCTTAACTGTTATAGATAGCAGTTGTGTTTATACGCTCTCCATCAGCCTGAAACATAAAATAACAAAACAAAGGTTATTTATCACACCATGTAGGCTATTATTATCCTCTAGGGCTCAGTAATACCATAACATATAACATAGTATGTCCTAAATACTAATGGTAACCAGAACTCACAATGCAATATTATCACAATAACAAATCCACAATATCACATGTATCACAATATTAGATAAATAACATTAAAATAAAAAACACAACGTTTCATGACATAACATGAGCTGTGAGTGTAATAGCTGAGTAGCTTGTGAATAGTCAATTGAAATGTATGAATGAATGGAACATTGTAAGCGCTTTGAGTTCGCAACTTGCTTAGAAAAGCGCTATAAAAATGCAATCCATTATTATTATTATTATTATTAAATGGAATCTGACAAATCTAACAAAATACATGTAGGGGATGTCTGCGCGCTTCAGCCAGCAGTTATTGGTAGAAGGACTCGTCGGTGCTCAACAAGGACAAACTATATCAAAAAGACATTACCTGGGCACTTCAAAAATGACTACCCAAATAAAAGATGGAGCACTCAACTGGTCTGCACGTTCATTTATTGTAGAGCGACAGGGTGACTGACGTTTCGACGTTTAGTCTTCCTCAGACTCTGAGGAAGACTGCAGTGTTAATCAACCTAATAAGGTCATAAAATAATCAAACTATTAATCGAACTATTGAATCTATTTGATTTCGTCAATCAAATAAACACTTTTACATTATAGAACTGACAAGGATGTTTGGGTGCACTAAACTCACCTCACCTGTGAGAGAACTGAATGAGACGGGCTGATGGGGCGAGGGAGGCATATATATTGTATATATATGGTGGAGACGCTGCTACTTATACCCGTAGAGTACCAAGTGACTTGCTACTACTGTATCATGAAGACATATGCCATGAGTTTGTAAATGTAACTCTACTGCACCTATAATATTTGTGTCCTTGTATGCATCTCCATTGTGTGGACATGCGTGCGAGTGTGTGTGGCGTAAGAGCACTCTGGTGTTGCGCCTCCCACCCGGCATTCCTCCACTGCCATAAACCTGAGAGCTAAAAAGCATCATGGAAACCTCTCCTCTCCCAGGGTCCCTACGGCACTATTATATATATATATATATATATATATATATATATATATATATATATGTAAGGGATAATGAATGGCTCCGCGGTGAATGACGCTAGATAACAGACCGACGGCTTGATAACTCCCGAGGCGCTAGCCGAGGGAGTTATCAAACCGAAGGGATGTTATCTAGCGTCATTCACCAAGGAGCCATTCATTATCCCGCTTATTACCCGGCTACTAAATAAAATTAATAATTCGACTCAAAACTAAAAACAAAACAAAGTATTTCCTTGTTTACAGACGGCTGGAAGTGTTCCACAAGTGTCGCGCTGGGCGTCCCCCCCAGCGCGGCACGGTCGCCTTGGAAAACAAGGAAGTGCTGATTAGATAGAATCCATTTTCTGATACTACGTCGTCTATTTCTCGCTTAAAATATTCTGAAAAACATTCTTGAGAGCAACATTTAGTTCTAAATGTCGCTGTGTGTGTGTTTACATGGCTGACATTTTGGATACAGCTAAGATTCTCGCAGTGCAGCTGGACTGCAGCAGGTGCTCTGAGCCTTTGATTAGGCAGCGGTCTGTTATAGAGCGGAGCGGTCTGTTATCGTGTGATAACAGACCTCTGATTTCAGCGCTCGACCAATCAGAATCAAGAATCCAAACAGGCCGGGTAATAAATATATATATTTGAAAGTCCATCTGAGCAGCCGTCTGCTGAATGAAGCTGAAACACATATGTGTGTGTGTGTGTGTGTGTGTGTGTGTGTGTGTGTGTGTGTGTGTGTGTGTGTGTGTGTGTGTGTGTACAGAATGTATATATTCAATAGTTTCAATAATTTCAATAATTACACATTACTCAACTCCACCACATGTAGACCTATACTCACATTTTCAACGATACAGAACCAAGGTAGAATATGAATATAAACCCATAGTGAGGAAATGTAGTCTTACCTGGCTGTGTTGTTGTGCTGGAAGAAGACGTCTGAAGACCGTCGGTGCAGGTATGTAAACTGACCAGTATCTGTCTTCACAGCAGTGACTCACAGGACTTGCCCCGCTCCATAAAAGGACACACAAAGAACTAAATTGGCTCCCTGTTGAGGGAACAAATATGACTCACTATGGACTATTAACATTTTAAAAGATCAATGCCCAAATAATTTAAACAAATATTTTAAGAACGTCAGAGCTTCAACACAAGAGCTAGTATACCTGACCTAAAAAGCAAGGTTGGTAGATCATCTTTCCAATACACAGGGTGGAGGAATGGAACAAAATCCCAAATGAAATGAAATTTGCCCAGTCTTTAAATGTTTTTACAAATGTGGTAAAAAGATTGGCTGATGAGCAAGCTAGCATAGAGTCAGGGTTGGCCTAAAATGGCCTTGTTGGTATGGGTGTGTAAAAGGACAACTTTGTTTTTTTACAACAAGGGTTCATATTTTAGATTATAATTAGAGAAAAGAAAAAGTGAGGGTTAAAATGTGTTCATTTGCTTTGTTCTATTGTTTTATCGCGTTTACCGTGCTAAAATGTGGGGCATACGTACGCATGGTACAAGTGGCTAAATATGTCTTTTTAGACACAATAAGCCAGCAGTTTCTTTATTGCTATTTACAGTAACACTTCTAGCCCCCATAAGTCACATGATCCAACCATGAAAGGTTGCGTTGTATCTTGGGAATGGGCTTATTCTGTGTAAAATGACATATTTAGCCACTTGTACACATGCCCCCAACCACTGAAATAAGAATCTCTAAAACAATAGAAAGAAGTAAATGAAATACTTTTAACACTCATCTTTTATATTCTTTAATTACAATCTAAAATATGAACTCTTGTTGTCCTTTAAACGTAATTAATGTATTTATATTGTCTGTAACTGGTCTCATTTCGTTTTTTATTCGAATGTTTTAGTATAGCGTTTTTAGAATAACATGATATTAGTTAGTTAGCATGATATTAGTTAGTTATCATATGATTTGTCGTTTTGGATTGCAATGGAATTAAGTCTCCCGACTTTTTGAGCTGTCAGCATTCTCAGTTGAGAATGCTAGCAAATGACCAAGACATATCTCATTAATTGTGACTAAATTTGAGTGGAAATTTGACTCGAATGACTGAAACTGTATGGAAAAGTTAGGGCTGGGACATCTAATAAATTAGAGGCTTTGTAATTCATTATTTGAAATTAACAGTATGTTTAATCACAGTTAAACATTTGTATTTATATCAATTATAAAACAAAAAAGAAAAGAAAAAGAAAGCGCAGAATCAAAGGTTTTATGGTCATGATTCACCAGGGTCCTGGATAGCTTAGGCTTAAAATAACTGATATAAATATATTTGTAAATCTCTATGGGAAAAATGAAAGGCCGATTCTTTTTAGTGGCACCAGTAAACCACACCCACTCCTATGCCCTATAGAACCCTAGCTTAAAGGACGACATTAACCTATCTTCATATAATTGGTCCTCACTATCACTAATGTTCATAATAAAATAGCTTTTTTCCCCCTACTGTGTCTCATGAAGGCTGTGGGCAGTTCAGAAATCCAAGCTAATAAAAACTGTAGGCTTTCTATTCCTGAAAAGTTGCAATGTTATAATGGAAGCCATTGTTCTCATGATAATAAAAAAAAATATTTAAAGAAATCTGCCTAATGATGTCACTGGCAGACAAGTTTTTGAACTGCCAACAGCTCTCCTAAGAGACACAGACACATAGATTTTCTTTTTTTTTTTTGTTGAACATTAGTGAGGACCAATTATATGAAGATAAGTTGAAAAGTGGTGAAGTAGTCCATTAAGTACAGCGTATTTCCCAGCTTGTGGACAGCTAAAGGTTAAGTCAACTTAAGTGTGATCAGAGCGTTCAGAATTGTTGATAGAGTTATATGTGCACGTGTGTGGACCAGATAATAAAGTGACATATACTGACATCAGCTCTGCTGCAACTCA
Source organism: Nannobrachium achirus (assembly GCF_963921795.1). NCBI lineage: Eukaryota > Metazoa > Chordata > Actinopteri > Myctophiformes > Myctophidae > Nannobrachium > Nannobrachium achirus. The sequence goes on along the minus strand of NC_137819.1, from coordinate 13,528,967 downwards.
ATCAAGCTGAACTGAGCGTGTTTATTCAGTCATTAAATACAGCAATCAGCTGTTATCAAGCACATCCGGCATTGTCAATTTCATAAATTGCGTTTGTAATATACAATTACACACTTGAGAGCATGCCTGTTTGTCTACAAGAATACAGAAATGTGGCTTTCAGTTCATGTTGTAGCTTGATAAGAAATATAATAAAAAAGCTATCACAGCATTCAGTCGCACATTAACACTTTAACCGCCACGGGATTGATATCAATCCCGCTATTTACACCCCCCTTCACCGCCACCGGCTTGATATCAAGTCCAAATGTATTTTTTTTTAATTTAATACAAGATAAGGAGCAGATGTATCACATACGCTTGCATTCAGCCGTCCTGGGCACTGGGGTGACCAAAATCACCATGGTTGCGACCGTCAGGTCGCAGTTACTATCAAAACCTCCACAAACTGTGAGTCCGTCAGTCCGTCCGTCCGTCAGTCAGTCAGTCTGTCTGTCACACGTCACATGTCACACTTTTGCCCTGCTCATATCTCTGCAACCGTTGCCCCGATCCATGCCAGATTTTGCACACACACTCCTTGCCTGCCAAACTACAACCTCCAAGGAGCTCCAGGGACCCCCAGGTCCCTCCCTGGGGTACCCCCAGATGTAAAAACTGACCAAATGTGCAAAAATGACCACCCCAACGGGGCTGCTCACGGGGAATTCCCGGGGACCACCGACTCCTGGTGCTCCAGAACGGATGCAAAAGTGGTGGCGCCCCCAGTGGAGGACCCCCTGCCACTGCAGCGCACATAAAAGGCCGTAACTCGGGCTAGGATTGACCGGGAGAGCCGGGGCCGGTACCTATTCGTCCGCCTCGGCGGCGCGGAGACCCCACCCCTCATTTCTCACATGGCCCTAGCGCCACCATGTGGCGGATTCTTGCAAAACACATTTTTGGACACTGCTCCTACAATTTTGGCCCTAAAATCACTCAAATCGGTACACAGTATGTCTACACTCATGTCATCAACATGGATCTGTCCCATATAGCGCCATCTTCAGGCCGATTTTTTAAAACACATTTTTGGACACTGCTCCTACAATTTTTGCCCTAAAATCACGCAAATCGCTACACAGTATGTCTACACTGATTTTCATAATTACTCCTGCTTGCAGTTGCCTGGTCTGGATTCTAACATGGTGAAGTTTGTCGCAGTTGGCTTGACTTTGTCAATACAAACATTTCCATATGAATGTACATCAATTTTTATTTTATGTATTATGACTTTGAATTGCTCAGGGTAGTTTGACCGTTTTAGTTTGAAGTGACTAAAATGATGATTGCAATGGAACACATCTACAACTATACTGAAGTGGAACAGCAATGTAAAGTTTTTTTTAATCTTTATCAGAGTTTTTATCTTTATTTTTGAGATGTCTGATGTCTAACTGAAGGCTTGAATAAAAAATCCCAGGTCAAAACACAGTGGATTCTACTCTGTCTCTCCTTCATCCTGGGAAGATGAAAAAAGAGCCTCTGTCAGTCTCCTGGCTTCTTCCACTTTCCTGCCTTATAACTAGACCACGGTACAACTTTTTTTTAAACTTTTTTTCCCCAGCATTATAGCAGGCTTCCTGTTCTTTATTTAGAGGTACTGTGTGTTCTTGTAGCATTTACCAATTTGTTTGTAGGGCTTCTGAAAGTTTTTTTCTTTTGACCTCAATTATCTCAGAAAGTAAATTTCTGATGCTGTTTTTTGCTTTCGCTCTCCCTCAGGTATCTCCACAGTAGAACACTTTTTATGGACGAAAATTTCATGGTGAAAACTAGGGTTCCGACTCAAGTTTCTCCGAAATTTTCGTCAATTTTCGTACATCCTACCATTTTCAATTTATTCCGTCAGAAATTAATGGGGCTCTATGGTGGCAAGGGTAAAACCCTTAAAACCCTTAACATTGTGGCAGTCAAGTTGAGCACAACATATTATCTGTTGGGTTTTTGATAGCCTGGCGTTGCTCATACTAATTCCTCACTGCGTCAACAGGGGGCGGTGTTGTGCAGTCTGGTTTATTAACCAGGCTAGGTCTTTGAGTGTAAAGTGCCCTGATAACATACTGTATTTCTGTAGCTTTTACACACTGCTCGTAGTTATTTGGAAAGAGAAAACATGAGGAGCCAGGAGGAGGAGAGTTTTGTTTATTTGATGTATTAGTCATGCATTTGAGATTACAGCAGGTGCTAGATTATAGAGGATATATGCACATGCATATAAAGTGAATGGAAAATTGAGTGGCAAAGTAACAACGCAGTCGTTAAATGCAATCAGATAGTACACTGTTTGGATGTATGTGCTGTCATGGTGTCACACTCTGACTTTGAGTGAGGGTAGTGTTTGGCCACAAGGCATGTGTAACAATACCCAAAAATATCTGATACTCATCTCTGTAGCAAAGTATTCAAAAGTAGAACATCAGAGTCTTTTGTTGCAAAAGCAAGTTGTTGTATTCACCTTAAGTGTCCAGGCAAAATTATCAAAAGGCACGGCACAAAATAAAGTATCTACAGCTCACTGGCCAGCAGTTGGTGTTAGGTCTTAGGCTGGCTACAGACCTGCAGGCACAAAGTCTAGTGAGAGTTGTGTGGGGTGAGCGGGGGGCAGAGACAGCACAATGCATTCCGGATGGAAGTCACATGGTTTGAAGTCTAGTGAGAGTCCTGTGGTTGCTTAACCACAAGCACACAAGCACACAACACGCACAGGGACTGTTGTAGGCAAGCAGTAGAGGGCAGACAAGCTGCACTTGATGAGACAGAAGGGCAGGGTTCAACTGCCAACCAATAGGGCAGAAAGGCCATGATGCAATCCCACACAGCTGTGTTCACTTGTAGTTTGTAATCCACAGCAGCAGAGCCTGTCTGCACTGCAGTGACATGAAACCTCCATTTCAGAACGAAAAATATTATAAATAAATTAAAGTTAAGTGTGTTTCACAGTAAAACATTTGAAAATAACAATGAATATCACAAATATTTCTTTGCATGTCATACATAGTGACAGTGATGCCTACACAGATGCAATTGATTAATAATAAAATGATTCATAATAAAATGTAAGCTTTATACAGTGGTGGAAAAAATACTCAAATTCATTGCTTAAATAAAAGTATCCATACTGAAACATACAAATACTTTGTTACAAGTAAAAGCCTGGAATTCAAAATGTATTGAGTAAAAGGTACTCTGCCTTCACCCGATGACAACTCCAAAAGAACTACATGGCCAAATACCATATCTGGTTCCTCCTCAAGCGGAACCGCCCACGTCCGCAAAGCATTGTGGGAAATGTATTATATTTTTGGAAGAGACTTTGACTGAACACAGAACTTTGATGAACACAGTGCGTTCCAGTGTGAGTGCAGCCACAGGCTGGCTACAGACCTGCAGGCACAAAGTCTAGTGAGAGTTGTGTGGGGGGAGCGGGGGGCAGAGACAGCACAATGCATTCCGGATGGAAGTCACATGGTTTGAAGTCTAGTGAGAGTCCTGTGGTTGCTTAAGCACAAGCACACAACACGCACAGGGACTGTTGTAGGCAAGCATTAGAGGGCAGACAAGCTGCACTTGATGAGACATAAGGGCAGGGTTCAACTGCCAACCAATAGGCTCTATGCATATACACCATTTTGTTCTACTTCCGGGTGTCTTTCGACTTCCTTCACAGGTGTTACCGATGATACTAATGAAGGGTCTGTTCCATTCTTGTCCAACAGTCAGGGTGCTGATATTGTGCATGTTGGCTCACTGGAAACACTCTGCTACACCAGTGGGTCTCAAAGTGTTCTTGAGTGGGTTCCAAACAGCAAGGGGAAAAGCAGGCTGTTCCTCCTGAGAAGACTGAGATCGTTTGGGGTGTGCAATAGGATGCTACAGATGTTCTATCAGTCTGTCATGGCAAGTGTCCTCTTTTTTGGCATAACATGCTGGGGTGGCAACAACAGAGCAGGTGACACGTTTAACCTAAACAGACTGGTGAAGAAAGCTGGCTCTGTCGTTGGGTCCTCTCTGCAGGGGGTGGAGGAAGTAACCAGGGTGCGCACTGCGAAGAAGCTAGATTCCATCTTGGAGAACTCCTCCCACCCCCTCCATCTAGAGATCACCAGTTACTGGAGTAAGAGAGGAAACGACCGCTTTACCTACCCAGTACGGAGATGTGAGAGATTAGGAAAATCTTTTGTACCGGCTGCCCTTAAGCTGTACAACGAGACACATAACGGACGCTTGAAAAGGTCTCCCTTCCTAACTTAGACTTACGGAACCATTGCTGTATTGACTTTGACCTCTAAGGAACAATTGCTGTATTGACTTTGAACTCTAAGGACCTTCCAGGAAGAGTGCTCAGGTGCGCCTTGCGGTGACACGCTTCCTAGTTTCTTCGTTTTTTCGCACTGATTTTTGACACTGCACTATTAGGTTGTTAGTTTTGGTAGTTTCTGAGTATTTTTGCTTTGTTTAACAATGACAGTGAGATACTTGTTTGCACTAACTAGCATTGACTGCTATGGTCTCTTTTGCAAGACACTTTATGTATATATACTTATATATTATTCGCCCCCCTCTATTGATGCACCTTCTCCTTATTGGTACTGTACTGCTCTTGTCTTTGTTTTTGTTTTTTTCCCTCTTATCTATCTTTCTTACGTATCTGTAACTTTGTAAATAACTGTATACTGCTGTGCTACTACTGGACAACTAAATTTCCCCCTTGGGATAATAAAGGTATCTATCTATCTATCTATCAAATGTCCCCATACAGGTGTATAACTCTGGGAGTGTACAAATGGAAGCAAGTGGACCCACAAGGGTCCATTTGATTCCATTTGTTGATTCCATTTGTACAGAGTTATGGGGGTCCTTGAAATTAAAGAACCACTGTGCAATAAATCAAACAGAGCCTTAATTAGTATCATCAGTAACACCTGTGAAGGAAGTCGAAAGACACCCGGAAGTAGAACAAAATGGTGTATATGCATAGAGCCTATTGGGCAGAAAGGCCATGATGCAATCCCACACAGCTGTGTTCACTTGTAGTTTGTAATCCACAGCAGCAGAGCCTGTCTGCACTGCAGTGACATGAAACCTCCATTTCAGAACGAAAAATATTATAAATAAATTAAAGTTAAGTGTGTTTCACAGTAAAACATTTGAAAATAACAATGAATATCACAAATATTTCTTTGAATGTCATACATAGTGACAGTGATGCCTACACAGATGCAATTGATTAATAATAAAATGATTCATAATAAAATTTAAGCTTTATACAGTGGTGGAAAAAATACTCAAATTCATTGCTTAAATAAAAGTATCCATACTGAAACATACAAATACTTTGTTACAAGTAAAAGCCTGGAATTCAAAATGTATTGAGTAAAAGGTACTCTGCCTTCACCCGATGACAACTCCAAAAGAACTACATGGTCAAATACCATATCAAGCGGAACCGCCCACGTCCGCAAAGCATTGTGGGAAATGTATTATTTTTTGGAAGAGACTTTGACTGAACACAGAACTTTGATGAACACAGTGCGTTCCAGTGTGATTGCAGCCTGATTCCACTATTATAATAAACCAGTCTCTTTCCATGTCCAAGGACAATATAATTCAGACACATTAAAGTGTCACACATAGGCCTACTCAAACAACTACTTACAAAATAACTCAAACCCAGACTATAATTATAATTAACCCAATTTCCCACTTTACACAAATCCACAGGTCTGCATTCAAGTTGTGATTGAGCACAGGTGTGCTTGAGCCAACTCCCTACAATGGAGTCATGCAATCAATGCAACAAATTATCAATACAAACAAAGCCTTCTTTGAAACAAATACAGTGCAATTCAAACATGTCAACTCAAATAATGTCTGAATTTTATTGACAACGTTTCGAGCACTAGCTCTTCATCTGGTCAAACTCTATGATGAAGAGCTAGTGCTCAAAACATTGTCAATAAAATTCAGTCATTTGGAGCAGAGTGTGCGGGTTTCTCTTCAATCTTGCTATTTTTCACCCAGCACCTTATGTAAGAGATGTGCGTATTTTTCTACTTTTGATCTATTTTTAAACAACTTGAACAGAAACCGCATTCATGTTCAAGTGAACAACAACACTGGTCATCACTTCAGTAAGAAATCTACACTTGCCTGGCGTTGCCAGCCTCTATCACACACTTCGTTTTTTAAAGAACACCACTACCTGTTGTGGCTCAGGAAGTAGAGCGGGGTGGCCAATAGTCCGTGGGTCGCCGGTTCACATCCCAGCTCCTCCTGTCTACATGTCAAAGTGTCCTTGGGCAAGACACTGAACCCCGCGTTGCCTCCAATGGTGTTAGCTTGTCAGTTGTCACCATTGGTGTGTGAATGTGGGAAGTGAGGACGCTGGCGTTGACTGTTCGCCGCCTCACCTCCCAATGTATGAATGAATGGAACATTGTGAGCGCTTTGAGTTCGCAACTTGCTTGGAAAAGCGCTATAAAAATGCAATTCGTTATTATTATTACCGCCAGAGGGTTTTTAAGTCTACAATTGTAGACAATTGTTGTAGTCTACAATTAATAACTACTGTACATCTAAGTTTAGCAAGACACTGAACCTTCAACAGCTGTGGTTGTACTGGTCAGCTCCCAGTACAACAGTATCACACTGTGGTTGTACTGGTCAGCTCCCAGTACAGCATTATCAGACTGTGTAGACACTAGACTGCTTTCAGTCTAGTGATGAAAGAGCGTACCGTGACTATAACGCCACAGGTTCAATGCTCGATGTAAAGGCCAATTCACGCCTGGAGCGACATGTGTCAAACGACACGCCGCAGGAAGAAAGACAAAAAACAACGTGCAGCGGAGGACGACTGCCGACGGGGGGTCTCGTACCTCTGTAAAAGGGAAACGTCTAGCAGGCTCTATGCACAGCAGCCATGTTGGAAAGAAATTGAGCCCTTTCATTGCTTACTTCACAAGTGTTACCAATGATAGCAATGAAGGGTCTGTTCCATTCTGGTCAAACAGAGTCAGGGTGCTGATATTGTGCATGGTGGTCATTTTGGCCTGGGAACACTAAAGGTGTGCCAAAGTTGAATAAACCACTCCATAGTAAAAGCATGCATTCATGGTCTGGAGAGGCCACTTTTTTACAGCTGGGTAAAAGGGCAGGGACTCAAGCCCCCTTTGATGTCTATGTGTGCACAGCACCTGCCTGCGTTGTGAGTTTGTAGATCGGCTATTTTCACTACTTCTTAAACATTTGTTTCATTTCATTCATGCATATTTTTGCTTTTATGGGAATGTTATTTTTTTATGTTTTGAAATAATAATTAGTAAAAAATAAAATGTAGGAACCAAAACAATTAAGGGACCCATAAAAATGTGTCTGCGACCCACAAATGGGTCCCGACCCAGTGTTTGGGAATCAGTGTCCTATAGGCTATAGGCCTAAGGAAGTGCAGCTATAGTAACCTTTAATAACAATGTGGTTGATATATCAACCGTAAAATACATTTCCGGTGCCATATTGGCACGAGTTTCAGGGGAAGACTGTATAGACACAGAGTAAGGCTAGCTCAACCGCAGCCTGTCTTTTGGCCAAGAGACACGGCAACGACAAAACACCAAACAACCGTCCATTGACAATGCATTAGTACGGCGCCCCCAGTGGCCATTCTCAGACGATACGGAGAAGATGTTTCACGCAAATGTCTGTACGGCGCCTAAGAGTTTTATATAAGACTTTATGTAAGACTCTTAATACTTAGTACTCTAAGCTACAGCAGGGTAAAAATATAAGAACAAACACCATCAATAATGAATGAACAATAGTAAACAACAGTATACACTGTCTGCCCTATGCAGGACAATACATACGCACGATCACCGCGTCATTACAGTATTGCTCCGTATGCTTAGGCAAAAACATAAACAAACAGCGATGGCCCATGTTATGCATAGTAAAGAACACACAATCACATTGTAATGACAGTAACCACCAACTTTCATCAGCTTTCAGGAAGATACCAAAATACACAGGGAAGACATATTTGCATAATATAACCACACTGGTGGTCTATTAGGCGCGCCACACACATTTGCGACAGCTATCGTGTCAGAAAGAGGGGGGGAGGGGGAGGTCCAATGCATTGTCAATGGAAGGTCGTTTGGTGTTTTGTCGTTGCCGTGTCTCAAGCTAGCCTAGCTGGCTTGAGACACGGCAACGACAAAACACCAAACAACCTTCCATTGACAATGCATTAGTACGGCGCCCCCAGTGGCCATTCTCAGACGATGTTTCACGCATATGTGTGAGTCTAGCCTTAGAGAGTAATGTTAACTCCATAGACACATACAAAACAGAAAAGGTACACAACTATGGCACCACCTCTTTAACACGAGCGAGCGAAAACTCACAATCACAGTGTCTTTTAGGACAGTGGTTCTCAACCTTTTCAGGCCGCAACCACTAAAATAATCATATTTTAACTGGGGACCCTGATGAGCACTACTGAGACATTACATTTTGTATAACACAGTTCTATTGGGAAAATAGCAGATCTACATGCTCACAACGCCTTGTGTTGCGAGGCGTTGTGAGCATGCAGATTGGCTATTTTCACAATTTCTGCCTCTAATATTTCACAATTTGGCCAATATTTAATTTTAGAGGTATTGAAAAGTCCTCAAATTGTCACTTTAGAAATGTGCAGATACTCCCTATGCTGACTATGCAATTAAACTTTATGTTGGTTTGTTTACTGTTGAGTGAGAAAACAACATTGCACTTTAAGTTAATCATCTGGGGATCACCCCAAAATAATTTGGGGGCCCGACCCACAGGTTGAGAACCACTGTTTTAGGACATCACGCCTCTCATGGCTCAAGTCTGCTTTCGACAACGCGACTCCATCGCTTCACCTCAACCAATCAGAAGCAGGGGTTGTAGAGATTGTACTGTACAATTCCACCCCACAGTAGAGTCATTTGTTTAACTGTAGCCCCAACGAGGGGACCAGCCTTCCTGACGAGCCTGTTGAGATGTACTGTCCCCCCTGAGCTGTTGTGACCACCTCGCAGGCAATCGCAAAGAAGCCATTACAGACTGAATAGCTTCCTCAGAAAGAACGGAGCGCTCCAGCCCTTTGTGTAGAGGGCATCATAGTTGTTAGATCAGTCCAGTAACTTGTTCAGGTGTAGCCTTAGAATAAGACCCTCGCAGATGTATTTAATCGATGTCGACATTGTCAATCTATGAGTGTCTTAGGGTACAGATGGAATGTAGCCCTGGAATTCACCAGTGGAGTGCGCAAGGCTCTGAACATGTACAAAAGCTAAATATAACGTTCATTCCTTAAACTATGGTCCCAAATGTTACTGTAGCTAGGCTTGTGGAATCTATGCACAATGTATTAGTCCACATTTTTTAGTAAAGAGCTGTTTTAATCCAGATTGTGTCGGAATCTCATTGGCTGCTCATTCAGAATAAAAATGCTCATGTAAACTCCTCAGAATGGAATTTTCATTGGGGATTGGAGGGGTGGTATATGCCGTTTGGATCAGAATATACTTTTATTCAGGTTCCATTTAAACAGTTGGGTATGAATCTCTGTTTGGAATGAGTTGATTATGAATTCATACATATTGTCCATGTAACCACAGTCAAAGCTTTTCCTCCTTTACCATTATGTTGGGTGCAACTGCGCAGCTGGAAGAGTACCAGCTGCGCAATACAATATCAACATGTGCGGCGCTGTTGTGCAGTTTATGCATGTTCAGAGTCTTGCGTCCCCCCCTGGTGAATTCCAGGGCTGCATTACAAATGTACCCTAAAACGCTCCTACCAGTAGATTGAAAATGTCAACAGTGATGAAATACATCTATGAGAGTCTTAATCTAAGGCTAGTTCAGGTGAACTCCCGGAAACTTGTAGTTGTCCACAATCTCTCTTTTCTTATCACTGTTTTTGAAACTGCTAAACGTTGGGAGCTCATACAAAAATAAAACGCATTCACTCTTTGACACCTGAAAACTCCAAATCTGTTGATGTCATCATGATTGTTGACACCTCTGCCTGTTGTGGGGCAACACGTGGAAAGAGCTGGAGAGCTGGAGACCTGGAGGAGACATAATGCATTGTCTTCAGTTATTAGAATGAATATACACTACATGATTAAGACTGACTGACCCACCAGCAGACAGACACGCAGACAGTCAGACTGACCAACAGACCAACAGAAGAAACTGAGTATAAATACTCCAGGCCGGGTACACATTTTAGTGTATGGGAGGGGCTTACAGTACATACAGTATGTATCAACATATTTGTTTTTGTAGGCTAATTTCTGATTTGGGCCTAACTATAGGTTAGGCCTAAATGGGTTAATAAACAAGTTAAGTGACGAACAGCTGCCCCCCTCCCCTGTTCAACATCTCTTATATCCATTATAATAACCTCACACACACCCAACAGACTATGACAGCCAAAGCTATAAAGCAAAACAATGTGTGATGGATGATTTGTTTGGGCGGCATTGGCTCAGGGGAGAAACCGCCCCCCCCCAGAGTTAGCGTCGAAGGGTCCTTGAGCAAGACTCTGAACCCCTAGTTGCTCCCGGTGAGTAGGTCGGTGCCTTGCATAGTTTCCACCGCCACCGGTGTATGAATGTGTGTGTGAATGGGTGAATGTAATGCACAATCTATGTATAGTGCCTTGGATAAAGGCACTATACAAATTGATACAATTTACGGGTGATTTACTCATTGGTGCATTGTGGTTATTGGCATGGCTCCGAAGGCCTCTTGGCCAGTCAATATTTACAGTAGGAACTACTGTATAGCTACTGTGTTGTGTCAGATTCGTTTACATATACTAGGAATTTGACTGGTTTACAGTGTAAACAGCCCTTCACAGAACTCGAGCAGACCATGGTAGTAGTAGAGTAGTGCCACCATTACAAAATAAAAATAATGTTTAAAAGGTTTAAGCAGGGCAAGGAGTAATATTTTTAAAGGGCTGAAGTGATTGTCCAGACATGCCCAGGAGACATATGAGAGTAAAACATACTGAAGTACTGCTTAATATAAAGGGGTACTGTCACCTAAAGGGGTTTAGGGGGAGATTACACTGTGACATGAGCTTCTCTGAAAACGGTCTGAAACAGTCTGAAGCTCATGTCACAGTGTAATCTGCCTCTCGCCCCCCAACAACAGCTGACCAGTAGGCCTACAGTAAGTAGTCATACAGTCAGGCTATACAGACACTTAATTTGATTGGCTTATAATTGCGCATCCCCACAATTACATCATAAAAATATTAACTTGTTTTTTAAGATGATTCTTAAAGTGACAGTAACCCTTTAGGTGACAGACCCCCTTTAAGAAAAGTTGCTAGTTCAGGTGAAGGCATTGATAGATGGCTACTGTGTGTGCGCATGTCAGTGTGTTCTGACTTCTGGATACATGCATGTCATGTCCTAGTATGAGCGAATAGGGGAAGGGGATCAACGTCATGTGATTCCGGCAAAAACTCGGATGGTGTGTTTCAAATTATTTGATTATTTGCAGAATTGCAGTGAGTTTAGCACATTTGGCGGCCCGTTTTTCATTTTGCACAAGATCCGGTGATTGCTGCAATTACCTGCGCTATACAGTACTTTACCATGTGTTGCGCTATGATGAAAAAAAAGACAAAAAAATAACATTACATTTAACACGTTCTGTAATGCAATTCAAAGTTGTTTTCACCTGATACCCAGGGGGCAAACCAGCCTTTTTTTAGGAAACCTGCATTTGCCCCGACATAAAAGGTTGTCCACCAGAAATATTATCTATGACCCAGTAGGATCACAACCTATATGGACAACCCGGTCAATTTGTACGGCAAAGTTCCAATATGGCCGCCTCAATATTAGCCCCTATTAGTTTTAATGGGGGGTGAATAGGGAAACATTTTAAACTGAGGGATATTTCCACGAAACTTCACAGGTTGATCAATGGTATACATATGAACATTTTTTGTATTGCAAGTTTCCATGAAATCCAATATGGCCGCGACAATATGGCCGCCATAATGTAAGGACCCAGAAAATAGGTTTTGCCTCTAACTTCTGAACCAGATGAGCTAGAAACGCAAACTTGGTGTCTATTTCATGGTGTCTGACCATGGGAGACTCAATGGAATAGCTAATTTTATTATTGGGTGTGTCTGGACCTTTATTGTGCATATTTGCAAGATGGTGGATTCCCAAAATAGAGCTTTAACATAATTTCTACCATGATTGTTGACTGCTTTTGCAAATACAAGCAATATGAATCCATTTGCTAAGATTTATGGCACAGAAGGGACTTATACCTGTATTATTCTTGAGTTTGCATGTTGTCAAAATGGCTGTAAACGAGATATTATATTTCCTGTCCGATTCTACTGTATGTAGTTGTAGCAATGACTTCAGATAAAATCAGAGACCAAAACAATGTATCTTAGAAATAATTTATTTATTTAAAAAATTAATAAAAAAAGAGAGAGATTATCTCAATGAAATGAATGCAACTGCCTTTTTGGGTCTTTCACACATAGACATGCACATGCTTTCCAACAACTTCAGCTTCAGGGAAATTATAATGAACACATGATTAAAACAGGCTGCATTATAATGCAAATAATTGCTAGTCACTATCACTGTCATGTGTACCTATCCTGCTGCATCTTGTCTCCAGTCCTTGGCAACGACACCCCAAGTAGCATGCAATTCCCTTCTTCGCACATGAAGTTCAATCACCCGAGAGAGACTTGGAGTAGAACCGCTGCTCCTTCACTTGGAAAGGAGTCAGCTTAGGTGGTTCGGGCATCTAGTACGGATGCCCCCCGAGCGCCTTCCTAGGAAGGTCCTCGATGCACGTCCCACTGGGAGGAGACCCCGTGGCAGACCTAAGACCAGATGGAAGGATTATATCTCCAGACTGGCCTGGGAACGCCTCTGTATACTCCCAGAGGGAGTGGAGGAAGTTACGCAGGATAAGGAAATCTGGAAGTCTCAGTTGGAACCGTTACCCCCGCGACCCGATTCCGGATAAGCGGTTGAAGATGGTTGGATGGATGGATGGCACATGAACAGTTTTTCTGGCAGCCTTTGATACAGCTACATGATATTGCCTTGTCCATTGATATAGGCCAGGCTGGCTCTGTAGATGGACAGGGGACTGCCTTCCCATCACTGAGAGACCATCCATATTCAGTGAAGCAAGGGATGTCTGGCTTCGCGATGTGTGCAGTTTTATCTATTATGGCTGCAAAAGCAGCTCTTTTCAGGTGCAGGCCAAAGGCATTTTCTGTAGGTGGCAGCAGCTTCAACAGGGTTGATCGGTTATTTAGGAACTTGTACACTCTCAGCTTTGCCAGGTCAAAGTCCTCCGAATGGTCAGCTTTTGATGCATATACAGCTATCGTGAGGTCTCTAGCCTGATTCTTGACATCCTCTGAGAGGGAATAAGAGGAATTTTCACCAAACTCCTGAAGTGCAGGGAGATCTAGACCCATGCTGGTCTTGAACCATGCCTTCTTTCCAGTGGAAAAGGGATAGCTGGTGGTATCTCTGCCACTCAGGCTGTGAATAAAGGGCAGGGCACGACACTGTGCGAGTCCAAGGGCTGAGACCATGTGATGGATAGGTCTAGGAAGGTCTAGCTCTGGAAGGTCTAGGAGGTGGGTGGCAGCATGATATAGATGCCTATATCATGCTGCCGCCATGGGAAGGCAGTCCCCTGTCCATCTACAGAGCCAGCCTGGCCTATATCAATGGACAAGGCAATATCATGTAGCTGTATCAAAGGCTGCCAGAAAAACTGTTCATGTGCGAAGAAGGGAATTGCATGCTACTTGGGGTGTCGTTGCCAAGGACTGGAGACAAGATGCAGCAGGATAGGTACACATGACAGTGATAGTGACTAGCAATTATTTGCATTATAATGCAGCCTGTTTTAATCATGTGTTCATTATAATTTCCCTGAAGCTGAAGTTGTTGGAAAGCATGTGCATGTCTATGTGTGAAAGACCCAAAAAGGCAGTTGCATTCATTTCATTGAGATTGATAAATATGAAATACAAATAAAAGAAAGATAGAACCTTTACTAAAATATAAAAGAAGATGGAATCAGGAGGTAATGAGGTAGTCGTTCCTTGCAGCTTTATTCAGAGAAGCATCAAAAACAAAGTCCAGGATAGCATCAGAATCAAGTAGAAAGGGACACAGGGTCCTAAAAGCACTGACCTCGCCTCACGGCGGCCAGGCTCAACTGAGTCCTTCATGTCAATTTAGTGTCAGGTTAAATACAGTAGGAATAATACACAAATCATGGTCTACTCAGACAGACAGATGGCTAGAACCGGAGGCAAGACATTGATCAAAGGACAACAATAGATCAAAGAAGTTTAGGCAAAGATACTGTAGGTGTGAACTCCTTGAGGGACAGCAGATAGGCTACAATCAACATAAGACAGACAGATATAACACCTCAATTAGGAGACAGTGCCACAGCTGCATGTCTATTGTAGCGTAGCCTGAGTCAGACTGATTAATTTAATATCCGGAATATAGTTTCACAGTTCATATTAATATAAATCAAAATACATACATTTGTTTAAACAGAAACCTATTTATCAGTCCCTCATCTTTTAAATATATGTTGTATTTTGTTATTTCAATTTGCAGGCATAATCAGTCATACATAAACATAGGTGTGCCATATTTCATTGGGAGCGTAGCAATCTGAGTTCTGGGAAAGTTCGGTGGTAGTGGAGCACGTCGGCTCTTTGTGGATATAGGTTTAACTTTTATAGCTAACCATTTGGGAGAACCAACACCAACAACCTCGCAGGATATCCCCGCACTGTAAGCAGTGGTTGTGAGTGGAGTGGTGATAGCCATGGTGTTCGTTTCTGGAACCGATTTAGCAAAGTCCTCGCTCTTTTTTGGCTCGGTCACGGTCACTGCTATCTCCGCCTCCGTGGGACGTATCATAGTTGCGTTGACGGGGTCCTCCAGAGCGCGCACGTTCTCAGCGCTGATAATGACAGCATCTGCTTCCACCGCTGTGATTGCGTTGATGACACCCTCTCTGTCGGTGGATGCGTTCTCCTCGGCGGGACGTGGAACCGCTGGGGCAGGGGCAGGATCTCTTGGTAGCGTTGAAACACAGCTGATCACAGCTATCTCTGGTGATTGACGGGGAAGGCGGCCTCGACGACGGTGACGGAAAGTCAGTTTGGCTTTGAGTTTTGGGCAAGCGTGCACAGTGTGCGTAAACGCACCACAATAAAAACATAATCCACTTTCTCGCCGGCGCTGACGTTCCTCTGTGGGCAAGCGGCGGCCCAAGTCATTCTTGGAAGCATTATGCTGGGCTTCCGTCTTTGTAGCCCGGTTCTTTGAAAAGGCCGGCAAGTCACAATCAGTGACAACAGGGCGAGTTGTCCGTCCTGTTAAACGGCCTCTCAAAATGTTGTGAGAAGCGGTTGGCTTATCCAGTTCTTGTCGTAACTGGAAAATCTCTGCTTCAAGTAAAGCGATCCTTTGAAGCAGGGCTTGATTCTTCCCCGTTAAAATAACAGGAGTCATCCTGGCAGTTATTGTCCAAAACTATAACTGAAAAAAACAACTAACACTACATCACCTCAAATGTCCATTCTCCTCTTCTCAGCTCTGGTTCGTTTGAAACGTCAATTGGCAAGCGTACTCTGACAGCTTAATCCAATATATTGTTTCCCGCATCGAAGGACCATTGATAAATATGAAATACAAATAAAAGAAAGATAGAACCTTTACTAAAATATAAAAGAAGATGGAATCCGGAGGTAATGAGGTAGTCGTTCCTTGCAGCTTTATTCAGAGAAGCATCAAAAACAAAGTCCAGGATAGCATCAGAATCAAGTAGAAAGGGACACAGGGTCCTAAAAGCACTGACCTCGCCTCACGGCGGCCAGGCTCAACTGAGTCCTTCATGTCAATTTAGTGTCAGGTTAAATACAGTAGGAATAATACACAAATCATGGTCTACTCAGACAGACAGATGGCTAGAACCGGAGGCAAGACATTGATCAAAGGACAACAATAGATCAAAGAAGTTTAGGCAAAGATACTGTAGGTGTGAACTCCTTGAGGGACAGCAGATAGGCTACAATCAACATAAGACAGACAGATATAACACCTCAATTAGGAGACAGTGCCACAGCTGCATGTCTATTGTAGCGTAGCCTGAGTCAGACTGATTAATTTAATATCCGGAATATAGTTTCACAGTTCATATTAATATAAATCAAAATACATACATTTGTTTAAACAGAAACCTATTTATCAGAGATAATCTCTCTCTTTTTTTATTAATTTTTTAAATAAATAAATTATTTCTAAGATACATTGTTTTGGTCTCTGATTTTATCTGAAGTCATTGCTACAACTACATACAGTAGAATCGGACAGGAAATATAATATCTCGTTTACAGCCATTTTGACAACATGCAAACTCAAGAATAATACAGGTATAAGTCCCTTCTGTGCCATAAATCTTAGCAAATGGATTCATATTGCTTGTATTTGCAAAAGCAGTCAACAATCATGGTAGAAATTATGTTAAAGCTCTATTTTGGGAGTCCACCATCTTGCAAATATGCACAATAAAGGTCCAGACACACCCAATAATAAAATTAGCTATTCCATTGAGTCTCCCATGGTCAGACACCATGAAATAGACACCAAGTTTGCGTTTCTAGCTCATCTGGTTCAGAAGTTAGAGGCAAAACCTATTTTCTGGGTCCTTACATTATGGCGGCCATATTGTGGCGTCCATATTGGATTTCATGGAAACTTGCAATACAAAAAATGTTCATATGTATACCATTGATCAACCTGTGAAGTTTCGTGGAAATATCCCTCAGTTTAAATTTTTTCCCTATTCACCCCCCATTAAAACTAATAGGGGCTAATATTGAGGCGGCCATATTGGAACTTTGCCGTACAAATTGACCGGGTTGTCCATATAGGTTGTGATCCTACTGGGTCATAGATAATATTTCTGGTGGACAACCTTTTATGTCGGGGCAAATGCAGCACACCTTCCTTTGCCCCCTGGGTATGAATAAAAATGGCAGCTCAGATGTGTCTCAACTTCTGTTTTCTAAGGTATGTCACCTAGCCTACGTACCTTATGTTTCAAACTTCAACGCTAGATCCTTTCTGTTGATCTTCATTAGGACGTTCTTCACGATGATTTGACTCTTTTCTGGATAGGTTTGCACAATGAGGTCGGCAGTCCTCATCCTGTCAGCGCTCTCCAGTCTGTCCCGTGTGATCGGTGTGAGGCCTTCAAGGTCACACATTTCCAGCTCCCACTTGAACTCCTTGAAATTGTCCTTACCCAGCGCCTTCAGAGTGTCATGGATACGTCTCTTAACTATTCCCTAGTACAAACAGAGGATGTTAACGTCTCAGTTTCATTGTTTTAATGGGATATTTCACTCTCAAAACATTTTGGGGTTGTTTTATTGTTTACTTTTGTGAACACCCCGGACAGTTTTTAAGTTGCTTGATTCAGTATTTATATATAGATTTTATCAGACACGCCCCCTTCCTACACAAACCCATTGTAACTTCAAAAACATGGTCCCCCGCACGAAGGCAGTATGAACCAAGGTGTGTCGGATGTTTTTGATGAATCTAACATAGTTAAAATGAGGCTTGAAGTTACAATGGGTTTGGATGGGGTGTGTCTAATAAAAAGAATATCAAATAACTTCATACTGAATCAAACAAATTAAAAACATTCTGGGGTGTTCGAGTGCCGCTCTCCATTCCAACATGTCGCCACTCCGAAATTGACTTCTTATTGTCGGAGTGGCGACACTTCCATAGGGGTTAAGTTTAGGGTTAGGGTTAGAGATAGGGTTAGTGTCGGAATGGAGACATGTCGGAGTGGCGGGGTGTAACCGGGGTGTTCATAGCCTCGTAAACCGTCTACTCCTAGCGACATTCTATTTGCTCACTCCTGAAAGCAAATGAAATGTAGATTTCCAGGAGAGACTGGTTTACGAGGCTATGGTGACTGGTTTACGAGGCTATGGTGTTCACAAAAGCCAGAGTAGACCCTGACACTGCCCAGTGCCCACACTGGTGAAAATACAATGTGTCGGAGCTCAGTTAGATGTCTAACGCACATTCTAAGCGGTAACAGGGATTCCAGGAGATGTTAGGGAAACAATAGGTTAGGTAATGAATGATTGATTCTGATTAAAATATTTCCTTCAGCTCCTTATTTTAGGCCTAATTAAAAATGTCCCCACTAAAATGTAAAATAAGCATATCACAGCCTAACCCAAACCCTAACCCTAACCCTAACCCTAACCCAAACCCAAACCCTAACCCTAACCTCAGTAGGAATGGCAGTGGGTAGGAATGGCACTTTTAGGAATGGAGAACTGACCCCGTTTATAGCCCCCCATCCATATCTGATTGAAACAAGGGGTCATCAGATAATGAGTTCATTATGTTTATAGTAGGCCTACTAGTCATTTAGAGGTCAAGACCAAGCTAATTTATGCAAGATTATGTTATAATCTAAATAAAAGAGAATGTCACTCTGTGATTTCAGACCAAGACTCAGTGGCTGTGTAGATTGTGGCAGCCATATTGACCTAATCTAAGCAAAAGGACAAGATGGCTTCTGAGAGCTCAATTCCCACAAATGTGCTAAAGAAGCAAACTCCTTCCTGACATTTCCGATGATTGGAAAGAGGTGGAATTACAGTGATCAGAGCGGCTGAGAGACAGGCTGTTGTTTAATCCTACAATTAAGGAAGGGGGATGGTTCGTGGGTGGTTCCGACAGACACGACCAAGTGGTTCTCAAACCTTTTCATATCAAGGACCCTGAAAATTATTTTTTATTTGGCCACGGACCCCAGCTCAAAATATGTTGTTCCAGGGAACCCCAGAAGCAGACATTTAAGTTCCAGAAGTTTGCTTTGAAAATATGTATATAAGATTTGCACATATTTTCACGATTTTTCAAAAATAGCAGATCTACAAGGAATGCGGAACTTGGTGCCGCGCTGTGAGCTTGTATATGTGCTATTCTAGGTCTTAATGGGATATAAGCACATCAAAGAATTAACCCTATACCAGTGTCTCAGTGACGGCAGACATTTGACAGGCGACCCCTGGTTCTGTGGAAGCGTTGATCTGAAGCAGCTCTATGGAAGCGCTTTCCAGCTCTTTACTGTACTGGATGTACTGGACTGGACGCTTGACTGCCTTGGACTGACCCAGCTCCTTCTGAGTGTCATGGACATGGACATGAACCATTCCCTAGTACAAACACAGGATGTTAACAGTTTCATTATCTTAAAGGGTTATTTCACAAAACATTTTTAGGTAATTTTATTGTCTACTCAGGGTTTTGTGAATGCACTGGACAGTTTTTGATGCTTGATTCAGTATTTTGATATTTGATATTCGATGTTAATTTGACACCCAAATCCGTTCAAAAACATGGCCTCCCTGACCCTCACATATTAAGAGGGCAGTATGAACCAAGGACGGGTGTTTTCGAGGAAGCTAACATGCTTAAAATGGAGCTTGAAGTTACAAGTGGGTTTGTATAGAGGAAATGCGCATGCATAAAGTGAATGGCAAATTGATTGGCAAAGTGAGTTTAACATCGTTGAACGTTGTTTAATGCCTTTTCTGTTTGGATGTAGGCTATGGGCTGTCAAGGCCAGAAAGTTTTTTTGTTTTTTTTTGCCACTCAGTAGGCGTTCCTTTTTTTTATGATTTTTTTATTTTATTGACAAAATATTACAGTAAATACAAAGAGAACAGGCCAAAAAGCAGTCACATTACAATAAAAATAAGAAATACAAAGAAGAAGAAAAATATAATAAAATAAATAAGCTTGAGGTAACTTAGGTAATATATTCATCACAGATTCTTATGGTTTTCACAGCTTTAGTGTTAGTACAATGTTTTAAGGTATCTAAATATGACAATAGCAGGGCTTTAAAAACAACAATATTTGGACGTTGGTTGGCAAATTTGGTACAATGAATATGATATTTAGCTAGAATTAAGAGAAGGTTAATAACATACATTTTGTCTAGATTTATTTTATCATTGTTTGAAAGACCAAATAATTTATGTCGAATACTCAATTTAAGCGAGGAGTCAATTTTGGAATTTATAAAATTATTAAGATCAATCCAAAAAACATGAGTGAAAGTGCAATCCCAAAAAAGGTGAGATAACGTTTCCTCAGCAGTTCCACAAAAAGCGCAGTGTATCTCTATATCAGACTTATATTTGACCATATTAGCCTTGACAGGATAACATCTATGCATTACTTTAAAAGTAACCTCACGTACCTTGTTTGTAACAAGACATTTTCTTGGCAAGACCCAAGCATTCTTCCAATCAATGTCATTGTATAGATTATTCCAATAGAAAACTGCTGCGGGTTTAGAAACAATATCTCTTTGAATAATACTCCTAACACATTGATTGGTGGATTTATCACTTAATAATGGACATACATTGCCAATATATAAATCATGAGGACTCCAACTTGGGACAGTACAGTTTCTACCTTTAGGAGCTGATATCAATAGCCTCCTAGCACCATCTGGTATTGCATCAAAGACAATTGAATATTCTCGAGGAGTAACAGGGAAACTGTAAACTGAAAGAAATTCTTCATATGTAAATAACTGACCCCTGACATTCAATAACTGACTAACTAATATAATGTTATTAATGTTATTAACCAGCTCTTAATAAACAAAGACTTGTTTTTAAATCTAATATCTAGATTGTTCCAAATAAAATATTTATGGGGAGAGAAATTATGTGAGTACAACATCGACCAGGACAATAAAAGTTGACAATGAAAATTAGATAGTTTAACCGGTATCTTAGCAATATTGTAATTACATCTAAGCAGAAAATCCAATCCTCCTATAGTGAGCTGAACACACGAGCAGAAATTGAGTTGGGGTTTTTAAGAAAGAGCTTGATCCATTTGATTTTAAAGGAAGCGTTCAGGAAGGTGAAGTCTAAAGCATTAAGGCCTCCAGCACATAACTTATTTATCATAACACTTTTCTTAATATAATGGAATTTCTTTTCCCAAATAAAGTCAAATAAAATGTTGTGCATTGTTCCTTTGAGACATCAAAGCCATTGCTGTATATATAAGTCTGGAGAGGCCTTCAACTTTAGCTACTAATGATCTCCCAGTAATGGACAAATCTCTCTGAAGCCACAGATTAAATCTCTGTTGGACCGAAGCAATAAGAGGGTCAAAATTTTCTGATAATCTAGAGCTTTGATCCTTTTTGATTACAACACCAAGATATTTAACCTTGCCCTTGACAGGGACCCCTGAAATAACAGCATCCGTGCAGTTTTTAACTGGAAGAAGCTCACACTTTGAAATGTTCAATTTGAGACCAGAGGCCAATGAAAAAGTGTTAATGACTTTGAGGGCTTCACCAATTTGAGATTTATCTTTTAAGAAAAGGGTTGTGTCATCTGCTAGTTGTGTAATGGACAGCGTTCTACCGACTATAGAGAGGCCCGTTACATTGCTATTTTTAAAATGAGTAGAAAGTAGTTGCATATGCTGAAATTGGACAACCCTGACGGATCCCAGAATTAATGTTAAATCTTTTAGTAGTACCATATGGAACTCAGTAGGCGTTCCTGCATAACTTCCAGGTATGATGATGATGTCACGCGCATACACTATATTAGTAAGGGGGTGTGTCTGATAAAATGAATATAAAATATCTCAATACTGAATCAAACTAATTAAAAACTTTCTGAGGTGTTCACAAAAGCCTGACTAGACCCTGACACTGCCCATGCTGGTGAAAATACAAATCAGATGTGTGGGAGCATTAGCCCGGCGGCTACAGAGATAATTGTTCACTTTGTGATACAAGCACCAAATTTTGCACAAATTTTCCTCTGGACCTACTTTTTCCAAAAAGCAAGTTAGCCACTCAATTAAAAACAAATAGGGTTGGGGTCCCATTGACTTTCTATACAGTAAAATAACACAACAAAATAAATCTGCTTGAAGTAGCAAGTGAGGGGTCAAACTAGGGGTTTTTCATGAGCCTGAATCCAATGCAAGCATTTGTTTTGCACAAAAAACATTCCTTGGGCAGAAAGGCCCCCACAAAAGCATGAAAACCACGGTGAAAAGTGATGACTCATCACTAAACCATAGTGTTGTGGTGGCCTTTCTAGCCCAAGGAGTGTTTTTTGTGCAAAACAGATGCTTACAATGGATTCAGCACCATGAAAAACCCCTAGTTTGACCCCTCACATGCTATTTGAATCAGATTAATCCTTTTGTATTATTTTACTGTATAGAAAGTCAATGGGACCCCAACCCTATTTGTTTTTAATTGAGTGGCTAACTTGCTTTTCTGAACAAGTAGATCCTAGGCATTGTTCATGCCAAATTTGGTGCTTGTATCACAAAGTGAACGATTCTATCAATAAATTGACTTGTGGCCGCTTGACTACATGGCTAGGTGTCAAACACACATGCTAAGAGGGATTCCAGGAGATGATAGGGAAACAGTAGGTTAGGTAATGACTAGTCTTGCATAGCCAGACAACTATTCCACACTCTTCGAATGCTATATAGAGTCTGGAACTACAGCTCCTGAACGGCGAGTAATGGAAACTGGCATTTCCTTTCATGAAAATATATTTTAGAATGTCATTTCTGCTAAGCAGCAAGCTGTGTATGCTTAGATGATTTTTATTAGGATACATGTGTGCTATGTTAAAAACGAAACGGAAGTGGGGAGAAGCCTAAACCTCTGCTTTAACCGAATACTCATCGTTCTTCTTATATTACCCCAGACTGTATGACGGGAGCATTTCCAAATCGAGTCAACAGTCTGGCCACACAAGACTAGGTAATGACTGATTGATTCTGATTCTGACTAGATATTTCCTTCAGCTCCCCAGGAAAGAGGTGTAATTACAGGGATCAGAGCGGCTGAGAGACACACTGCTGTTTAATCCTACAATGAAGGAAGGGTCATGTGATGAAGATAAGGATAAGGTGAAGGGGAAGGGTGAGTCTGAATAACTCTTGCAACACGTGAGATGGTAGATCGGCTATTTTCAAATGGCCAATTTAGATCGTTTTTTTTTTTAAGGTTTTCGATGGGGGGGGGGGGGGGGGGGGGGGGGAAATAAATATAACAATGTTTTCATTTACTTTGTTCTTTCGTATTAGCACGTTTAGCGATTTTGATTTCAGTGGTTGGTGGCATGCGTACAAGTGGCTAAATGTGTGTTTTTAGACACATGAGCCAGCGATTTCTTTGTTACTATGTATTTACAGTAACTCTACTGGACCCTATAAGTCACATCTCCCACAAAAGATCGCGGTTATTCTTGGGAATGGGCTTATTGTGTCTAAAAAGACATATTTAGCCACTTGTACAAGTTGTACGCAATCCCCCTGCCACTAAAATCAAAATAATTAAAATCTCTATAACGATAGAAAGGAGTAAATTAAATAATTTTAACACTCATCTTTTATATTCTTTAATTCCAATCTAAAATATGAACCCTTGTTGTAAAAAAACAAAGTTGTCCTTTAAACCTTGACTTACTGTAGGCAAAAAAGGACCTATTTTGGTATAAGTCAATAAATAATAAGAGCCAAAGGAGGCATCTATCTTTCTATGTCTATGGATCAGAATAAGGACCTGAGATGCAGCCCTTGTCTCAATCATCTTGAGTTTAGTTAAGAAGGAGGTTCATCTGCACTGCTACCACCAGTGTCTCTAGACTCCATTGGGGTGTTCTCTCTATAAAATCTTATTTGTTTAATATTAATTGAGTCTAAATGTTTTATCTTATTGTTTTATTATTCATTCATCATCATCATCAGAAATAACATTTTGATCCCTCTATTATTGAACT
The DNA here is from genome assembly GCF_963921795.1 of Nannobrachium achirus. Taxonomy (NCBI): domain Eukaryota; kingdom Metazoa; phylum Chordata; class Actinopteri; order Myctophiformes; family Myctophidae; genus Nannobrachium; species Nannobrachium achirus. Next base: position 13,504,937 of record NC_137819.1, on the reverse strand, counting down.
ATAAATGTCTTCTTAATCCTTCTTCTAAATCAGTGGTTCTCAAACTTTTTTCATATCAAGGACCCCAAATAATTACATGTATTTGGCCAGGGACCCCATATAAAAATATGTTGTTCCAGGGACCCCCAGAAGAAGAGATTTGAATTCCAGAAGTTTGCTTTGAAAAATATATATTCAAAGATTTGCAAATAATTTCAATATTTTTTTTTTTTTTTTTCAAAAATAACAGATCTACAGCTTAGTAGGCTATAAAATTATTCCAGGTCTGAAATGGGTTAAAGTACATAGCCTGCAAAACATTTACCCTACCCGTGTCTCAGTGACGGCAGTGTGGACATAGTGTGGACCACAAGAGTTGGTCAGAGGCAGCTCATCAAACACTTGCGGCCACAACTTGACTAGCATTGACTCGACCTGGTCCAGCTCCTTCAGAGTGTCATGTTCCACATCTATTCCCTAGTACAAACAGAGGATTTTAAACAGATTTAAGTTTCATTATCTTAAAGGGATATTTCACTTTCAAACATTTTTAGGTCATTTTATTGTCTACTCAGGGTTTTGTGAACACCCCAGACAGTTTTTAAGTTGCTTGATTCAGTATTTCGATATTTGATATTAATTTCTTCATACACGCCCCCTTCCTAACTTCAAAAACATGGCACCCCTCACGTATTAAGAGGGCTGGATGTACTAAGATACAGTGTGGATCATGTTCTGACGGTACGAGGTATAGATACAATATTTTCTGAACTTCTGATGGTACCAGGTGTTGATAGTGTGTTCTGGTGGTACCAGGGGTCGAATATGTTCTGATGTTTTTTTTTAACTCCAACTTCAATATGTTATTTTGGATATTTTTCATCAACGTTTCAATCAATATGTTGAATTGATAAATTATATATATATATATATATATATATATATATATACTAATTTTGCGGGTCAGTCAGTAGGTCAGTAGGTCAGTCAGTCAGTCAGTCAGTCAGTCAGTCAGTAAATGCTTTTCCACTACAAACCACCCACCAACAGGGGGTGGTGACGTGCGGACTGAAGTTGCAGTGTCTCTCTCTCTCTCTCTCTCTCTCTCTCACTCTCTCTCTCTCTCTCTCTCTCTCTCTCTCATATATATGTGGTTTGCCTGCATGCACGGGTCACTAATGCACCGGGTGCATTTGATGTGTCTTATCTTCCGACGGGTATGGCAAGTGCATACATCCCCATATTCTATTCACCTAATTTAGCTGTTAAATTATTTGTATCCATCAAAAAATATACACTCCTCCATGGGTTGCTCCTTACATTATGATGCTCCCACATATTCTCACACACGCACCAGTTACAGTTAATTTCTCCATAACCCACAATCTGTCAGTAGGTCAGTCAGTCAGTCAGTCAGTCAGTCAGTCAGTCAGTCAGTCAGTCAGTCAGTCAGTCAGTAAATGCTTTTCCACTACAAACCACCCACCAACAGGGGGTGGTGACGTGCGGACTGAAGTTGCAGTGTCTCTCTCTCTCTCTCTCTCTCTCTCTCTCTCTCTCTCTCTCTCTCTCTCTCTCTCTCTCTCATATATGTGGTTTGCCTGCATGCACGGGTCACTAATGCACCGGGTGCATTTGATGTGTCTTATCTTCCGACGGGTATGGCAAGCGCATACATCCCCATATTCTATTCACCTAATTTAGCTGTTAAATTATTTGTATCCATCAAAAAATATACACTCCTCCATGGGTTGCTCCTTACATTATGATGCTCCCACATATTCTCACACACGCACCAGTTACATTTAATTTCTCCATAACCCACAATCTGCACATATATTGGAGCACATATCTTCAAACGGGTAAGGTCTAGTATATATATATATATATATATATAGGCCTATATACACTGTATACTGTATACATACCTGTGGCTCAGTCATTTGACAGGTGGTGGTCCCTGACCCTGGTGTTGTGAACGTGGTGATCCCTGACCCTGGTGTTGTGAACATGCTCTGCTCTCCGAAAGCGTTATCCAGCACTTTTCGGAAAGACTTGTAAGTTACAATCTTTAAACCCGGAACCATGAACACATACAACAGTGGGTTCAGGCAGCTGTTGAGAAATGCCAGGCAGGTGGCTATGGGCACCCCGATGATGATCACATACTCAGTGGACACACTGTCCTCTGCCACTTTGAATTTCACCACAACACAATCTGTTCCATGATGTGAAAGGGGGCCCAGCACAGGAAAAATGCACAAATAGCAGCTGCTATGAATTTGAAGGAGCGATCTAATTGGCTGGCCAGCGAGCGATCTGATTGGCTGGCCAGCAAGCGATTCCTCTTGAGCCGGTAGATTATGACAGAATAGCAGGAGACGATGACGGTGAAAGGGATCACGAATCCCATGAAGAACTGAATGAAGACCGTGGCCACAAGTCGAGACGTCCACAATGGACGGTTTCTATCGTCGAGTGCAAAGGTGGATAAGCATATGATGACGTCCTTATCCGGCACTGTGTCCATAAAGAAGACGTAAGAGGAGCTGAGAGCCAAGGCCAGAACCCAGACACACAGACTCACCAAAGATGCGTTTCTGACACTACAGTGTTTCTGGGCCCAAAATGGCCACACCACATGTACACATCTGTCAACACTGATGACCATCAGAATGTAGACGCTGGCGTACATGTTGAGGGAGAGAAAAATAAAGTTAATTTTGCACATGATTTGACCAAAAGGCCAGTGGTCGTTCAGAGCTGTTTCTGTGATGGTCAGCGGCAGGAACGGTGTGAAGAGGAGGTCGGCCACAGCCAGGTTGAGGTACCAAACTCTGTCGATGGTTTTCTTCATTTTGAATCCTGTGAACCAGATGACAACACCGTTCCCCAGCACACTGAGCACAAAGATCAGGCTGTTAATGGTCAAGAACATGATCTCGATGTATTTCTTGAGTTCAGCATGTTCATCCTTGGAGTCAAAGCCGTTTCCACCAGGCGGATCCATCCCTTTACTGTGAGCATCCTTGTAGCCGTTTCCATCAGTTGTGTTCATAACCGCCATCGTCTTAAAACCTAAAATAACAAAACAAAGGTTATTTATCACAACATGTAGCCTATTATTATCCTCTAGGACTCAGTACAGTAATACCATAACATTTATAATGTCCTAAACACTAGGCATCTAATGGTAACTCACAATGTGATAGCATGACAATAACACATCTACAATTTGATATTTATCACCATTTATCATCATTAGAGAGAGTACACTGTACACCCTGATGATCATCACGGTGTACTTTTCAATAAAAAACCCACAATCAATCCTCCAGTTCTAGGCAACACAGAATGGGAGGGACCTTTTTCTTATTTCCACATAACAACTTAAAGGTATATTAATGACATATGTGACCAGGGCACTTAGGCCCGGAAACAGAGAATACCTTAAATTGCACAATGTACATGAATACCCAACAACAGGTTTGATAATGAATCATAACTAGAAAAATATTGTTCCTTCGAAACAATTGTGGGCTCGCTTCAAGCCAGAAAACAATGGCTATAAAAGCACAAAATGTCAAGATCGCAGGCAGTGCTCTCTTTGACGTTACTGACGTCAAAGATTGGTCCATTTTGTTCCAAAAATGTGTTGTGCAAAAGTTGACCCGCTGGTGGCGCTATAACAGGCCAATGTGAGAAGGTTGGTATCTGTTCCTTGACCTATTGGGAATGTGCTTGCAAGATTTCACGCACATCCCAGGCTGTGTTCATGATTTGAGGTGTTTTTGGCTTTGGCCACTTTATCGCTGCTTGCAGCTATATTTATTATTATTATTTTATATTTTTTTTGTGTGCACTTCATAGGCATGTTAGATAAAGGTCCTTAGATTGCGTGTAGAATGTTTCATGCAAATTGCAAAGAAAATCCTAGAATAAAAACGGGTTTAAGCGTTTTACAAACTGCTCAAAATTATATAGTGCCCCCCTTTGGCCATTTGGGGTAAGATTGGTTTCAGTGATATTTGAACTAACCCTCTACACTATTTTGTCATGAAAATGTGACTTTGCATGTATGTTTTAGAGGCAGAAGAATAATTTGCATAAAAATGCAATATTGTTTGAATTATTTAAAAAAGCATGTTTCAATGTTAAAGAAATCCGATCTGACGGATCTTTAGATATCGGTCCAAAGTTCACGTAAAAAAGGTTTTGTGCACGTGACGCGAAAATTCCAGAATAAAAGCGGGTTTACGCGTTTTAAAACTGCTCAAAATGGCGGATAATTGAAGGGCGGAGCTTACTTAACAACGACACAGATGTCTTCCGCTTGAGTCAAAGCACGCGTGTAACAAGTTGCATGTCTTCAAACGAAACGAGTCATGACTTAAGCCCGTTTGAAGTTTGAATTTTCAGACGCTTCGTATAGCGCCCCCCTTTGGCCGATTGGAATAAAATTGGTTTCAGTGATACTTTGACTAACCCTCTACATCTTTGCCAAATGCCATGAACGTGTAACTTTGCATGTATGATTTAGAGGCAGAAGAATAATTTGCATAAAACCGCAATATTAATTGAATTATTAAAAAAATATGTTTCACTTTAAAAAAAATCTGGTTGATCAATCTGACCGTATTGGTCCAAAGTTCATGTGAAAAAAGTTTTGTGCACTTGACGCGAAAATCCCAGGAGGAGATAGATTTTTACTGTTTTTCATATAATTCCGAATTGTGGGAGACGTAAAGGTCAGAGGTCAAAAGTTAGAGGGTAAAAGTTGTTCGGCATGAGGAGACGCATAAGTGTATACAGGTTTCATGGCTGTAACTCAAACACAGCATGAGCTATACCTGTTCAAAGTTCGCACTTTCGAAGGCTTCCTACAGCGCCACCATTTGGCCGATTGCTATAGAAAACTAGAAAAATATTGTTCCTTCGAAACAATTGTGGGCTCGCTTCAAGCCAGAAAACAATGGCTATAAAAGCACGAAATGTCAAGATCGCAGGCAGTGCTCTCTTTGACGTTACTGACGTCAAAGATTGGTCCATTTTGTTCCAAAAATGTGTTGTGCAAAAGTTGACCCGCTGGTGGCGCTATAACAGGCCAATGTGAGAAGGTTGGTATCTGTTCCTTGACCTATTGGGAATGTGCTTGCAAGATTTCACGCACATCCCAGGCTGTGTTCATGATTTGAGGTGTTTTTGGCCTTGGCCACTTTATCGCTGCTTGCAGCTATATTTATAATTATTATTATATTTTTTTTGTGTGTGCACTTCATAGGCATATTAGATAAAGGTCCTTAGATTGTGTGTACAATGTTTCATGCAAATTGCTAAAAAAAATCTTAACGGGTTTAAGCGTTTCACAAACTGCTCAAAATGATATAGCGCCCCCCCTTTGGCCAATTGGGGTAAGATTGGTTTTAGTGATATTTGGAATAACACTCTACATCTTTGCCAAATGACATGAATATGTTACTTTGCATAGATGATTTAGAGGCAGAAGAATAATTTGCATAAAACTGCAATATTGATTTAATTTATTAAAAAAGCATGTTTCAATTTAAAAAAAATCTGATCTGACAGATCTTTAGATATTGGTCCAAAGTTCACATAAAAAAAGTTTTGTGCACGTGACGCGAAAATTCCAGAATAAAAACGGGTTTACGTGTTTTACAAACTGCTCAAAATGGCGGAAAATTGAAGGGCGGAGCTTACTTAACAACGACACAGATGTCTTCCGCTTGAGTCAAAGCACGCGTGTAACAAGTTGCATGTCTTCAAACGAAACGAGTCATGACTTATGCCCGTTTGAAGTTTGAATTTTCAAATACTTTGTATAGCGCCCCCCTTTGGCCAATTGGAATAAGATTGGTTTCAGTGATATTTTGACTAACCCTCTACATCTTTGCCAAATGCCATGAACGTGTGACTTTGTATGTATGATTTAGAGGCAAAATAATTATTGGCATAAAACTGCAATATTGAGTGAATTATTAAAAAATAATGTTTCACTTTAAAAAAAATCTGGTTGATCAATCTGACCGTATTGGTCCAAAGTTCATCTGAAAAAAGTTTTGTGCGCTTAGCACAAAAATCCCAGGAGGAGATAGATTTTTACTGTTTATCATATAATTCCAAATTGTGGGAGACCTAAAGGTCAGAGGTCAAAAGTTAGAGGGTAAAAGTTGTTCGGCATGAGGAGACGCATAAGTGTATACAGGTTTCATGGCTGTACGTATAACACAGCATGAGCTATACCTGTTCAAAGATCGCACTTTCGAAGGCTTCCTACAGCGCCACCATTTGGCCGATTGCTATAATAAATAATAGCACACTTCGCCACTGTAAGCTGAACACATTGATGTTTTTATTTTCATTTTCTGTCTAAGTATGTAGGAGTAGAAAGGAACCGAAGTTTTGAGGAGAACTTGATATGACGGTTAGATATTGTCACTAGAAAAATATTGTTCCTTCGAAACAATTGTGGGCTCGCTTCAAGCCAGAAAACAATGGCTATAAAAGCACAAAATGTCAAGATCGCAGGCAGTGCTCTCTTTGACGTTACTGACGTCAAAGATTGGTCCATTTTGTTCCAAAAATGTGTTGTGCAAAAGTTGACCCGCTGGTGGCGCTATAACAGGCCAATGTGAGAAGGTTGGTATCTGTTCCTTGACCTATTGGGAATGTGCTTGCAAGATTTCACGCACATCCCAGGCTGTGTTCATGATTTGAGGTGTTTTTGGCTTTGGCCACTTTATCGCTGCTTGCAGCTATATTTATTATTATTATTTTATAATTTTTTTGTGTGCACTTCATAGGCATGTTAGATAAAGGTCCTTAGATTGCGTGTAGAATGTTTCATGCAAATTGCAAAAAAAATCCTAGAATAAAAACGGGTTTAAGCGTTTTACAAACTGCTCAAAATTATATAGCGCCCCCCTTTGGCCATTTGGGGTAAGATTGGTTTCAGTGATATTTGAACTAACCCTCTACACTATTTTGTCATGAAAATGTGACTTTGCATGTATGTTTTAGAGGCAGAAGAATAATTTGCATAAAAATGCAATATTGTTTGAATTATTTAAAAAAGCATGTTTCAATGTTAAAGAAATCCGATCTGACAGATCTTTAGATATCGGTCCAAAGTTCACGTAAAAAAAGTTTTGTGCACGTGACGCGAAAATTCCAGAATAAAAGCGGGTTTACGCGTTTTACAAACTGCTCAAAATGGCGGAAAATTGAAGGGCGGAGCTTACTTAACAACGACACATATGTCTTCCGCTTGAGTCAAAGCACGCGTGTAACAAGTTGCATGTCTTCAAACGAAACGAGTCATGACTTATGCCCGTTTGAAGTTTGAATTTTCAGACGCTTCGTATAGCGCCCCCCTTTGGCCGATTGGAATAAAATTGGTTTCAGTGATACTTTGACTAACCCTCCACATCTTTGCCAAATGCCATGAACGTGTAACTTTGCATGTATGATTTAGAGGCCGAAGAATAATTTGCATAAAACCGCAATATTGATTAAATTATTAAAAAATTATATTTCACTTTAAAAAAAATCTGGTTGATCAATCTGACCGTATTGGTCCAAAGTTCATGTGAAAAAAGTTTCGTGCGCGTAACGAAAAAAACCCAGGAGGAGATAGATTTTTACTGTTTTTCATATAATTCCGAATTGTGGGAGACCTAAAGGTCAGAGGTCAAAAGTCAGAGGCTAAAAGTTGTTCGGCATGAGGAGACGCATACGTGTATACAGGTTTCATGCCTGTACCTCAAACACAGCATGAGCTATACCTGTTCAAAGTTCGCACTTTCGAAGGCTTCGTGCAGCGCCACCATTTGGCCGATTGCTATAAAAAATAATAGCGCACTTCGCCACTGTAAACTGAACACATTGATGTTTTTATTTTCATTTTCTCACTAAGTATGTAGGAGTAGAAAGGAACCGAAGTTCCCGTCTACTGTCTGACTGACTGATAGATAAATAATGACAATATCTAAAGTGTGCTCGCCTTATAGGCGAGCCCACAATGATAGCACACTTCGCCACTGTAAACTGAACACATTGATGTTTTTATTTTCATTTTCTCACTAAGTATGTAGGAGTAGAAAGGAACCGAAGTTCCCGTCTACAGTATGACTGCATGACTGATAGATAAACTAGAAAAATATTGTTCCTTCGAAACAATTGTGGGCTCGCTTCAAGCCAGAAAACAATGGCTATAAAAGTACAAAATGTCAAGATCGCAGGCAGTGCTCTCTTTGACGTTACTGACGTCAACGATTGGTCCATTTTGTTCCAAAAATGTGTTGTGCAAAAGTTGACCCGCTGGTGGCGCTATAACAGGCCAATGTAAGAAGGGTGGTATCTGTTCCTTGACCTATTGGGAATGTGCTTGCAAGATTTCACGCACATTGCAGGCTGTGTTCATGATTTGAGGTGTTTTTGGCTTTGGCCACTTTATCGCTGCTTGCAGCTATATTCATTATTATAGTTTTTTTGTGTGTGTGCACTTCATAGGCATATTAGATAAAGGTCCTTAGATTGTGTGTAGAATGTTTCATGCAAATTGCAAAAAAAATAATCCTAACGGGTTTAAGCGTTTCACAAACTGCTCAAAATGATATAGCGCCCCCCTTTGGCAAATTGGGGTAAGATTGGTTTTAGTGATATTTGGACTAACACTCTACATCTTTGCCAAATGCCATGAACATGTTACTTTGCATGTATGATTTAGAGGCAGAAGAATAATTTGCATAAAACTGCAATATTCATTGAATTTATTTAAAAAAGCATGTTTCAATTTTAAAGAAATCCGATCTGACAGATCTTTAGATATCGGTCCAAAGTTCACGTAAAAAAAGTGTTGTGCACGTGGAGCGAACATTCCAGAATAAAAGCGGGTTTACGCGTTTTACAAACTGCTCAATATGGCGGAAAATCGAAGGGCGGAGCTTACTTAACAACGACACAGATGTCTTCCGCTCGAGTCAAAGCACGCGTATAACAAGTTGCATGTCTTCAAACAAAACGAGTCATGACTTATGCCCGTTTGAAGTTTGAATTTTCAAACGCTTCGTATAGCGCCCCCCTTTGGCCGATTGGAATAAAATTGGTTTCAGTGATACTTTGACTAACCCTCCACATCTTTGCCAAATGCCATGCACGTGTAACTTTGCATGTATGATTTAGAGGCCGAAGAATAATTTGCATAAAACCGCAATATTGATTGAATTATTAAAAAATTATATTTCACTTTAAAAAAAATCTGGTTGATCAATCTGACCGTATTGGTCCAAAGTTCATGTGAAAAAAGTTTTGTGCACTTGACGCGAAAATCCCAGGAGGAGATAGATTTTTACTGTTTTTCATATAATTCCGAATTGTGGGAGACCTAAAGGTCAGAGGTCAAAAGTTAGAGGGTAAAAGTTGTTCAGCATGAGGAGACGCATAAGTGTATACAGGTTTCATGGCTGTACCTAAAACACAGCATGAGCTATACCTGTTCAAAGTTCGCACTTTCGAAGGCTTCCTACAGCGCCACCATTTGGCCGATTGCTATAAAAAATAATAGCACACTTCGCCACTGTAAACTGAACACATTGATGTTTTTATTTTCATTTTCTCACTAAGTATGTAGGAGTAGAAAAGAACCGAAGTTTTGAGGAGAACTTGCTCTAGTATAGTATAGAAACTAGAAAATGTGCAATTTGTGAAATTGCGAGTGTGGTTGCCCGCCCCGCCCCGGCGCGAGTCTCGGGGATGTGCCACCGGGACCCCGAGGAAAACGCCGGGGCCCGAGGGAGACGACGTTGGGGCGGATACTGTCGGGCCGCGAAATGCGCGATTCTAAAAGGTGCCGTTCGGATCCTGTGTTCATGATGTAAGGATGGGGTTTCTTGTTTTTAAGAAATAGGCTCCTCCCACACATTTTCCAAGGTGATTACGTTCTCATGTCACTCCAGAAATTGTTTGTGTTTCGTTTTGAGAGGGTTGTTCCCCCTGAAAAACACATTTTGGCATGAAACAGTTACGTTTTGCGCGTTTGTGGCGCCCCCTATGGGTCGAAGTGGAAATGCTTTTGGGGATTTGTTGAGTATCCCACCCGCAACCTGTGGTTAAAATTTGATGTTGACTGGACATTTCGTCCGTGATTTATGGCTATTTCTTGCAAAATAGGCCCCTACCGCTAACTTTGGAAGCCTGTTACGGACGAACGGTTTGGACTATCAAAATATCGCTTGAATATGTTTATCGCATGGGTCCAGAGATCATTTGTACCGATTTTTGTGACATTTGGAGAAAATATGTAGGAAAAGGAGCAAAAAGTGTGTTTTGAAGAATATTCAAAATGGCGGAAAATCTATCCTGACGCAAATGGGCGTGGCCTATATAGGGAGATGCGTCATGACCCAAGGAATCCAGGGAAAAAATAATTTTAATTTTCCAACCTACGGTTCAAGAGTTATAAGCCAAAACGTAAAGTGAGCTGTTATAGCGCCACCATGAGGCCAAATGATGTAATTATTTTTCAGTTAATCCTTGCCTGCATTATGAACCTCCTCTCCAAGTTTTGAAACTGTAGCCCCAATGGTTTGTGAGAGAAAAATAATTGAATGTGCGTTTTTGTGATTCCCATTATAAGTCAATGGGGAAAATTAATTCACTAATAAATTAATATCAATTAAACGATACAACCTTTCTCTTAGCAAAATGATAGCACACGATTCCCGATGAAGCCGGTCGATTTGACATATGGCGCGAGTGTGTGGCGCAAAAACTGTGGGCCGTGAAACGCGCCGAAAAAAAAGTTTATCTAGAAGAATAAATAAAGAAAAATAAAGTTTCCCTAGAACTATAGTGTGTTGCCCACTAATAATGACAATATCTAAAGTGTGCTCGCCTTACAGGCAAGCCCACAATAATGACAACATCTAAAGTGTGCTCGCCTATAAGGCGAGCCCACAATAATAATAATGAACCTGAGACGTGTGGTTCCAGTTTAAAAAAAGAGCTTTTGTTTTATTTGTAATTCAAGTAGGCCTATTCAAAGCATACTGTCAAACTGCAAAGATGAGTAGAAATGTATTTATTTACCGGTATCATCAATTACAAAAAAATATTTAAAAACGATTATAATTCATCAATATCCATATCAAACAGGCTTCACATGACACTATACCGGTAGCCAGGGGTGTATGCGTCCTGCACACAGGAGGGAGGCAAGGGGTGAAGGAGTGAGGGGGGAAGTCTAAACCGCCACCAAAGAGCGCACACATGGCAGAGCACACACACTTCACTGCAAGAGAAACACACGGTCAAACACTCATAATAAAAACTGTATAAAGCATGCAGCAGCTAATTATCATGCACTATAGCTAAGCACAACCCCAAATACAGCCTATTAGTCCGATAAAATTAAGGCAGAGGTTGGACAAAATTGTATTATTTAGTTTTTCAACTGATTCTGTTAGGAAATTAGGTCTACTAGCCAGGATAAAAAAATCGACCACAATATGCTCACTGCAAATACCCACAGTGGCCAAATCAAGTTGGGCTCCCATCGACAGGGGTTTGTCATGATGCTGAATCCATTGCAAGCATTTGTTTTGCACAAAAAAAACATTCATTGGCCCCAGAAAAC